>NC_133225.1:18636372-18947705 GCF_040436345.1 Pagrus major
TATAACAATTCCTCCGGAGGGGAACCTAAATGTGTGAACCAAATTTCATGGTAATTGAGCCAGTATTGAGGCATCTTGCTTTAATGCAAGGACTTCTGTTTTCTTTTTTTCTTTCTTCCTTAAATGGCATAAACTGCAATTTATTTTATAACTTTTAAAATTATTTTTTCACTAGAAACATCTGGCGGGACGAATTGAGCCTTATGGCCTGTGGGCTCTACTTTGAGCAGCCCCACACTAGAGGAAAAGTCAGGTGATCATCAAGCCAGTAGGATTCTCTGGGGATCATTAACGTCTTTACAGAAAGAAGTTGGTGAAATATTTCACAGAGGGCCAAAGTGGTGCAACGACTGACAGACTGTACTGTATTGTATACAGTATATAATTCTGACAATGTGCATGTATACAGTACCTACACATAATTGTGGTCCTTGGTTTTCTGTTGCTGACTACACACCTACTGTATATTAATGACCAAGACTTCAATAATCCATCACTTCTCCTTGATGGATGCAGATACTTAACACTGTTTGTGGTCAATAGCCCTCCCTGAACTGCATTTGCATGTTCATGATGGAGCAATTCCTGAATGAATATAAAAAGTTCAACATGTTCAAGGATTTAATCTGTAAAAGTTAATGCTGGTCTTAGACCAGCGAACACACAGCTGCTGTTTTCACAGGGTGAAAATCTAATTCAAATTCTGTAACAAAAAGAATGGAAACATTGTAAAACACTGTGGTAATAGCTCCCTGTTGGCCATTATATGAAAATGCAGTAAAAGAAAGCAACATAATAGACTAATAATGAATTTTACTACAACTGCTGCCGTATTCTCCAGGGCCGCACTGCAATAAAGACAGTAATACAGACAAATATTGTTCAGTGCTACATTGCAGCTTCATCTTTTTTCTTTGGGAGAGAGTATTTTGCCATCTTGGGCCCTCCAGCTCTGCTGCTACAACAAAAACACTCAACATTTCCCCTTTTTCCAATCTGCTGGATGTTCGAATTGGTTGCCCAGAACTCATAAGAATTTGATGTTTTTCCATGCGGCTGGGTGCAGCGATGTGCCTCGTGAATGGCTCTGGAAACGATGAGCTTTGCATCCTCCACTGTGCTTGGCACAGCCTGAGACCTAAAGGGCCAAATGCAACCACATACATCTTTATAACAGCCCTCTGCCCTGCTCTCTGCCTGCCTGCTAGCCTCTGAGGTTCAGTTTATGTCTCTCTCACCACAGGATTTAAAATAATGTGATTCAAAAATCACCAAAATATTGGTTCTTTAAAAATGGTGATGACCCCAGCAGCCGGATGGAATGTATGTACTTTTTTCTAAATATCTCATTCTGATAAACAACAAAATGGTAAAAGTGTTGAAGTGTTGAAGTAATCAGATGTTTTACTAAATTAAAAGAAGCAGTACAACAATTTAAGAGTATTCCAACCAAAGTCTTTTATCTGAAATCTTATTTAAGTATAAGTACAAAAGTATCAACAAGAAATGTAAGTTTCAAAAGTAAAAGTATCTATTTACTTTTGTATCATCCTTGTGTACTAGTAATCCTTTTAGACTGATGGAGGCACAAGAGAGAATCTCAGTTGGTCTTTAAAATCATTAGTATTTCTAATTTTGCGATCCAGGTCAAACTTTGTGGAAATCTGGCCAGTACTTGTGGTTCGGGACCAAAGCAATAACAACACTGACTAACCAACTGAAAGACAGAGATCACCACAAATCAGTACACTACAGAGGTTGTTGTTAAATTTTCTTGAAGCAAACCATCAATCTTCAAGTATGTGGCATTGATTAAGTATTAATACATAGACTTAGACTGGGGCTAATCAATGAAGGAGTCACATCACATAGCAGCTGATTTATGGTCTGTGGTTTTTCCATTTCTGAAATGGTCTATTGACTTGTTCTTTTTCCAGCAATCAAAGTTCAGTTTGTTTTACATAATATATCCACCACCCTGCATCTATAATTCAGTTTTCTTCATGATGTAATTGGTTTTCCAATATGGTCTCACCAGAAGAAAACCACCTTACTGAGCCTCAGTGGCAACAACAAAATTGTGGTTTTCCCCATGGGAGTTTGAAGTTAATGAATTTAGCAGTAAATCACATTTTCTCAGCAGTAAATGCATTTCAGTTCTTCCTATATATGTTGGGAGTGTGACAACAGGAGGTCAATTTTTCTCACTAAAACAAAGCAAACACTGCCAGGAAGATAGAGCCAATATCCTCGAAAACCTGCAGCAGTGTTTCACTTCAGGTGATAAAATGGAAGTTTTGAAAAGGAACTAAATCAGGGGAATTTCATCAAAATGAAACAGAAAGTCATATTTTTCCACAATGATAATTCTGCCTATTCAAGTGCAGTAATTATTTAAAATTGTGTGGGTGGTACACAGTGACTGCTGATTGTAAAAGGGCTCACTATCAGAGGAAGGATGGTAGTGTCAAAGCACTAACCAGCCACTCACATTCAATCATAGGATTCATCAACCTCAAAACCTCATAAAAATCTCTCTCAGACCACATCTGAGGAACCTATACTATATGGTCCTATAGATCTGGCTTCTATTCAATTATCCTCCCTTTGAAAAAATGACAAAGGGATGGCAGGGAGCAGGGTCATGACCTCTGTAGCTCAGATGTACGGTAGGTATTGTTGGAGGGTAGCGTTATCCTTATCCAGTGATGTGACTGGTAAGTCTCTGGACATGGTGTCTGTATGTGTCAGGAGGGGGAGCAGATACATGGCTATGTTTTAATACGTCTGGTTTGTGTCTAAATGTCACATGTAATGTCATATGCACTATAACATTTGACTTAAGGCCCACTTGGGGCCAAAACCATTCTTTCTTACTATAAAAGATAAATAAGTAAGTGATACTGTATATTTTCCTATTCTTATTGCCAGTAAATCCCATCGAAAGACTACAACCAACCGAATTGATCTACTAATGAGTATTGTTCAGTAGCCAAAGCCTTAGATATCATATTTTCCTGCACCATACAGATCCACTGTTGTCAAAAACTATAAAAAAACACATCAATGAGCGTCACTGTTGTACTGGCTGACATTTTCAGTAATTACAATGAACACAGGCAGTGTAATTTATTTTGAGTCTGATATAATTAAAGCATGATACGGCCTGATCACGTCCGATTCACCCTTGTACTGTTGCCATGGTGCTATCAACAGGAGAAATACAACGCTGAACTATAGAAAAAAAAAACAACGGCATAAATATCGAACCATTTTTGTCAACCATAAACCATAAATCCAGCTGAAAAGCCACAGACAGGCTGAGGAACTCAGAAATCACTGTGAAATAGATGGACTAAAGCACTGTTGGATTTATTCTCTTGATCATGATATTTATTGACAATAATAAAAGTACTGTATGTGTGGACTAATGCCAACCTTATCATTATGATAAGTGATATTTTGAGATAAATGTCAGTGCTTCCCAGAGAAGGTGTGTGTACTTGAGGATGAGGGGTTGGTAATTGACAACCTGAGAATGAGACTCAAAAATCAACTATCCAGAGTGTACGCACTCGAGACTTCCACCGACCAAACCGGTTAACTTCTGATTTAGTGCCCAAGTAGAGCTTATGTAGAGCCTGTGTATGGGAAACACTGATGTTTGATTGACAGTAGACAGGAGGGGAAGGGCGATGGCCAGATTTTCCAGTAGTTAATCAATCTTGGATGGCGTCGTTCTCTTGAATAGATAAGGGAAATAAAGGCTATAACGCTAAAATGGGTTGCCAAATATACTTGAGAAGCAGTTAATATAACCAGGGAGGCCCGCCCAAGTAAAGAATATGTGTGGGAAATACTGTATGTTACTACCCCCCCCGCCCCGCCAAGGAGGTTATTGTTTTCACCCGTGTCCGTTTGTTGGTCGGTTGTGTGGTTTATCAGCAGGATTACACAAGAACTACAGAACAGATTTCCATGAATCTTTGATGGAGGATTGCTTTCTGCCCAGAATAGACCCCTTTAATTTCAGGATTTGTTTCTCACTTTCTTGAACATAGATTGAATCTGCATTTTTTTAACATTTTCTTTGGATCTTGATGAAGAAAATCAGGCGTATTTACCGTAGGTGGCTTGTGGTATCTAAGATGTGGCATTTGATATTGGATTAGGCTTGATTGAATTAAATGGGTCTGTTGAGCCAAAACTTCTATGCCTCTGAAACAGCGTTTGTAACCTAATGAAACATTCATGCTACTGAAATCCATAATCATTCATTTATTTTATGGTTTGCAGAATGATAGAAGACACAAGACACAATGACCCACTGCATATATTTAATTGTAGGACAAATTATGCCAGAGATTAAACTTAAAGCGTTTTAATTAAAAGAACAATTCACTGAGCAGCTCACTGAATAAATAAATAAATAAAGTGCAAGAACAATAAACCTCATTAAAGGACAGCATCAACAAATTGATGTTATCATGGACTAATCATCAGTTTATGGCCCAAGTGCAGGCTGTGGCGGCCATGTTTCTATTTACCTAAATAAATTTTTATTTCACTGTGTGTGTTTGTGCATGTATAGATACCAGTCTTCTTGTTTTTTATTCTTTTGCCTCTTGTTGAGCTAATTCACTTTCACAAGTGTTATTTGGCTAAAGCCTGTAATTTCCCACCCTAATTCACTCCTAAATGAGAGGCAGTGCTAATGAGAAATGAGAGTGAATTGCAGTGTGGGCGGCTTACGACAGGAAATGAATAGCTGGTAGCACAAGTGTGCAAGATTATACAGGTCGATATAGCTTTATCGCTTCAGTCACAGGGCAAAGAGATTTAGAAGTTTGTTTTTGCTGCAGGTATCACACTGTATCTTGAAGTTTTAAAACCCCCAAGTGTTTGCTTAAAAGTCATGCTTTTTTTTTTTTACACTGCTCTTCTTGACACAGATGGCTGTTATTCATGACTGCTTGGTAGAAACACTGATGGCCTGACATGTTTTGTAAGGAGAGTGTAAATTAAGCAGCAGCTGTAATTTAAGCAGACGCTAATGTAATTCTATAGAGACAAACAGTAAGTACTGGGGGGGCGGGGCGGGTTGTCAAGCTGTGGTTTATGAATTAACGACTCTTGTCTCTATGATTTTCTCTCTTGCCATTTAATTAACACTTTTGCAATACATTTTTATTTTATTATTAAGCACCACAGTCACTTATTTATGCTTAGAAAACAAGCATGATGGTCTGTTTTTGTTTTGTTTTTCAAAATGTGGGCTATGCAGTGTCTCTGGAGTAAGCATTTGGAAAAGGGGAGCGGCATCAGAGAAGCACATGGTTAAAGGTTCTAAATTTAAATCAAGACAGAAATACCTTCCGTCTGTTTTCTCTCCGTTTTGTGATGGATCAATGTAGCCAGGACCCTGATAGAGCTATTTTAAGGTTAGGACGTTGATAAAGCTAATGCTACTGATAAAGCTATTTAAAAGCCAATGCTTGATAGAACTTGCACCAATGATAAAGCTTTATCAGAGGCCCGGCTACACGTATCCAGCTCAAAACAGAGAAACAGACAGAGGGTATTTCTGTCTATTTGTTTTCGAATTCACCTGTAATCATGCATTGGTCTATTACAATTTGTACAAACTTGCACCAGAGGGTAGATTTAGCTAATGCCAATTACCTTAGATTAGGTTGGAGAGATACTAGAGTATAACATAATGTTATGCCATTAGTCAGAGTAAGGCAATATTCATAGATAGATGGCCACAAGGGCACCATGACAGAAAGAGTTTGAATTTGAATACTGGAGTGATGGAAATTGCGAACAAGGCTTTTAAAGTGCTTAATTTCCTTGCTATTACAAACAACCTTCAGGAAGTAGTGCAAAAGTCAAAGCTTCTATGCCATTACCAGGGCTGCAACTAATGATTATATTCACCATAGCTATAAGTCTGTCAGTTATATCCTTAATTAATTACTCAAACATTTTGTTTATCTTTTGGTAATCCTTAGTCCAGGATCCAAAACCTAAAGCTATTTATTTCATTAGACAAAAAAGCAAAACCTACGCCAGCATGATTAAATGGAAGTGCGAGGACAAAGTATATAAAATGTACACAACTCTCCAATGCCCACTGTAATTCTCGGAAGTGTAAGTAAATGTGTGGGAAGATAGGAAGAGTGTCTACTTCACAAGTTGCTCTGTCTGAAAGGCAACAGCCACATCCTGACACATAAATGAGGGAATGAGTGAGAAAGAAGCAAAAAGAAACCACTGAAGAAGACTAAAAGGTGGGACAACACCCACACAGATATATGTAGCCAAACACAACCCCACACACCAGCTGACAGACTCACACATGCACAGAGACACTCATCTAAACACAGGAAAGTTGCACTGATACCGAGCTGGTTTCTTCCTTGGATGTCATTGAAAAAGAAACTTGTTCTGTTTTTAGAGGATCTTGCTCAGCACTGCTTATCAGATTCATAAAACATTTCCATTTCATCCCTTTACCCTAAAGATGTGTAGCATTTCAGATGTATGCCTCATCCATAATATTGGAGTTCTCCTAATGACTGACTATCAGTCATTTTTCATCTTCCCCACAGTGAATGTGAGGCCTGATGTGTTGAGTCTACCCACTGGCAGGATGTTGTGTTTGTTCAGATAAAACAATGCAGCTAATTAAGCCAATATCAAGAATCACATGATTATTTTATGAAGTATCTGAGCTTCTTCTGGGGAAGCAGTCTGTTCAGAGTAGCACAAAACAAGACTTAACAGTAAATTATTAGAAAGCAGGAGTACTTAGCACTGACTACTCCATTAGTAGCACTTTCAGCAACAACAGGCCTTCAGCATCTCTTGTTCAGTGTCTTCAGGGTTGCTTTCAAACAGCATACATTTTTTAAATGTTACTCTGAGGCTTTTTAGCCATTATTAGAAAGAACAGCTGTAGAGAGACAAGAAATGTGGGAGAGAGAGAGAGAGAGAGAGGGAAGACTCCGCCTCAGTACATGAGACGCATGCGTTGCCAGGTAAGATACTGGGTCAACCCTAAAAACAGCATAGTTAATGAATGAAATGCTTCTTAGTAGCAGACCGTCAGTTCTTACAAATCACAGTGCATGACTGCGCCAGAAAAAGCAATCCGCATTCTCGACTGCGTTACATGAAAGACTCAAATTTGCCATGATGATTGTTTCATTGGCCATACTGCACTATATTATAGTGAAAAAAGGTTCAAGGTAAAGAGTGTTGGTGCAGCCGCCTCTAAAAGCACGACTGAATTCTTCCCACTGAATATCATTGTTTTAAAATCAATGTTTTTATACCCAGTACATGTGTTTACAGCACTAGGGATAGACTGATTATTGGCCTGGGCAATTTATTGTGGCTGATGTTCAGCATTTTTTTTTGACAATCAGTATCTGTGTTGGTTTTTTTTGCCAAATTGCCAATAAAATAAATTAATTTAGATACGCAGCATCCTTTCTCTGTCTGTAGTCACCCTCTGTGGTATCACTCAATGTCCCGTCCACAACACTATCTCATTGGTTACACATCACAACCTATCAACACTGAATAATCTGAAAAGGAGGAGTGGAAGCTTAAAGCAGCAGAAAGTAGAAATACTCAAGTAAAGTACCTCAAAAGTGTATTCAAGTAGAGTACTTGAGTAAACTGTACTCAGTTACATTCCATCACTGGTTATTCCAAATTTTTAAACTGAAATTTAATAAATTACTGCAAATGTTTGTTGGCTTCAAATATTGATTATCGTCTCCTTGGTAACTAATAATCAGAATCCATATCAGCCCTGAGAAAACCATCTGAGTCAATCCCTATACTGTACCTTAATGTAGTATAAATTGAAAATATTGATTTTTAAAAGGATATAAACAAAAATATTCTGAGATGTAAACTTGATTACAATCAGTGTCACTCTTTTGTCTTCCACTGTAAGTTTATGTCTGTGATGCAGGTGAGAGTGAGACAGGAAGTACATATTTGTACAGTAAGATTAGGAGAATGGACAAACAAGTGAATACTCTGGACAGATTGCCAGATAATCACCAATGTGGACAAGAAGTCCGAGCACCACTGAGCCCCTGTGCTCCCCGCATGTAAACAATTCCTGAAGAAGACATCCTTGAAAGGAAATGTGCAAATAAGGTTAATGCGCTCATACAAATGTACCAAGATTCTCAGTCCAATGTTTGTGTGTGGGAGGTTCGCTTTGACCTCAAGCATAGTGACCGTGTACTGAAACAGACGGATGTACAAAGCCATAGTTAAACCTCATCTGCATTTTTAGCCACATGTGAATTCCAAGCGCTGAAGGTTTTTGAGTGGTCGGAGTCTGCTGCCAATTTGTGCGGTCCTACAAGGTCTCTCACTGACTTAATGTCCTATTCCCTCACAGTTTTGGTCAGCCAAAAGTTGTCTGTTGTCATTCCCCTGTCACAAATGGGATTGAAAGTTTTAAGGAGGATTTCCTGAGAAGTCAGGGTCAAGCAGTAAATACAACTTTGTATTTGTCGACTCATTCTGTCTTTCTTTAAGTGCCCTTAACTGTGAAATCAGCTGCTGTAGTTGCTTGTGAAGTTCACAGACTTGCCATTTAAACCCCCAGTTGAAGTGAGCGTCCATGTTTTTCCAAGCAAATGCACTGGAATGCTTTTAGATTGGATGTTGGAAATACCGACTGGGAAATTCCCACTTCTGACTTGCAACACAACGCACCATTATCATCATCATCATCATAGCTTGCCAATTTACATCTTGGCAGGGTAACATACTGTACTGTTCATTATTGGAAAATTCTCACGCTCTGACCCCTGCCTTGAGGTCCTTATGCAGACCATTGTCCAGGCGAAAATCCTCTGCTGCAACAGACAAGTGTAACATGAAAAGGGCCAATGTTAGGTTTAACAAGGGAACCCAAAATGCAGAGCACAGACTCAGTGGCTTGAAGACCAATGTAGGACTTTATTGCCAAAAAGAGAGGTATGGAGTGAGAGGATAATTGGGGCTCTAGCTGCGATGGTGGAGGGTGGATGGGGTGAGCGGAGCCGGACAGGGAGCGAAGACAGATTGGCAGGCAGGCGAGACGCTGAGCAGTGACCGTGGCTTGCAGGCAGGCAGGAATAAAGGAGTATATAAACACAATACTAAGTCGGCCCTGAGAGCTGTATAACAAAACTGGCTGAAGAAACAAATTGGTGAAGCGTGGCTTAATGACCAAGGTTTGACTACCGCTAGGATGATAAGCTAATGGATGGCAGGTGTGTAAGCAATCAGGCTACATGCAGGTGATCAGGTACTTAGGCAGCCCAGAGGGAGAAAGACGAACAGAAGGGAGGACAGACACCACCAGGGAAAGGGAAAAACACTGCAAACACAAGGAAGGACTGGAGTTTAAACACACCAAAATATCAATGTGTTGGTATGTGTTGGGTGACATTTTCTGTACCAGCATTTATTTCTGTCACAGTACAGCTCTGCTCTGATGACAGTTGGCAGCTTGCTAATTTCTAAGAAATGTTTCAAGGGTCATGACTATCACTGCTAAATTTGTAATGTTTCCATCTGTTGATATCCAAAAGCAGGACTTGAAGGTGTGTGGTCATGTGAATGGCATTTGTAAATGAAAATTTAGCAGAATAAATCTCAAAAATGTGCACCTTCTCCTGAACAAATGGCATTCATCTGGTTAAAATGAGCGATTTGTGACAAGTTTGCTTAGTTAAGAGAGTTTAACATGACTTGGAGCAGCAGTACAATCAAACTTTACAGAGAAAAGTAAGAGAATGTGCCTGCATTAAGCTCATTGTCCCTAAATTACATTGAAATTCAGTTTGTCTGTCAATGATTTTCAACCCAATAAATATTTGTGGTATTGTCCTTCAAAAGGAACTAGCTGCTTTCAGCATGAATTATGCAGTTTATGATGGATTCCAATGATTCTCAGTCCGTCCGTGTGTCTCCTCTTTTGATGCTGTTAAAACAACTTTTAATTTCAAGGTGATAGCCAAAGCTTTCTGTGTGTTTTACAGCCAGACTATTTAAGTGCCTTTATTATCATGAAGGAGGCTGTTTGGCAACAAAATAGAGGGATTGATAACAACTTTCCAAGACACACAGACATGCTGAACAAGTAAGGTCAAGTAAAGCATTTTCACAACATCCACTGTGACTAGAGGTCACAGTGTGGGAGGTTGGTTTTTCTATTCACAGAGATTTGACTTTGGAATCTTATACTGTTGTTTTCTCAGACATTAATTAACTAAATGAATCATGTCGGAGAGTAGACTATAATTTATTGTTCTTTAGAGGAAAGACATCTGTGTGTGGGGTCACAAAAACACTAACTCAAGTTGTTTTGATGATTTTGATGATGAGAGCTTTGCATGCAAATTTAGAACAGGAAATGTTCAAAATTGTCATCATTGCTCCAACTCACGTCCATTTAATGATGAGCATTTTACACCAAGGGAAGAATCTGATGAACTGTTTTGAAACACAAGGTGTGAATAGAAATGAGTCATTCACTAATCTACTCAAAAAACACATTTCCATTTGGCACTCTGCTGAGAAATGGAAGTAGTGAGGCAATTATGTGAGTAACACACTCTGCTTAATTAACAACTAATGCCAAACTTTCTGTCTGTGTGCTAGTTGATAATTTACAGAAATTTTAGATAACATAAGATGAAATGGCCCATAATTTGGAACGTGCTACTCTACCACTGAGGCTGGGTATTACAAATGTCCTCCTGGGTGCCGTTTAAATGTAATTCTTTCAGAAGCAGAAGTTCAGATAGACAGAACTTTTGTTCATCTTTGCCAGAGGCACACAAAACATTGTATGTGATATTAAACAGATGGCCAATGGGCTGCACTTGAATTAATCTGATCACAGAGTCACTATTCATCATGCTCTAGTGATTGTATAATAATAAGTTCCCCGGGTAAATGCTAAATTTGGGAAAACTGCTTTCAGTTTCAGTGCTCCATACACGTGGAACATTTTACAACGTACATTTAAACTTGATACAGTTATACCTATAGGTCAATTTAAGACTTTGATTTCAAACTACTCAGCATTTGAATGTAACTGTTTTTAACTACGTGCTGTTCTGTATGGTTATGTTTTATGCACCTCAGTTTTATTTGTGTTTTTTGTCATGTTTGTTTGCTTGCAGTTTCTTATCATTTTCAAGCACTTTTTTCCGTTTTATTGGTGTTCTGTCATACTGTAATCATTTTTATGTACCTATTCTGTTTATTCGCTCTGTGATAATGTTCGTTGTTTCTGTTTATCACCTTTTGCACCTATTCTGTTTTTTATTTGTGCTCTCGACATTATTGAAAATGAGGGCTTGCCTTCAATGATTTTTTGAGATATAAATAAAGGTTGAATGAATGAATGAATGAATAGCGCCTCACTATAGAGCAGTACGTGTTTTATAGTGTATCATTAATTCACGCACACAAACACCTAAGGCCTACTCAGTGGGAGCAGCTCAGAGGTCCAGTGTTTCGTTCAAGCAAACTTCAACATGTGGGCCAACAACCGCTGGAATTTTTATACCATTTACGAGATGTATTTAGTAAAATGTAAGAGTGATGTGTCAGTAACACTCTGCTTGTCGACAATTAATTGTCCACCATCTTTCACCAATGCCTCTGCTGATGCTGATATAAAGTACCATTTATTATTTAGTAGTTGGGTTGGTCAAAATGTTTTCATGTAGACACCTTAGTCTGTAGTGTTAACCCACAAGGGCATCATACTGTATTTGTCACCTATCCTTATAATAAAACCGCCTCTCCTCTGCTCCCTCCAGTGTAATTTCGGTGTTGAAAAAAAATTTCAGTCAAAGGTTTCCTCCAGAGCTCGACTCTTTCAAACTGACGTAGATTCACAGTTTAGTCAAGGGACTACGGACTAAGGAATACACATTCTTGATTTAGTTTAGTTGCTCAGTAAATATGTATATTAGCACTAGCTGTGTGAAATAGCACCAGCCTTTTTCCCTGAATTTTGTTGTTTTGCATCATAAAAGTGTGTTTTTATGATGTGCACACTTAAAGTGGACCTTCACCACTATAAAACAGGGAATTCTTGCCTGTTTAGCACCAGACAGCTGATTCTCTCTGATGGTGAGTGACACACTCTAAACTCAACTCAGCTCTCTCAGTGACACTGACAATGAGTTATAGCTGCTGGTGCGCTGAGACCACAGGTAAATAATGCATAGTTAGAACAACAACTCCTGCAAATTATACAACAAAATATGTAATTTATCCATGCAATCCAGTGCGACAGACATTAGTGTTTTCAGGTCTGACACCACATTTAACAGGGTGACATCCCTGTATGATAATAAGAACCATTTTTTTTGTATTATAATACACTGTTATGATTAAGGTTTGGATAAGTTTAGAAAAACAATGGTGATTTGCCGACACTGTCACAATAATAACTACTTGGTTAAGGCTTGGAAATGAAATCTTGGTCGAAGGTAAAAGAAAGCATCGACTGTAGGAAACAAACAGCAGTTTGAGGCTTTTCCACTCATATAAACATGTTTTTCAACTTCTTTTCTGAAATGATTAATGCTCTTGAAAAGAAGTTTTCTAACTTCAGATTAACTTTATCCAATCATTCACTGCTGCAGTCCTCCTCTTAGAGGATGTGCTTAGAGCTCTGTGTACTATTTTCATAGGGCTGGATAGATTCAGTAACTGTCCTACAAATCTCTTTGTAAATGTGTTTGTTTGAATTGTCTTCACCTATTCAGGTTGATATAAAAGTTTGATGTGCCAACTTTTGTGACAGCTGGTCAGATGAAAAACAGCTGTTATGTTTTGTTGCTGCAGGGCAACAAAAAGCCAAGCAGCTATAGCGTAGCAAGACATTGAGTTCCTGTCAGGTTTGTGCAGTTTCACCACAGTGTTTATTGTGTCCCAAGTTTTCACTGCTGCGGCTAAAATTGAATTTCCTTCCCAGATAAGTAAATTACTCGTCTATTATTTCAGAGAGGGAAAAATGGATGTTCTTGATGAAAGTTGTTGCCTCACAGGCGGATCAAAATAAAGGCATTGGATCAAAAACAGCAGCTGTGCTCCGACAACAAACCAATCTTTTACATCATCCCCATTCAGATGCCATTCTGACATCACATCACTAAATAACATTCATTTGAAAGGATTAATTGATCCAAAGATATTCTGACTGAAAGGTTTTCAAACTGACTGATGCATTTTACAAGACAATAGCGGGCTAAATATACACAGCGACACGATAACAATTAAAAATTGATATTAGACAGGCAGGTGAACAGGAGCTTATACAATAGAGCAGGGATATTCATTTAAAATTCAAAGAGGTCCAGTTAGAGAAGATTTCCTCAAGTGAAAGTCCAGAACCTCATAATATCTGGCTTGCATTATGATTCAGTGCCATATACAGTAGCCTTTATTGAAGACGCCTGGTTGTTGTGTCAACATCTGTATGTGGTCAACAACTGACTGTCAAATTAAATGAAGTACAGTTCGATATTTTTTTTCTAGATTTTATATATATTTCAGCAATATTATCAGTTTTCACATTGAACTGGAGGGACTGTAAATAAGTACTTCAATAATAAATGTTCTTTTCTCATTGCAAGTAAAATAAGGGTTGCATTTTAAAATAAAAAAGGCTACACAACAGAGAGCTTTTGAAAAACCATTTCACATCTTATCTTTCTCAACCAACTGTTTCTGTACCAACCAATCTCAACGCCTCACTCCCCCACTTTCTCTTGTTCAGTGAGAGAAGTGAGCTTCAGCCAGGACTTTAAATCTGGGCTGTAAATAATGTTCACAGTGGAGAAGGCTGCTTTTTTTTTTTTTTGGTGCCCTTCATTCAGATTTGAGTGGGTATGTTTGCTTAAAAGACTTCATCTCACAGAGGCGCCTCACATTGCTGCTTTTAATAATCGCCACAGTTTCAGAACATATGAGACGTACTGGTTTTAAACTGCCGTAGGAAGATTAAAAGCTCTGTTTTCACAATCCACTTTCACAATCCA
This sequence comes from Pagrus major, assembly GCF_040436345.1. Lineage (NCBI taxonomy): Eukaryota > Metazoa > Chordata > Actinopteri > Spariformes > Sparidae > Pagrus > Pagrus major. The sequence continues at coordinate 18,650,463 of NC_133225.1, forward strand.
TGTTATAATTCTCAATAGTTTATTGGTTATAGATCCGAGTCCAGATAGGATGTCGTCTGGGCCCAGACCGCGGTCCGCCAATTGGTGACCTCTGCAATAAAGGATCTGAAATGCTTGATAAAGGAAGTCGGGGGAACTGAAGGTTGATCTAATCTTGCTCGTCTTTTGTTCCTCTGCTTTTTGTGGCTGTTGCTTTCATATGCTGACGAACAGTCAACATCAACATTAACTGAAAACAATACAACACATTTTCACAAGAGGAAAACAGACAATTTCCTCCTAATGGTTTCTGTCTGTACATCTGTACAATAAAGACTGTACATGCTGCTTTCTTTTGTATTCGCCCCACAGACTGCAAATGGGGGGTTAACTGACATTTTCCCCTTGAAAATTGCCGGCCACGCCCTGTTAAGGCAAACCTTGCATCTTTATTTCTTAGAGTCCAAGATATCACAATCTAATCTCAAGCCTCAAAGTTATGTCTCTGTCTGGCAGTCTGCAGCAAAGTTAGAAGCCCAATTGTGTTATTACATTTCCCCCTGCCAAGAGAGTGTAATGGCTCCCAGGAGCATTTATTCCTGAAATTACCTCTGCTGCTATTAAAGCAAGAGCATAGTACGCCGACTCATTTTATAGACGGATTGTGTGATTGAATTTTAAATGTGAGTTTCGTTTATTAGAGAGCTGGCTTGACCATGCAGGTCATGTGTTCCATTTCAAAAACACCAAAATGTCAAGTATTTGGTCAAATTCCTTCTGATCAACTGGTATTATTATCCTACAAGCAGTCACACTGAATAGGACTAAAAGTACATTGCCATTTGAAGAGAGAACTGATTACCCAGGTATCATGACTCACTTTTTATTTACTGGAACTTTTAATGAAGGTTTTGAGTTTGTCCACCTAACATCATGAGGCTATAAGATGCACAAGACGATTTCCTGCAAAAGATTAAATACATTACACAAGATGCCTGTTTGACAATTGAGATGACAAGGAAGTCTTTTATTGCCACGTAGCAAGAAAAGACTCAATATATCTGTCTACAGTTGACAGGAGCATTGATCAAAACTAATGACTCAGCATTTTTTTCACAGTGTGCTGAGGCTCCTAGCCTGCAGGACATTTTCCAGTTTATGGTCTCTGGACTGAAACTGCAGAACTGCTCAACCAGGAAGGATGTTAATGTAGTGACCATGTTGTAAGACTTTGTATTTGTAATATATTGAGTATACAATATAATACAGTCAGGTCTAGCGTATGTAACATGCTCCTAAACACTTTCTGGAGGAACAATTGAAAAAGTTTGCCCCTGACACTTGGTCAAATTTAACTTTCAAAATCAATGCCAAAACGTCTTCTGATACTGGTTGAATGAGACACACCTGTTTTTATTCAATTTTGCTGGAATTTCTATTTTTCATGAATATTTTAAAGCTTGCCTCTAACCAAACCCAAACCCTAGATCCAAAAAAACAACAATACAGTAGAAACACACAGCACACTGTAGATATATACAGTAGAAACACACAGCACACAGTAGAAATACACAGTAGACATACACAGTACACAGTAGAAATACGCAGTAGACATACACAGTAGAAATACACAGTAGAAATGCACAGTACACAGTAGAAATACACGGTAGACATACACAGTAGAAATGCACAGCACTCATTGGAAATACACAGTAGAAATACACAGTAGAAATACACAGTACACAGTAGAAATACACAGCAGAAAAACACGGCAGATACACAGCACACAGTAGAAATACACAGTAGAAATACACAGCACTCAGTAGAAATACAAAGTAGACATACACAGTAGAAATACACAGTAGAAATACACAGCACTCAGTGGAAATACACAATAGAAATACACAGTAGAAATACACAGCACTCAGTGGAAATACACAATAGAAATACACAGTAGAAATACACAGCACTCAGTGGAAATACACAATAGAAATACACATCATTCAGTAGAAATACACAGTAGACATACACAGAAGAAATACACAGTAGAAATGCACAGTACACAGTAGAAATACACAGTAGCAATACACAGCAGAAATACACAGCACACAGTAGAAATATACAGTAGAAAAACACGGCAGATACACAGCACACAGTAGAAATACACAGTACACAGTAGAAATACACAGTATAAATACACAGCACACAGTAGAATTACACAGTAGAAATACACAGCACTCAGTGGAAATACACAGTAGAAATACACAGCACTCAATAGAAATACACAGTAGAAATACACATCATTCAGTAGAAATACACAGTAGACATACACAGAAGAAATATACAGTAGAAATACACAGTACATAGTAGAAATACACAGCACTCAGTGGAAATACACAGTAGAAATGCACAGTACACAGAAGAAATACACAGTAGAAATACATAGCAGAAATACACAGTAGAAATACACAGCACACAGTAGAAATACACAGTAGAAAAACACGGCAGATACACAGCACACAGTAGAAATACACAGTACACAGTAGAAATACACAGTAGAAATACACGGCACACAGTAGAATTACACAGTAGAAATACACAGCACTCAGTGGAAATACACAGTAGAAATACACAGCACTCAGTAGAAATACACAGTAGAAATACCCAGCACTCAGTAGAAATACAGAGTAGACATACACAGTAGAAATACACAGCACTCAGTGGAAATACACAATAGAAATACACAGTAGAAATACACAGCACTCAGTAGAAATACACAATAGAAATACACAGTAGAAATACACATCACTCAGTAGAAATACACAGTAGACATACAAAGAAGAAATATACAGTAGAAATACACAGTACACAGTAGAAATACACAGCACTCAGTGGAAATACACAGTAGAGATGCACAGTACACAGTAGAAATACACAGTAGAAATACACAGCACACAGTAGAAATACACAGTAGAAATACCCAGCACACAGTAGAAATACACAGCACACAGTAGAAATACACAGCAGAAATACACAGTAGAAATACACAGTAGAAAAACATGGCAGATACACAGCACACAGTAGAAATACACAGTAGAAATACACAGTACACAGTAAAAATACACAGCACACAGTCGAAATACACAGTAGAAATACACAGAAGAAATACACAGTAGAAATACACAGCAGAAATACCCAGCACACAGAAGAAATACACAGTAGAAATACACAGTACACAGTAGAAATACACAGCAGAAATACACAGCACACAGTAGAAATACACAGTAGAAATACCCAGCACACAGTAGAAATACACAGTAGAAATACCCAGCACACAGTAGAAATACACAGTAGAAAAACATGGCAGATACACAGCACACAGTAGAAATACACAGTACACAGTAGAAATACACAGTAGAAATACACAGCACACAGTAGAATTACACAGTAGAAATACACAGCACTCAGTGGAAATACACAGTAGAAATACCCAGCACTCAGTAGAAATACAGAGTAGACATACACAGTAGAAATACACAGCACTCAGTGGAAATACACAATAGAAATACACAGTAGAAATACACAGCACTCAGTAGAAATACACAATAGAAATACACAGTAGAAATACACATCACTCAGTAGAAATACACAGTAGACATACAAAGAAGAAATATACAGTAGAAATACACAGTACACAGTAGAAATACACAGCACTCAGTGGAAATACACAGTAGAGATGCACAGTACACAGTAGAAATACACAGTAGAAATACACAGCACACAGTAGAAATACACAGTAGAAATACCCAGCACACAGTAGAAATACACAGCACACAGTAGAAATACACAGCAGAAATACACAGCAGAAATACACAGTAGAAATACACAGTAGAAAAACATGGCAGATACACAGCACACAGTAGAAATACACAGTAGAAATACACAGTACACAGTAAAAATACACAGCACACAGTCGAAATACACAGTAGAAATACACAGAAGAAATACACAGTAGAAATACACAGCAGAAATACCAGCACACAGAAGAAATACACAGTAGAAATACACAGTACACAGTAGAAATACACAGCAGAAATACACAGCACACAGTAGAAATACACAGTAGAAATACCCAGCACACAGTAGAAATACACAGTAGAAATACCCAGCACACAGTAGAAATACACAGTAGAAAAACATGGCAGATACACAGCACACAGTAGAAATACACAGTACACAGTAGAAATACACAGTAGAAATACACAGCACACAGTAGAATTACACAGTAGAAATACACAGCACTCAGTGGAAATACACAGTAGAAATACACAGCACTCAGTAGAAATACACAGTAGACATACACAGTAGAAATACACAACACTCAGTGGAAATACACAGTAGAAATACATAGTAGAAATACACAGCACTCAGTGGAAATACACAGTAGAAATACACAGTACACAGTAGAAATACACAGCAGAAAAACACGGCAGATACACAGCACACAGTAGAAATACACAGTAGAAATACACAGCACACAGTAGAAATACACAGCAGAAATACACAGTAGAAATACACAGTAGAAAAACACGGCAGATACACAGCACACAGTAGAAATACACAGTAGAAATACACAGAAGAAATACACAGTAGAAATACCCAGCACACAGTCGAAATACACAGTAGAAATACACAGTACACAGTAGAAATACACAGCAGAAATACACAGCACACAGTAGAAATACACAGTAGAAATACCCAGCACACAGTAGAAATACACAGTAGAAAAACACGGCAGATACACAGCACACAGTAGAAATACACAGTACACAGTAGAAATACACAGCACACAGTGGAAATACACAGTAGAAATACACAGCACTCAGTAGAAATACACAGTAGACATACACAGTAGAAATACACAACACTCAGTGGAAATACACAACACTCAGTGGAAATACACAGTAGAAATACACAGTACACAGTAGAAATACACAGCAGAAAAACACGGCAGATACACAGCACACAGTAGAAATACACAGCACTCAGTAGAAATACAGAGTAGACATACACAGTAGAAATACACAGCACTCAGTGGAAATACACAATAGAAATACACAGTAGAAATACACAGCACTCAGTGGAAATACACAATAGAAATACACAGTAGAAATACACATCACTCAGTAGAAATACACAGTAGACATACACAGAAGAAATACACAGTATAAATACACAGCACTCAGTGGAAATACACAGTAGAAATACACAGTACACAGTAGAAATACACAGTAGAAATACACAGCACTCAGTGGAAATACACAGTAGAAATGCACAGTACACAGTAGAAATACACAGTAGAAATACACAGCACACAGTAGAAATACACAGTAGAAATACCCAGCACACAGTAGAAATACACAGCAGAAATACACAGTAGAAAAACATGGCAGATCCACAGCACACAGTAGAAATACACAGTAGAAATACACAGCACTCAGTAGAATACACAGTAGAAATACACAGTAGAAAAACACGGCAGATACACAGCACACAGTAGAAATACACAGTAGAAATACACAGTACACAGTAGAAATACACAGTAGAAATACACAGCACACAGTCGACACAGAAGAAATACACAGTAGAAATACACAGCAGAAATACACAGCAGAAATACACCTCACACAGTAGAAATACACATCACACAGTAGAAATAGACAGTAGAAATACACATCATACAGTAGAAATACAGAGTATAAATACACAGAACACAGTATAAATACACATTGCACAGTAATAATCCACAGCACACAGTAGAAATACACAGTAGAAATACACAGCACTCAGTAGAAATACACAGCAGAAATACACAGTAGAAAAACACAGTAGAAATACATAGTACACAGTAGAAATACACAGTAGAAATACACAGCACTTAGTGGAAATACACAGTAGAAATGCACAGTACACAGTAGAAATACACAGTAGAAATACACAGCACACAGTAGAAATACACAGTAGAAATACCCAGCACACAGTAGAAATACACAGCAGAAATACACAGTAGAAAAACACAGTAGAAATACACAGTACACAGTAGAAATACACAGTAGAAATAAACAGCACTCAGTAGAAATACACAGTAGAAATACACAGTAGAAAAACACAGTAGAAATACATAGTACACAGAAATACACAGCACACAGTACAAATACACAGCACACAGTACAAATACACAGTAGAAATACACAGTAGAAATACACAGCAGAAATACACAGCAGAAATACACCTCTCATGGTAGAAATACACATCACACAGTATAAATACACAGTATAAATACACAGAACACAGTATAAATACACATTGCACAGTAATAATCCACAGCACTCAGTGGAAATACACAGTAGAAATACACAGCACTCAGTAGAAATACACAGCAGAAATACACAGTAGAAAAACACAGTAGAAATACACAGTAGAAATAAACAGCAGAAATACACAGTAGAAATACACAGTACACAGCAGAAAAACACAGCAGAGATACACAGCACACAGTAGAAATACACAGCAGAAAAACACGGCAGAGATACACAGCACACAGTAGAAAAACACATCACACAGTAAAAGACAGTAGAGAGACACAGCACACAGTAGAAATAGACAGTAGAAACACACAGCATAGGGACACGTTTTGGCGAATATTTTCAATAGCTTCCAAGTCATTTGACTCATTGACTCAAAATCAATCCCAAAATGTCTTCTGATACTGGTTGAATGAGACACACCTGTTTTTATTCGATTTTGCTGGAATTTCTATTTTTCATGAATATTTTAAAGCTTGTCTCTAACCAAACCCAAACCCTAGATACAAAAAAACAACAATACAAATAGATACCAACCAACTCCAAATGGCCTGAACCGTGCTCCTAAACACTTTGTGGAGGAACAATTGAAAAATTTTGCCCCTGCCACTTCTCCCTTTTACTCTGCAAGAAAAGCATGGAAGCTGCAGTGCCCCTTAATAAAATGCATTTCTGCTGATAGTAACCTATGAAAACATCAACCTATATTACCTTGTTACCGTATTACCATTTTTTTATCCAAATAATGCACTGATAGAACCGTTTTATTGATAGCAGTTTACCGTATTGTTAGCAAAAAATTACTAAATAGTTTTGCCTCGTTGCCACCATTAAATGTGTTCACCATTATTACTCCTTCTATTTATCTCCTTTATACCTTGTTACATAAATGTCCGTTTGATATTACCCAGATATGCCCTTTGTTATTATCAAGATATTACCTGGTTAGTACATGTATACTGATAAGTATATGAAATTATCAATTTTTTACATCTATATTTCAAACAATTTCCCTTACTTTTACTATGATATTACCAAATTGTAATGTAAAGTGTTACCCTTAGTATAATATTATGTGTCTTTGCTATCCTTAATGGATTTCCAATATTCAATTATGTGCATTTGCCCTCTGTCACTTTCATTCTTCTGAAATAGTTTTTGGGAGTTCATAAGGAAACTTTTCCTCCAGTGGTTTTCTGATATTCTTCTGTGTTTATGTTCAGCTTATTATTTCCAGTTGCTCTGTAATCAATCTTTTTATCTTGGTGATTGTATCAGAGTTATTTATAAAACTAGTTGTTTACAGCACTGGTCATTCATGTAGTTCATGAACCTGAATTATACGGTTTAATTCTGCCAAAACACGACAATCAAGCTGTGGCCGGAGAGCCCTACTATGGGAAGATTACTGTTTTGTAGTAGTGAAATCAAGCAACACAGACAGATTAAATCACACTGCCAAGAGCTGTCAGTCCCAGAGCGGAAAAATAAGATTCAGTAGAGTGTGTGACAGAGGTGATGCCTTGTCTTCTGTAGCACTAGAGTGGAGCTAATGGAGATGAGAAACTGGAACCAATTTTCATTTTTGTAAATGTACATTCTGTCTTTTTCATTCAGTGAGCTGAGGTTTTTATCCATGCTAACATAGTTTCTTTGCAGTTTATACACATGTATGTTTTAGTTAAGTATGTCACTTGTACAGTTGTACAGTGCAGTTTAAACTCACCTCAGATGATATGATGGAATCATTAGAAGACAAAAATGATTGTTTGATAGCACAGTCCAACGGGCTGTACTGAATAATTCATACTCTGAAGCTTTATTCATATCGTTGACACAAAGCTTTTGTATTTGATGACAGATGAATGACACTCAACAATCAACTATCCTTCTCCAGAATTTCTCACCTCAAACATGGCCGTCTAGCAGTAATCTAACAGCTTCATTAATTACATTCATATAACCACAATGACAAGAAATCTTTTTCCGCTCTCACATTATTATGATACATTTCTGAAGTCATTTAAAAAAACTATACTGTACATTATCATTCGCTTGGGGTTCAATTTATCTATTGAATTTGATCTGATGGTTGATGAATTTATTTGTATCATTTTTATTCAAATTGAGGATTTTTCTATTTTTCTAGGTTGATGACTTCATATAATGTGACAAGAGACATCCTAAGCTTTATTGTAAAGCTTTGAATGTAAAAATAATCACATTCGGTACTGCCCTCCTATCTAAATTCCTATTAGATGTATTGTCAACGCACAGTACAAGCACCAAACAAAGCAGTGACAGCCGCCATAGCTCGACAGACAGAAACACAAATTTCTTCAATTACTACAGACACTTAAGATTTAAAAATAGCACTGTACTGCCCTCAGTGTTTGATTGATAACAGCAATGAGTGGTGTGCATCAAAGATGTGATGTGCCAAAATCTATTAAACAAAAACATCCCCAACATTACCCCAGCAGGCCTGTTCTAGTCTTTTCTATTTTCCTTTTGTACATCCTCTCCCTTGTCCTCTTTTTCCTGGTAACAGCAAAGTTTACAATTTATCATCGTCACATTGCAGTTCAATAGATATAAAAGCCACATATCAAAACTTTAATTTCCTTTTAGTTCAAAGATTTGATGCAGTGTCCTGATAAAAACAGAGGGAATAGGGGAGCTTTTCACAGCCTAACAAAAAAAAAAAATTGTGCGCCTCATAATTTTAGGCAGTGGTATTTTGTGAGCCTCGCAGAGGTGCATTACTGCTGGGGAAAAGTGATTAATCAATGGAAAGAATAATAAAACTTTATTGGCTTGCTTCTTCCTTTGTCTTGTTGCAGATGGAAGACTCAAGTGAAGGAGTATTAATTTATTGTTTCCACCTCATTTAAAAAGCTTCTATCCTTTAATGCACCACCAATTCTCACCATATCTGGAGGAGTAAGTGAAGCATACATCAGGATACAGTGAGATACTTTTATAGTTCTGTGCTGCAGGCTTGTTGTTCGCGTCTGAAGGAATATAAATGTACAGTAGATGTCCAGCCATTACCCAGTTTACAGTGATTGATGTAGTCAGGCCATATGGACAAAATATAGCATTCAGGACACGCAGCTCAAGGTTATATAGGTCAGGCTTTTGAAAGGATGCAGCTGCTGCTTAGCATGGTAGCTCATGACTGGACTTTTAAACTTCACTGTGTTTTTCTGTGTCCTCTCTGAAGGAATATTGTCTTTGTTGCGGTGTCTGAATGAAAAGTCCAGAAAGTTTGTTAAAAAAAAAGAAACCGCAAACTGTGGCCATCTCATCTAAATTTTACAGCCATGTATTGTTTTATTTTCCTCTATCATTACAGATTCACAGCTAGTCTACACCATGTCTCAGTGAAAGAATCCCTCATCCAATTACTCCCTCTAAAGTTAAAGCTCTAAAACACAGTTTGAATAGTGTCTGGACGTCTTTGTGGGGCCCTGGGTGATCAGAAGGCTTGGAATCCATTATCTCGTTATTATAGCGAAATAGATGAGAATGCATTTTCAGTCTGCAATAACTCTTTGAGGAAGATAGCCAAATGGCACAGAGCCATGTTGGCTGCCACAGTCTCCTTGAAGTCTTCCCTTATTCAAAACCATCAAGATCTGCCCTGATTATCTGTACAAAGTACAGATTTGTCGTGGGATGAGCTTGATGGATAGATGTATGGCCAAGGAGAAATAACACAGATTTTTTCCTCTTATCCGTCATGATTTCAACTCATGCTGGCATAATTAGCTTCACATGGAGTATTTTTTTATTCAGGGCTGTAGTTATCTTGTAAAAGTTATTTTACTACTTTCTATTTTTTACTGTTACTTAATTTTTCCAGCCATGAAATATCTCAACAACCTTTGGATGAATTGCCATACAATTTAACAAATATTCAGACAATATATCCTATGAATTTGTGACTTTTAGTGATCCCTCAACTTTACCTCTTTTTATTGAAACATTTTTACAAGCATTAGATGATTGCCGTGACATTTTGTAGCCACATTCAGTGTCCCCAGAGGATGAATTGGTAAAAACTTTGATCCTAGATCTTTTATTTACTTCCATTTGCAGGTCAAATGTTGTTGTTTATCCATTATTTTGCTTTATGAAGATATGCTGGTAAAACTAACAACATTTCCACAACCCTCAGTTGTACTTGCAAATGTTAGCATACTTGCACAATAAACTAAGATGAAGAAGAAACACTATGTCTGCTCAACATTAACATGCTAGCATTTTAACCAAAAACTCATTTTAGCTGATTTTACTGTTTTTTCTGCAGCTATAACAACAATAAATAAGGCATCTGTTTCAGAGGCTGCTCTGAAAGTTCAAGAATTGAAGAGGGTTGGCAGGGGTTTAACCAAGAGCCTTTTTATTTTTGATTTACCACTTTTTCATGTCTGACAGACTATAAAAGGAATGGAAAAAATTCTCCCGCTTCACTTGTCAGCAGGGACGGCTGACTGCGTAAATTCCTTTAATCCTTCCCCAAAGCAGGTGAGATACTCAGGGAGAAATGGAGTAGAAAAGCTTCTGTTACAGCCCACCATGTTGTCAGGTCAATGGCCCCTTTGAAAAGTCTAGGCGACTGAAGTTCCCTGCAGCTTGCTATCTCTTCATGCTCAGTGAGTGCTGGTGGTCATTGAGTGAAGCCAAAGAGCCAAGAAGCTGTCAGCAAGGGTCAGCTGTGACACAAAACAGATACATAAGTCATTCCTGTGGTTCAGCTCCATAGCAGCTTTTTAAGCCAGTGTCACACACTGGACACAGTGTTTAAAGTCTGTTTTAGTGCAACATTACAGCAAATATCACTCATAACTGTTCCAGGGGAAGAAAGGAGGAATACACAACTACCTTAGTTACAAAAGATATTGAAACAGGACTTCTTTGAACTAATGCAGTGGTTTTATTTGTTATACACGTGTACAAGATTAATATAAGGATATACAGAAATTCAAATAGAAGGGAGGGGGCATATCAAAGAACAAAACACCACACAACTTGACTTCTAAGAGAGAACAATTCAAGACTAGAATAGAGCATGTAGAGCAAGGAAACATAATCACTCTGACTCAGCCCCCAAACACAGAGGAGGTCACTCACCTCTAATTTATTGTATTTAACATAAGTGAAACTGTGGTGTGTAAAGCAGCACTGGAGTTTTACCAGGTCCTTCTTCCAAAGGGAGAGAACACAGGTGGGGCATATTTGTTTCGTAACCACTTGGTACCTGGACATTTCTGTTTTCTGACATTTTAACCACAAACAAAAAATCCTCAGTGAGGCTTTTGTTTATAAACAGTATAAAAGTGGAAAAAAAATGACACAAAAAAGAGACCCATACATAAAAAGACTGCTCCACTGTGTTAGATATGATCAAAGACTCCACAGGGTACCTTTAAACAATCTGTAGACCTACCACAAAATGGTCATGTAATTACCACTAATTCAAACTAATTCAGGTCCAGAGCCAAGTGGGGAAAAAAGTCAACAAACAAGCAAAAGGAAAAAAAAGAAAGCAACAGCCAAGACACTAGACTAGGGCAACGGCCACAGTGAAGCATCAGTAAACAGAACCACACTTAATAAACTCTTAGCTGTCATGACTAGTTCTCAGGAAGAACATCAAACATAGACAGCAAAGAGAGTAAAATATATTTGGTATAATTACACAAAGAGGGTGATTTCAAAGGGTTCAATTATTGGCCTGAAACTTCCCAGTAACTGTGACTGCTTGAATGAACCAGGGTCAGGACCTTGGACAGCTCCCTCTTTGCTGACAGCAGCAGGGTCAGATGCAAAGTAAAAAGGTAAGTGATTCAAATTTAAAGGTGCGGTTTGTAAGATCTGGACATCATTTTAGTTTCAAACATTTCAGGAAAAAGACTCCCGCACACTGAAACGTTGTTGTCAATAAACTTAATTGCAAGTGAAGTGGACAGTATGCGGGAGTCTTTTTCCTGACTTTGGCGCTAGAGGAAAGCATGGAGTGTGGAGCTCAGGGGAACTCAGAGCAAGGCTGTTGACTGCAGAGGTGCTGAAGGCTGGGTAACTGGAAATGGAGCCACTGGTAGATGAAACAAGGAAGAACACTGAAGGCAAAAAAGCAAAAACTACGTTAGATCTCTTAGTAGAATCCACAGGGCAAAACACAAGAAAACAATAAAAAAGATTAACACAAGCTGAGGCCATGTACCACGCAGTGCTGACGAAATCACCTGGCAGCAGATAGAGTGAAGACCATGGCTTTTCAGCAGGTGCTGATTGCCAATCTGCTGTATGTGTGTGTGTGTGTCAGCGGCTCCGGTAAGGGGAAACCCCGCCCAGCCTCTCAGTGCACCTCTGCAAGCACAACAAGCACAGAAACAAAAACACCAGAGCACAAATCCACCACAGAAAATGACTGACTGTGACAAGCTGACCGTAAATTGCGATTGTATGGACCCAGTAGTAAACCGAATATTGTCATTCAATTCATTATATTGTAACGACTTGGCATAAAAGTTATGAGACTGTTATGTAACTTCGCTATACATTTTTGAGGACATTGCAAGGTTTATTACGTGTGTCTCACTATAGCAGTGACACTGTTAGATATTGTGTACAGCTAGTAAATTATGAACTTCTTTCTCAAGGAGAGAACAAGGAGCAGCTCCAGCTTCTACCCTCATGAAGAACCGACCAGGCCTGCAGAGCTGGAAGATCCTGCTGTATCAAGCATTGGACCGAGTGACAGTCACAAGTAAGTCTAAAGTGGCTGAAGATCTCAGTTAGTTGTTCTTTGTAAACCGTGTGTCCTGTGAAAACTATGTGGCTGGCTGATGAACATGTTTTTCTCTGCAGTCCATGTTTCTGCTACATGACAAATTAAAATTATTAGTTTTGTACACAACTATTCTTAACTGTCCTCCTGAAAGAGGGCAGATGGCACTGTGATGTATGTATTATGAGTACTGACATCATCACAGTGAAATAATGAATAAATCCTGTCTGTTATATTGAAATTAAAGATCTTACTAACCATATCTTACATGTACAGAGGGCTTTACAAAAACATTCAAAACACTGTATATACCATAGCCTGATCACATCACTGTTCACACTGTATAATAAACAGTCCGGGCATGTTCTAATAAAAACAATGTGTCTGAACTAAACTAATTGCCCTGCCACACTTTGTCTTTTTAGGACCAGAATTCCAGTCCAGCCACCCCCAGTGATGAATTACCACCCTGCCCTTTATTCTCATCTGCAGCTGGTCTCATCAACAACGCCCCCCAGAGGACATCTGTCTCTATACATTTCATCAGCTGACATATTTGACCATCATCTCATGACACATACTCTCTATACTGTGAACTTTTGCACATCCCATGGTGAAGAGGTTTGCACAAAACTGTACAGCTTTGTAATTCTTAAACACACATACTTGCTATAGTGTTTGTTATAGCGTTTCTTTATATCTTTATTGTATTTTTTTTATTCTATATTTATGGTATTGACTGTTGCGGTAATATACCTTCATTTTTTATGCACCAGACACCAAGGCAAATTCCTTCCTCTAAAAAAGGAGCAGCATTTTAGTGTCCACTATTGCACTGATATTTGTAAATAGGCTCCGCCTCCAACACTGTGTCCAGTAATAAAACGGCCTTGAATAGACCGCAACCCGAATTCCTTCTTTACTTACGCGCCACCACTGGATGTTGATAACGTGGGATCGCTTCGTGCGACTGAATTTAGCGTGTTTGACATACTTCGTCCACGGTCATTTCTACCTGAGTCACATCCGAGGGTTAGGATTAACACTGAAGACAACAACTCCCATGACCCCCCACACTACTTACATCTTCTATTTTGTTCTACTTAAGAGTCATAAATTGCATGTGTGTTTAATTGCCATCATTTTTTTTAAGTACCCATTAATCATATTCTTTACGGGGCAGCTATTTGTTTATGTTTGTCAGCAGCTGTGATCGTTCACCTCAGATATTAAACTTTAGCCGTGATTGACTAATTAATTCTCCATGCCTCCCACAGACTTAAATAATAACTCTTATTAAGATAATTATACTGACAACATTTTCCTAGAACTAAAAGCTTAATATTTTTTTCTCCAGCCTGTTCTCTTTCATCATTTCATCACATTGTTTGACATTTGAACAGTTATCCTCTTGTCCGCCTCCACGGGTCACACCTCATGTTGCTACTTAACAGCACATTTTAGAAAGGATTACACATCAACAGTTATTTAAAAAAACAGTTATTACCAACATTCACTCACAGAATAAAACCTCTGAAAGAAATGTTTTCTGAAAACTGAAAGAACAAATATCTTGTTAAATGTCTAATGATCACAGTTGATGCTTGGACTTCAAGCAAACTGTTTACTAGTGTCGGTATCATTATGCTGTGGTCTACTGAGATGGAAAATGTTATTAAAAAGTACAATTAGGCATCTTAAGTCAATATTGAGTGAACCTGCAGAACATCTTGGCAGCCAGTGTAGTTTAATAAAGAAATGCTGTGATAGCTAACTGTGCTTATTTTCTGGAGCCAGTAGGAGTTCAAGTGTATCGCTTTGAGAGCTCACTTCAAGAAGGCGGATGTTTGCCAACATGGGGGCTTGAACCCTGCTCCTCTTGTTGAAGGATTGTTGAATTACTTTCCTCCCCTCCCTGCTGTCGCGGAAGAATGTTGGCAATTGTTCAAACAATGAATTACTACCCTGCACAGCGTCTGAGAGCACCTTGAAATGTGAAAAGAAAAATTTGAAATCTAATGCTCTCTTCATTTACTGTAAGAGCCTCAGCCGCGGGGAAGAGAAACACGAGAAAGGGCTGTCTAAATTAAAATGTAACGAGATAGACCGATGTGTGTGACAGCGCATATGGAAAGTGACAGGCCAGAGAAAACAGCTGTGTAAACATGATAACTCATCACTCTTTCAGAGGAACAAATGGTAAGGCTGTAAAAGTTGCCGTGAGCACCATTTTTGGTTCTAACCTTCATACAGCAGAGGAGGATACTAGTTATTTGAAAACATCCAAGTTCAAGTCCCCCTGTATTGCATCAGCTGTTTATATGCTTCACAATCGTTGGCTCATTTCCTGTTCAACAGGATTGCTGTTGAGGCTCCCTCCACCACCCTACCCTCCTCCTAATGTAGTATTTTTGGTATTGTTGATTTAACTGAGATTTATGTTCATGTTTGTTTTTAAAGGAGAGTATCTCAGATTCTTTGACAACTCCCTAAAACAAGAGTACCTTGCACACAATTTAATTATTTTTTCTCATGATTTTATTCCAAAGTGAATATGTCTAAATCATCAAAAATAGATGTTTGATGCTTTTATATACCATTAAAATCAACACAAATGTTATTTTTGAATTGTAATTTAAATGTTGGGCCACAGACTAAAGAAAATGACCAGTTTACCCAAAGCTAGCAGTCTGAGATGTCACTGTTAGGAAGATATCAAAGTCACAGTAGTGAAGCAACATGTTACATAAAGTAAGCACAGCAGAAATGTCCGATAGGCAGGACCATTGTGTTTTACTATAAATAAAATATATAAAATGTTATGGTTATAACTAAAAATGACTCCCTACTGCAAATCTGTAGCATGCGCACGCCTAGAGAAAAGGTGCTGTACCCAGCACTTCATCCTAGTGTCATGAAGCATGTATGTATGTGTATATGTATGTATGTATGTTAAATATTCTGTAACATTTTATCTCTATGTAAGAATTAAGTTGTGTGGTGCAATCCGTTCTAATTTAGCGATGTGTAATATTTCTCTTAATAAACACTTAAAATTATAACTAGGCTACATTCGAACAACCTGCGCTTTTCCAGTCCCCTGACAGAAACACTGATATCAGTTGTGTTTGATATCTGAGGGGAGGAATAAAGAGAATATCTTTTCTAGGTATTAACAAAGGATCATATGATCATTATTCTTCCATGAGACACTGTGTGCAGACCTTGTATATTCCTTCTCAAAATAGCAGTTATTTATATTAAACATCTACAAACCAGTCAGAGCTGCCCAGAACAAGTTGGCTTCAGTCAGACATAAATCTCTGCCTGAAGACGGTAAATGAGCAGAAGTTGTTTAGCAGAGAGGAAGTGTTACTCATTCACTTTTCAAGCCAGCATGGGGATAGAAATCATCAATCATCTGGGAGCTGACACACTTCTGTGACCCGTGAGGACATATGTGGGACTGGATAAAAAAGTTAAAACTAAACAGCTGTTCAATCTGTGTATTTCATTCTCAGTCACAGAAGAATTTTGATCTCTGTGGGCAGATGGTTCAATAAAGTAATCAAACAATTTTACTGCCCTGCATCAGTTTTTATGGGTCCAAACCTTTCACTGGACACAAAAAATATCTGCATGCCACTAATGCCCTGATGTCACAAAGTGACAGGCTGCTTTCTAATTGCCTCACAGGGAGAGAAGTCATGGTTCACAGCCAGCAGCATCCTGGCTAAGACTCACTGCTTGTTAGCTAATCGGTTTGGGTAAGCGACTGAAAGAGAAGTACTCTGTCGTGCTGTGGTTTCTATGGAAATCCTCCCAGAGAATTATCTTCTCTGCGCACCCGTGGCGCTTCTGACAAAAACAGCTGCAACCCGCAGTTAATGCTATTTCCCCTCATTTGCAGCATGTTCTTTTTGCGATTGCCCTGAATGGATCATTGTTGGTGAAAAATGGATTCCTTATCTTCAGATCAAGCTGCAGCATCTGTAGCTCTTTGGAAGCAGTCTGGAAAAGTCTGTCAACAGGGAATATTTGACAGTTTGAAGATTGCTGATATTCCCCAGAGCAGGAAAATTCAACAGTGAATGTTTCCTTTTTACTGCAGTAAGATAAGCAGTATCGTTGTAGCACCATTTACTGACATTCATCCACACAGTCACTAGATACTATCCTACAGTCAGCTTACCTGACTGGGGCTTTAGTTGAGGATGTTTGTACTTTGTTGGACTTGAGCCCTGCGTAGCAACTCTGTTTGCCCTGGCAACAAATGTTATGAAGACACTGTTCAGCATGCGAGATGCTGAACACTTTGCAGCTCGTCCAAGCACACAGAGATGTGTGCTGGCTTTTCACACGGATTTGGGATTTAATGGAGCGGTCTACAGCGATAAATCAATAAAGGCTGGTATAGAAACTATGCAGCCATGTTGTAATAAAAGGGCCGCTGCACATCAAAGTTGACCGCCGTGCTGAACGTGCTGAACAGAGGCCAGGGTTTTCGATTACAGGGCGTTAGGTATAAGGCTGTTAGTGACTCATGTGTTTCAGTAAATCATAAACCAATTACATTAAAACAGACGGCCGGCTCGGTGCATGGAGGCCATTGGCTTTTGTTATTGTGTTACCATTAGTGGTGGATCACTGCTGCTCCAGCTTCAACAATCTCATCACGTCCGAGCCTGTCACTGTAGTTGCATGAAAGCTAAGATCAATACTAAGCGAGTCTATACTACATAAATAAATAAATAGGAAAAATAAATAAATAATAAACACTGTAATTACCCCTTGTACAATAGATTTTATATAATGGGGTTTTAGTGGCATTTGAAAACAGAAGACTTGACAATCAACTACACAAAACATTTCGATTTACACATTGTACAGTCCAAAACCACAAAAAATCCAAAATGGACCGTAAAGAACAGTCTCTTCCCTGATTGTCCGTAGATGTCAATACATGGAGGCATCACATTTTCTATCTCAGTTTACAGTGACTCAGTAAAAGGTCTCATGCTCCTGACCCGAGACTGAACTGAATTGCAATGAGCCTATACTGGACCAAATGGAGGCTAATTGTCTTAGCTTGCATGTGCCAGCTAGATAATTGCAGATTACTGTATGATAAAAGGCTGTTTTGATTGGTGAATATGGATTGGATCACCTCCAATACAAGTGAAGTGTCCATGATAGAGGCAGTGAGGGTTGTGTTTGTGTACAGCTTCTCCAGGCTTACTGATGCATCTAGAATTATGTTTAATACCATTAACAATGCTGTTTATTCTCCATTCCTGCTCCCCATTATTCTCTCGGAGACTGTGATAAAGTCCTTTAATTTTCTACATTAATGATGTTTGGGATCTAGGGGCCACAAGGCCTGGCTTTCTGCAACTTAATTTGAATGCATTTCCATCATTAACTTCTTTTCCTGTTTCTTAGTTATCGTCGCCACAAAACAACTGTGAGAGGTCAGGCCCTTACAGATTCACATCAGACATTACAATGGACTTCACAGTGAAGAAACAAAACTACAGTGATTATTTTACCACGCTGCAGAAATTGAATACATTTTTTTTTACATTGAATTAATCATTTTAAAAGGGACTTTGAAAACCAGGATTCTGTCAACACACTGCCTATTCCTCACCTAAAATGTTGTCAGAAACATATTTTAGTGTACAGTTTAGCTATAATACAATATTGTTTGATACCTGCTGGCCGCTTTACAGTTTCCTGTTTCAAAACTGACTCTGGGCCAAAGCCAAGTATCGCCCAACTCGTTGTATTAACCAATGTTTACTGGTCTGGTGTGGCACAGTGCATTCTGGTTGTTACCTTTTCTTCCTCTCTTACTACTTCCTTCTTTTAGATTACTTGCATTTCAAAAAAATGGAATTCAGTCGTAAAGGGTTAACTTGTAGACATCAAAGTCTGAGGTACTAC
This sequence comes from Pagrus major, assembly GCF_040436345.1. NCBI lineage: Eukaryota > Metazoa > Chordata > Actinopteri > Spariformes > Sparidae > Pagrus > Pagrus major. Next base: position 18,669,552 of record NC_133225.1, read on the forward strand.
TACATATTGTATGACGTTTGATGTATTGTTGCTCCAGAGAGAGCTTAAATTGCCTCAACTAATTACTTAGCACTTATGATAACAATATCTCTGGTGCTGCTGAATCGATCCTGATCCTCTTTTCTTTAAAAAGAAAAAACAAATAAAACATTGTGAGCTCAACAATGTTAGTGAAGTGTGAAGCTCATGACTGGTGTCCTCTTTAAACCTGAGTAAAATCTACTGGATATCAGCGTGTGAAACTGAATTTCCAAACAGCTGATTTTTCCATTGATCCATCCAATTTGACAGTTTCACTCGTTTCTTGAAGTTCTTGAACCTCCAGCGGTGTCCTTGTTGACGTGTTCTTGCGTCAACAATACAGCATATGTTTGATTGGCTCCCTCTCTGTGTTAACTGTATACTGTAGTAACAGAAAACCCCATGTCAAGGTTCACTAACGGCTTAGTTAAAGACGTGCTGGGCTGGAGCACATGCTGCAGATCCATAATCAATCCTGCCTCTAATGACTGTGAATGTTGTGGCTTTTTCCCTAAAAACAGACCTGCACCCCCAGCATATGGAGTTACTGCAGCCCAGGGAAGCTTGAGCTCCTGTTTAAACAAATTAGCCAAAGGCAAAACCTTGAATATTTTACAGCTCGCTGCACAGACGTGTTCATAAAATCATCCATATCAATGTTCCTGAGCCCGAGCTGGTCTGCACTTTCTACCAGATGGCTTCAATCAGTCAAAGCCGCACCAGATGAATGTAGACACAGTTTTATTGGCTTAACTGATGGGGATAATGGGTGTTTTTGCTTAGTAAAAGGTCCCTGCTAATGCTGCAGTTATTTATAGGGGAAGGATTTCTATAAACTGCAAGTCTGTGAGCAAACATGTTTTTATACTGTTTCGCTTTTATTGATCTTAAACGTGTGCATTACAGTTGTTTGAACAAACTGAATAGATGGTACGTTTACACTGGCTGTGGCTCAGCTTTTCATTTCATTTGGCTTCAGGATGCTTTTGACGTAATGACCACCTCTGGCCGGAGAAGGGTTGAACATCTGCACACATTTCTGTTTTTACAACATTTGCACTTTAGAAACTGCACCAATCTTCAAAACCTGTATAAATGTAGCATCACAAATTTAATGTACGTACAGATTCGATGATAGATACTCGTCATGAGCCGTGGACATACACATACCTACTGTCTGTGTATGTTGTATAAAGCACTGGGTTTTGTTATTTTCATTTGAACGCAGCACAGGCTATTTGTTACTTTGTGTGGCCCATGTCACACTCTGCTAGATAATGCATTTTTAATGCGTATCGTCAGAGTGAAATGTGTCAATATTAGGCGTGTGCATCTATCCCTTACATAAAGAGCCTCGATACAAATCAGGGATGATACATTTTTAATAAGGGACGATTCGGTGCAATACGATACAATCTAATACAGCTCTTAACATTTGTTTAATGTAGACATTCATTTTCCAGTAGACATTAAAATAAGCCATGTCCATAAAATTGATGAGAGTCTTGCTTTGACCTTTGACCTTAAAGGAGATTGGAGACACTGTGCAGAAAAAGCAGCCAAGCTTCAGTCAACTGATTGTTTATTTAAGATCGGGCCATCGACCAGTTCATAGTACAAATTTAGATCCATCCAAGACCTGCATATCCATGTACTTGCATCTTCAATGTTAAAAGACGATTTTTTTAATGTATCATCTGTAAACATGTATCAGCCTGCTCAGTCTCAAGACATAACATACTGTAGCCAATAGAGCATTTATCAGTATGATGACTGATGGTGATAATGACTGCAACGCCTTCTTGTGCCTTCAGAGTCATTAGTTTTATGCTTCAGAGGTCACAGTGTCAGTGTTACCTGCAAGCGGAGGCTGACAGTAATACAGGTCATGGCTGACAGAAAGGAAGTACTGGTAATGAGATACTGCCAGAGAAAAGTACATCTTTTTTAAGTAAAGTCCGCTCAGTCACAGCAAAATGCAAAATTGAATTAAAATAGGAACCTTATTTAACAAAACATTTATTCATTAAATAATAGACTTTACTTTATAAGCACTACTGAAGTCCACCAATCAAATATCAAATCAGCAGTTTCACCACTTCAGAACCTATTTGAATTTCCATTAAACAAAGTGATGACACTTCTTTATTCATTTCTGATTGTTGGCTTCAGTTTTGTTAAGGCCAATCAGCAAAATTCAGATGACTAAGTAATAAATCATGAGAGTAACGGCACTACTTCGTGTGCTCTTGTGCCGATATATCGTTTTATTACAAAGTAGGAAACAATGACAGAAATGCTGATTGATTTTGTAGTTGAGACTTTGCATCACCTTAATGGCAAAACAAATTTGCTGACAGATGGGTATCATTTACCCACTCACTGCACCGCTGCTCAATAAAACCACAAGACATGAGTATTTGAAAGTGTTCCAAAAATAGTGACTTAAAAAGGGACTTTTATATTCTCAGGAATCATTGTTTTAAATGAAGACTGTGGAGGTTTTTATGACTAAAGCTTTTGTGAGATCATAAACTAGTTGAAGATAAATCTCACTGACTGACTGAATACAGAGAACAGTTTATTTTTTTTAATTCACAGAGTTAATTTTCAACCCAGCCAGCTTTAATGGATCTGATGTATTTGGCATGGAGCATAAGGACATCATTAATTTTCCCAACACTTTAATCTTTATCTGACAAGAGTTTCACTGTCTCAAACATGGAAATGAGATCTTTATAAGTGGATAATCGTAAACAGAGTTTATGGTTTTTGGGCAAGGATGTGTCTCTGGAGGATAACAGACTGGAGTTTCAGTTAAACAAACATTTCTTAAAGGCAAAGCTGCTTCGCCTGATGTAATCATGGAGTTAGACCTGAATAAACTGAGACAAACTACTGCAGAAAAGAAAATGTCCATAGCTTTAATTGGAAGCTCAGTAAACTTATGAAATGGCATCAACATCAGCCTTAAACCTGATCATCATGTGGTGGTGTTGGTGAGCATGTCTTCCTGAGGAATAGGGACTGTGTTGCAGGTGCAGGTAATTGAACTGAAAGCACGTTGGTTAGCAATTGGTTCCTGGATGAGTAAGACGAGGAGCGTCACTTCATGGCTCACTTAATCTGTCGGTGGTGGAAGTTCTCCAGACAACAGGAGGAGGCTATATTCTGTCATATTACCCTGCAACATGAGAGAATACTCAAATATAATAGCTTAGAGCAACCTATTCAGCTGGTGGCCCGTGGGTCGAATGCAGCAACGTAGCAACCTCATTTCCCTTTGATCATCTTGTTAGCAGGCTCAATTAGTCCATTCATAATGTCTGTTGCTAAACACAAAAGAAAACTTAACAACAATCAAACTGACAACCTACTTCCAAGATTAGAAGGTGTGTTGTTTTTTTCCTGTTTCTTTTTCAACTATGAAAACTAGTAACATAACAAAAAAGGATATTGTTTTAGCACATGTAGATTCAGAGTTTTACAGATCAGACATAGGTAATGTAAAAGTTCAGCCCCTTGGTACTTCACTTCTAAAACAGTATTGAACAGGCCTGGCTTAGAAGAAGAAATGAATGGAAAGGAGTAAAAGATCTGTAATGCATTTTTTCAGTTGATAGCTAGAGCATGAAGCTTTATTGTATAAGCTGTTCCTTTTTATTTGTTAGCTTTTATTCAGGGCCTCAGTTTGATTTAATTTATTCATTAAAAAACATACTTGACTTCACTGATTATATTAGGAAACACTTAATCATTTCAGATATAAATAGAACAGTGAGATCTACTCTTGGGGATGTTCCCTGCTGCCGTAACAGTATTTTCAAATATTTTCATGGAAATAACATTTAACAAGACTGCACAAGTGTGCAGCCACGCTATCAGCTCTGTGATGCAGTGCTTAGCTAAATGCTAGTTCCAGCATGCTAACATGCCCACAATGGCATGCTGTTAACATGCTTAAGCTAAGTATGTGTATTGTTGACTGTGCTCAGCATCCTAGCTCAGCATAAAAAGAAAAGGAAAAATGCTAAAATGTATAAACTGGCAATAGGCATGGGAGTAGTTGAGACTGATGAGAATGTCATTAGTGTTACAGGCATTCGGTCATTATCTGAAGTACTGGACCAATTAAAATGTCCAATATTCACTCTCTTTTACCTCTGTTTTGGTCTCTACCAACCATTATCTGACTCTTTGCTCCACTATATCCATCAGTTTATCCTTAAAGGGTAACTCCACCAATTTTACCCATTAAAGCGTGTTCCAGGTCTTTGGGAGTACTACTGTTAATGTGAAAAAAGTAGCATAAAGCCTTTTGTGGGTCCAGAGGAAGCTGCATGTAATTTCATAAATATCCTCCAGTGATGTCACTCAGTAGCTTATTTACATAGCGACTAATGTAGGCACCAGGCTCCAAGGTATATTTGCCTCAGCAGTTCAACAGAGACACAGCCAGTAACCAATTTCAACAAAGAAGATAAAAAAAACTAATATAGCAGGTGTAGAAATTAAACATGTGAGGCATGTTAACAGCAGCATGTGAGAAAATATCATCATTCACTTCACGCATGAACAGCAGCATAAACAAGGTATCAAGATGTGTTTTCGGAACACGAGCGTCTGTTGGTGCCTCTGGGTACATTCAGCCTTTCAACTCAGGCCAAACCGTGAGTAATTGATTATCATAGGAGCTCCTTCAAACGGAAGCAAGAAACTCAAAGGGATGGTTCTGTTTTCTGATTTCTTTATGTCCTGCACATCATAGTTCAGTATTTTTCATCATGAGTCGAATTCGAAGGCAACTCCAAATGAATCAGTGTCTTTGAAGTGCTGCTATATTCCCTGCACATCAAGTGCTCTTCAAGGAGCCGGGCAGCTGTAACATCTGCCTGTGAAACACTACAGCAGCTTGTAAAATGTCAGGCTATAAAATGTAGAAAATAGTTTATATTGTCCATCAGACGTGCAAAGGGAATATAAATCTAAAAATATTTAAAAAAATATTTGTCAATTTTTTCCATGAAAAACATACAAAGACAAACACAAGAACACAAAGACAAACATACATGGAATGTTAACAGACCATCAATAAAAAATTGACATATCAATCGATAATGTAAATAATTATTAGCTGCAGCCATAATCAATTCCACATGCAACCAGCTCCAGCTTCCATTACACATATCATTATGTGCAGAGAAAATAGACTGTGGTGTATTGTAATGTCAATCAATAGAACAGTCCTGTAATAACAAACCTGTGTTGATGCATGACCACGGTCACTTTGGAGTTTGTAATTTGGGGTTTGCTGTGTTGGATTGCATTACATTTATAAATGGTAATGATGTGGACAGAATATTAGAAACACCTTCCAATAAAATACGTCCCCAAACAACATGCATGTTGAGTCAACACACAAACAACTAAAGCTGTAGTCACAACAACTTGTTTTGTTCAGGCCTCTTGTTATGCATTGCATAAGATATTGGAGCTGTTTATAGTCTCCTGTTTCTCATAAGCCCCATTCACACTGCCCTTCAAGGCGGGAATCATGTGCCAATACTCCGCCTCGCCGTCTGTGTGAAAGTTACAGAGGCGGAGAGGGGGGACAGTTTCGTTCTGCCTCTGATCCACCGCCGGAGTTCGTAACAGAGCTGCAGCAGAAGCGTCATTTAGAGCAAAAAATGTATCTATATGATTATAAACAGTCAGCAGATACATGTTTAGATTAACAGGTGGACACCGGGGGAAGCACATTAAAACAAACACATGGATGTCAACGTTATGATGCGTTCCATCATGCCTCTTTTGGTTCCTCAACGTGGGCATGCTGTATGAAATGACACACTGGTGCAGCTTTACGCCGGCGCTGCTTGGTTCAGTGTGAACAAACAAAGGCGGCATGAAGGCGAACCTTCTTTGCGGTGATAATGCAGAGTCTCTGTGTGTAAAGGGCTAATGTATACCTGCACAGAAAGGTTGTAAAACAGTGAGGCAGGCCACTGGAGGGCAAAGAGTCTGACGAGGTGGTCGGTTGGTTTTTGTCCTCAAGCCACTTGCCTGCAAGCACGAGCTGACTAACAGAGAATTTATTAGTTCAATTGATTCACCTTAAACATGTCAGGCCAGGCTGTTTTTCTAGGAATATCAACAATGTTTATTTACAGCCTGCGGTATGTTGTGTTGACTTGTGGCTCGTGAACTCTAAGAGCACGTGGACTTTTTTCACCTGGAAAAGGTCTCAAAGTGAAACTAAAAGAGAACAAGTGGCCAACAAGAGGGCCAAATATAAATCTGATTTATTGTGTATTTGGACTTAAAGCGTCAGGCTTAGCTAAAGAGAGTCCTTAACCAGAATTTACTACACAGCTTGACTTAATGCACAATGTGTTTTATGATCTATTACAATATAAAGGTTATTATTTTGACCTATAAGAGAAAGGAAAAGGAGTCTATAATTTATTACACACTTATACAGCAGTAGAAGAACTTGTGAAACAAATCATCTACAAATATGCTTCCTCTGGCCTAAACTCTCCTCTCTGCTCCACTCATGCATGGTGCGGGAGAATAGGCAGCACTCTTAATGGCATTGTAAATTGGTGTTGTCAAGAATGTAAATTCAGCATAAATGGGGTGTGTATTCTATCTTTGCAAAGTGGCTCTTTTTCATCATAATGTCCATCCAGTAAATAGCTCTTTGTGTAACTGAAATCGATCCAGATCTTAAGAGAGTCACCAGGTTAATGTTGAGAAAGCATTATGTTAAACATTTATCACTCTGACGAAAAGTCGACCAAAAGTCCCATTACGACTTATTATGGCAAAATACTGAGTAACTTACTCAGTTCTGTGTATGTAAACATGTTTTAATTATCTCAAACATCACTCATTACTTCTGTGTCTTTGTCTTGACTATTAAACCGAATCAACATCATTTTGTTTTTGATTATCTCCTGGATTACTGGCGGATTTTGTCTTCATCAGATCTGTTTCTGTGTTCATGGCTTTCTAGCGTTGCAGTATATTCATCTCGGCTGTTTATCATGATGCAAATCAGCCGATGGTTGCCAACCGATTTTGTGTCCATCGACCTGAGGAGAAGGGAACCACATTAACATAATCAATTATGGCATGTGTATTCATTATCTTTGGTTGGCTTATTTTGCTTCATTATGACTTTGAGATAATGTGACACCATCAAATAATCACATGTGGAGTTACTTTTAAAAAGTGCCTTTTGATGAATCTTGACATAAATATATTACAGTCTCACATCAGAAAGTGTCTACTGGTGGTCAAATTACCAATCAGTTACATTCCAGTACAGTGCTATGCTGCACTGGGGGGATATGTAACTGGTTCAGATGATTTATCCTTATAGAAAAAGTAGATCCTGCTTCTGAGCATTTTCATGCAGCCACACCCTTGCACCATTGCAGATCTGTCTGTTTCAGTAAAGGCCCTTATAAATCAGATGTGCCCTATAGGTCCAAGTATTCAGCTTTATGTTGCTGATTCATTTCTCAGCAGCTCGAGCTAGAGTCTGGCACCTCCACATCTCTGGCACAATTTCCCAAACTTCAAGTCAAATTTGAGTCGAAAGCATCACAAGGCAAATTTGCACAGCAGAACAACCCTATCACCAGACACTGGACTAATCCTGGAATGAAAACCTTTTTCTACGACCAATGCCAGCGTTTTCAAAGGTCTTTCTCTCTAAAATATTTGTAAAATCCAATCTCCTGCATTTAATTCAGTCTCACTCCACGCCTCAGGGGTGTGCAGTAGAGAGAGCAGGCCCTCGTGAGAGTTTTAGATTTCCACCCTGGAAATACATCTGTGTTTAAAGAACTACTAATTATAAATGGTGCCATTTGCTACGTATGACCTCGAAATGCAAACCCATCTCCATCATGGCTTTCTTTCTTTTCTTTTCTTTTCTTTTCTCTTCTTTTTTTTTTTGTTTGGTAAAATAGTCAGTAGCAATGGATTACCAAATGATACGTTTTCCCGATACAATAGCCTAAATAACCAATTTGAATCCATCACGTTATTGATAAATAATATATATGTCTAATGGTGTGTGTGTGTGTGTGTGCTTCATAATTAGTAACAAGCATGCACTGGGGCCCGTTACTCTGTAAGTGCACATTATGTGTTTATGTTGGTACAGCGTGTTTGTCTTGGATGTAAATGGTGAGGTGCAGAATCATCCAATATGAATATAATATATATTTTATTTAAACACCTTCACGTTCAATTCCCTGAAACAGTGTGACCTTTGATGAAATGAAATCAGGAAACTAGACAGAGCAGGCTTATGTTTTTTCACCTGATATATGCGATTTGACAACAAAGGTGCATTAGAGGCAAAAGATCAAACATCAACAGATTGCTCCCTCTGAGCAGAGGGCCAGATTTGAGGCTTATGTGCCTGTTTTCCAGATACAGATATAACACATTCTGCCCCACATGCTGTATTTATCAGACACACCAGGAGTCACAATTTGTGCAATTCTTTTAAAGGTGTGCCTCTCACCTTATTGGATATTCATGTATATATATAACCTTTATTTTATCAGGTAATGTTATTGAGATCGAGATATCTTTTGCATCAGAGACCTCAGTACAGCAGGTTTCAGGGAGGATCAATCAAATATCAAGAGGAGACATTCATTGGAGGTTGATGATGGATTCTGTTGAATTCACTGTCGTAGTAAATCAAATGCTGAATACACGCAGATGGCAGACCACCACTGTTTTCCATTAATTTGTTAGGATCAGCAGACACAGCCATTCAATGTCCATGTAGTCTGACTTACCTGACTGTTGGTATAAAGCCTGTCATTGTCAGCGTTTTTCCACCTATACCAGAATTAGAGTTGGTGCAGCCAGACCTTTCTTCAGCAATGACACAGTGCTGTGCAGATAGGTCTGGCTATGGGAGACTAGTGTCCACACATTTCAGTATTTGTCATTCGTGTTGATGTGTTTTTGGATCTGTTCTCACATGTCTGAGGTCTGGTTACTCTCTGACTTATGAAAGGTGTCTCCACATTGTATTGAGGTCTGTTTTTCTTTTCAAGCACTTCTGGATTCAGTTTGACTTCTGATTTAATTTCATTCTCTTTGATGTTTTTCCTGCCTGACTGCTACTCACTCACTCATGCAGCATATTGATTCACCTTAAATCATGTTTATGTGTGTCTTAACACATATAAATGTTATGGAGTAGTAACCCATCAAAGGAGACTGACGAGGACATAAGGCCATGATAAATCTGCAGCATCACTCACCAGCTGATGGGAATGTGACAGGCCTGAGGCACAAACAGCAGGTTTGTGTCTGATGAGAACAAGCACACTTATCATCTGCCAACAAAGATGAATGGATTTAATCAGGACCATGATGTGTCTTTCTAAGCAAACATCACTTAGATCCAATTTAAACTGTAACAGATTTTGAAAATCACTGGTGAAGAAAATCAATAAAGAGAGACAGAAGATGAATTTTGGACTGTTGCTGTAGCCAGAAAAGCAAAACTACTTTGGCTTTGAGTCAGTTTCATTACTTTGCTAACACAGTTGAATATTTTATTCTGCTCATAATGGTTAAGGTCAAAAAGACCATTTTGTTTCAATCATTCAATGACATTTTTATTTCTCCTTTTTTTATGAGTAAAGCTGCACCAAGGAACATTTATGGACTACAGCCCAACCAGTATATCAGATGGTATTAGCTAACTGCAGATGTATGTGTCTGTGTGTAAAACGTGAATCTGGGAAATGTCATAAAACAATTATTAGACCTGGCCTTTTCACATTGAAGCCTTGAAAGTCAATCTCCGGTCTGAAAAATGTAATAACAACTTTTAAAGACATCTGAAGCAGAAAGATCAATCAATAACTGCCCTCCACAGGCAGGCCAGACTGATGTAGGAGCACAAATATCAAGGTATCCAGTGGCCTGGAACACAAGTTAGTCACAGTCCAGTCAGAATAACATGTAGGGACACTGAAGATGGGTTACAAATTAGTGGGGGGAAAAAAACATTCAGCCACTTCTTTCATTCATTATGTATGTTGGAGTGTCTGTTCAAGTTTTCAGGTCATACCGTTTTTTCCTTTAATGTTTCACTTCTCTTTACTTTTGCAACTACCTGTTTATAATTTGTGTAATACTGAAAGTGCAGTTTCATCCCATGGCAATCTCCCCAGCTAATAAACGTGTTAAGTGTTGTTGTGAACATGACTGCAGCTGTTAAAGAAGGGAACATTTTCATTCATTTCATTTCCATTTTCACTTGTAATTTCTTCCTGGGGTCAATATATTTACAGTCATGATACTTTCTTCATATTTAAACTGCACTGTGACATATTCAGTGTTATAAAAAGTACCCAAAAGTCATACTTGAGCAAAAGTAGAGACATTGCGTGAAAATATGACTTTAGCAAAAGTGAATATACAAATATACAATCATACTTAAGATGAATAAAAGTCTTAAAGTAGCAGGTAGTTAATGTACTCAAGTAGCCTAAATTCTACATATATTATAGTATTTTTTTATCTGATTGTCGATAAAATTTCAATTTAAAAATGTTGTCAAATAAATGTTGAGTGAAAGTATCAGAAAATGTAGATACCTCAATGAAGGTACCTCAAAATTAAATTAAGTACGGTACTCGAGTAAATGTACTCAGTTACATTCAATCACTGGATATATTAATTAGCTGATTTATTGATAAATGACTTAGCTCAAACACTACAAGAGACAGAGTTCAGTCTCTCGGATGTAATATATGAATATTCAAATGGTACAGTATGACCATGATGGCTCAAACACAGCTTCACATTCATTTGTAAAACGTACAAAATCCAAACTTACTTCAGGAAAAGTTATATAACATATTATTAATGTTATAGGATTTTTATGGTGCTCTGCTTTACAACTTAACAGTTTTTTAAAGTTTTATATACTGCCAAAATACACTTTATTAATACTGACATTACATATTTATTTATTATTAAAGAAAAGTAATCACTTTTGTGTTGCATCACAAAATGGATTATTTATTACACGTCTTGGTGTTCACTCTGACTCAAACAGCGTCAGATTACCAGTTTAATGGCTCTAATCATCAAACACAGATGCAATAAAGTTTCCATAATGCTTCCAGCAGGTATAAAGCAGAAAACAGCAGGGACAGTGATAAGTGGCACAGCAGCGTATTTGAACAGCAGGAGGCTCAACCACACAGTAAACATCACCTGCTTGTTTTTGAGATGCAGATGCTGTGATGGGCTCCCTCAGGAGGATGTCCATTAACGTACTTGTGTGTCACACGCATCCTCGTCCAAAAATGAAAGCTTCTGGGATTTTGTTTCTGCTTAGAAACTCTAAAATCACCTCTTCTGGGCATCATTTTGTACTGAATATTGTCAGAGGAAAGTTGTTGTGGCCCTGGCAGAGATATGTTTACCTGGGCACATCAGAGAAATGTTGGAAACTGAATAAAAACTCCTTTGATGATCTTGTTCAGTAGGTACAAGACCATCTGTCTCTGTTTTTGAGCTTTAGAAAACTAGAGGGAGCTGACTGCAAATCTAATAAAAGTTTGTGTAAATAAACATACAAATGTTGAGTGAAACCTCCAAAATCGAGTTGTAGCTGTAACTGATTATTACACAGTTCTATATTTACTTTATATATATAAAATATCATTTTACTTTCATGATTCTGGATTTTCGTCAATGGAAAGTCAACTGAAGAGACCAATTTTTGAATCACACAGTGCTTCTTCTTCACATTTCCACTTAATCTCACCTGAGAGAAATCTAATCCAGCAAAAGTCTCCTGCTGTTAACCACTGAGCCAGTGATGGGGCGTTCAGTGCCTTGCCTAAAAGCACATTGATGGAAGTTGTGATGAGGAAAATATAGTGTTTCTCATGCACCTCCTTTCTTTCTTTCTTTTGTTGTGTGAAATGCTGTCACCAAGAATACAGAGAAATTCTAAATGTGCGCGTCATATTGCGGTATATTTCTTATAGTAAATGATTTGATTGATTCATTTTCTTTTATTTATATCTCTTTTAGCCCAATATTCTTCCAAGAGTCCTTAAACATATAAACATCCCTTTGACAGATATACGACGAGACAAACACTATTTGTAGAAGTAGAACAGTTAATATGTAAGAATTCTGCATTAGAATGTCTAAAACAGCCAACACCTTTGTTATATATGTTGTTGAGTTGTGTACTTACATTATCCCCAAATGTTACCAATAATGGTTGAACCCAAAGAAATCCACACGTTTACTTAAGGTTAACTTAACAGTGCGTTTCCTGTGGTCTCCTGTTGCTACTTCTGGAATAGGCAAATCGGCAAATGAGGCTAAACTTAACGTGAATAAAACTATAAAACATTACCTCGTCTGTGAACATTTGTGCCTGAGTCACTTCAGATAGTTTTGTATCAGCGATGATGGTTGTTAAATGGTGTATTCAGAAACAACAAACAGCCAGAGTACTTCACTTTACATTAGCAGTAAGCTAGCAAGCAACGAAACGTAGAGGTTGTGTGTCTGTTTCAGTCAGTTCAACTCTCATTGAGCTCAGGACTCACCTCCAGACTCTGGTTGTCTCTTCTCCCTCCTCTCCTCCTGTAATGTTACGTTCATCTAGTGAAGTACATTTCCCCCTCCAGCTCCAGTCAGCAGCATTATGGTACATAAACACCCCACAGTGGAGGTCACCTCAACGGATCGCTGCTGCAGTTAGGTGCAACAGGAGCAAAGATAAATTTACTTTTTAATCCCAAAAGTTAAAGAGTAATTTCTGAGCTCTTCTCCTGTTGGTAAATGTCTCCGGATCAGAGCAGAATCTGATGTAACTTTGGGTGTTTAATCCTCCAGAAGGTGTGGGTCTGCACCTGACTACTGTGGCCGGCGCTGAGCAGCTGCAGCTCGGCCCAGCCCTCCCCACACAAAGCTGTATATGTTTTGGATTTAAAAAAGAAACGCTTGGCAGCAGATGTGACAACAACCACAATCAGCTGCATACAGTGTGCAGCAGACAAAAATAGTATTAAAACAACAGAGCACAACAATAAAATGCCTGCATCCAGCAGGAAACTGCCCTTATATGCAGGGAAATATATCATTAACTACATATTTCCATCGTTTCACATACACTAACTATATTTAAACTATGTTTATTCGTTGCCCATTTTCCAAGTAGTTTCAGCCTGATATGAGAATCCTCTTTTACAAAGCTCTAATTATGGTTTTGGCAAGACTGACCCGTGTTTACTGAGTGTCTGTCTCTCACCACATGGAAATACCGCTACTAGCTTGTATTTATATGATTTCCTGATACACTTAATATCTCAGTTTTCTTTGTTATGACAAACAAAACCTAATGCATTTTTTCTTGAGCTAAATTGTCATCCCTTTCCAAGAATAACTGTATACACAAGTTTAGAGAGTCGCCCCGTGTTTGCAAACTGTCCGTGTTTAAAGACACTGAGCTGAGCTGTCATCTGGTTTAACAAAACATTAATCACAATATTTGTGTTACTGGTCTCAGTATCTGGCTTTGAGTCATGACAGTTTGAAACACTGAGGATCAGACTCAGAGGGGGCGGTCTGCTGCAACTCTTACTGTAGGTCAGCCCGATGGGATGTCTTTTTTTTTTTTTTTTTGACACTTACCGGATGATGAATTTACAGCAGCAAAGACAAGGACTTCTGGGAAACAAATGAAACATCAGATTGAGATAGATCCACACTGAGAGAGAGGAATCTGCTGTCTGCTCTCTCAACAACACAACACAGCTCAGAGTGTGAATAATTCAAACAGTACCTCGCCTCGACAGGGTCAGGAGCAGGGAAAATATTCCCTGCTGTCAAATCCATCTTATCCATGTTAACACTGACAAAATCATTTCCTTACTGAGGACTTACTTGAGTCTCCTCTAATCTGATGGACTCTTGGTGGATCTCTCAGAGGCAGTAGCGCAAACACATGGCCTATTGATGACTCCTTAGAAAAATGAGTAGATCCAATAGGTCTCAGCAGACGGAGGCTGATAATGAGAAACAAGAGGTAATTTTCTGCTTGATTTATTCCACACATGTATACAGAAGACAGCTTGTCATGCTGTGCTGGTACAGATTTTAGCCCCAAGTAAGGAACATGCACATGTACTGACCTTTGCGTGACATGGTGAGAGTTGCTGCATTGGCACATGAAGGAACATAAAGCATACAAGCACTAATGTAGCTATGGAAACTATGTGTATGTAGCTACACAGGTAGCTGTGAACACAAAAATAAAAATGTTTCTCTCTTGTTTTACATGAGATTTCACCTTATCTCTTTTTTCTTTTGTTTTGTATAGTTATCTTTTATGGCTGTCGGTGGAAACTGGCCACGTTGTTCTTTGTCCGATGTGATGTTTCTATAATACATTTCTCTGAAATAAAACAGACTGTCGAGTGTATGGTCGGATGAGTGTGTGTAGTGGCTTGTTTACTGTGTTCATGGTTTGAATCCACTTCAACTATCCTCTTGTGACGTATTAAGTAGACATTTTCTGAGAACTCAAACACTTGTGCTGTTCACAACATATGCCGATGTTTTTAAAATGCAGGAGCCCATGTCAGCTTGTCTTTTTTTGTTGGCTACTCTTTAGTTTATACTGGACTACATGTTAAAACAAAAAATAATACTGTGCAATAGAGTGATATCCTGTCATTGTCACACTCTCAATACATGCTAAAATATCTATTCTCGGGCTGCAACTAATGCTTATTTTCATAAGCATTCCAGGGACCGTAATTGGCCGTTTTTCAGCATGGGCAGCCATGACCAGCCGAACAGTGTTAGACATAGCCAATTGTGTGATGGTCAGATGAACACACACATTGAAATTTCCAAAAATGTTTGTGTAAACTGTTGTAATAGTTCTGAGTTCAGAATTGGCAGGTCAGACTCTTAAATTATAGGACTCGGCCAAGAAAATTTTAATAGGTGCATCTCTAGTTTTCTTGTCTATAAAACGTAAGAAAATGCTGAACAATGTCATCAGTATTTCCTAAAGAGCAGAATGACGTCCTCAACAACCCAAAAATATTCAGTTTACTGTCATAGAGGAATGAAGAAGCCAGAAAAGATTTACATTGAAGAAGCTGGAATTAGAGAATTTAGACTTATTCTTAAAAAATAACTCATAACTCATGTCATTGTGTCACATTGTGCATCACAATCTTGTATGCACAGTACATTATACATACAGCATATGCTGTATATTAATAACTACATTTTTAGGTTTGCTCATCTTTGTTTAGCTCTATGTCTGTTTTTGTATTCCTCTGTGTGTACTGTAAGTGTATTGACACCTGAAGCCTAATTTCATCTGTGTGTCGTCCTACCTGCCCACTAATGTTGAAAAAGGAACAAGGCAACTTTGCTTGATTGCTCTGCTGCTGCAGGTAATGCCAAAACAAACTCATCAAAAAGGCAGGGTCTGTTGTTGTCTGTTGTCAAAAAGGCAGGGTCTGTTGTTGACTCTAAGCTTATCCTATCTATCTATCTATCTATCTATCTAAAAATGTATGAACTCTGTACTCACTATGGATAGAAGTATCCGCTAAATGGTGCGTATGTAAGCACAATTTCATGATCCTTGTAGATCTGTCTCCTGCCAGCATCAGGCCACCTCATGACCTTTTAAATTCAAAGCCACTGAGCTGTGGTGCTGATCAATATCTACTGTAACAAGGATGCAGACACTTAAAGGCTCATGTGGGCAAAGCAGGTGCTCTGCCTTTATTTACACCTCTGCTAACAAAAGTTTATTGTCAGTATGTGTGTTCAGTTTGTTTAGGAGCCATATCAGTTCAATTTTATCTTGAAGATGAAAAGCTGGTGAGAGCGAGTGGTGAGTCACTATGTTTTTAAAGATTTGATACAAATTCAGCCATTTGATGAGTACATTTGATTAAACCTTTTGCCCTGAGCCTTAGTGGTTTTTCCTTTCCGGCCAGAACATAATTATATTTAATAGCAGTGGTGTTTCAGCAGATAACATCCATCGTGAGTCAGATTACATAGAAGCATCCAAAATTTCCTAAAAAGATTTGTTTTTTCAGGTGGCTGAGCCCTGTTGTGGGTATAAATGCGTTAAAGTAACTCTCCACTTTCAAGATCGACCACTGCTGCTGTTCTCTAGTTTTCCCAGAACAGCAGCAAAATTGACATAATTTAAAATCAATACAGGACTAATTACGTTCTTTCCTTTTTCAATGTAGAGTGGTTGAGAGAAGAATGGGGATTGAAACCTTTCAGACATGTAATTATCGTTTTCTGTCCACCTGACAGTGTTGAATGGAAGACCTAAATATAGATAAGCTTTTAGCAAATTGTAGTAGTGATTTTCTCTTTTGATTGGGCTGTCAGATAATCAAAAAAAGACTAGAAATCGGAGTTTTAAAATGCAGTACCAAGAAGAAGATAATATGTTTATCCACTGAAGAGTAAGCTGGAAAACTTATGTCTATTTTCACTGTCCTAGAAACCACGTCAAGTGTGAGATTAAACTCTGTGTCTATCTCAGTGTGCGAGCTGGCATGGCTGAGGTTCAGGGCTGCAGGACCATTTATAACAAACAAGGCGTGTTGGACATGCTATAAAAATGAACATAAATGTTGGAGTCCATTACAACTAAGCTATATAACATGACACTGTACATGAAGTGTGATGCTCTGAAGGGCAGCTACAGTGGGGTCATTTTTTGTTTGGTTCATTTGGTTGTCTCATTCAATCTGCTGCTATTTCAAGGGCTAATACATCAATTACACTAACATTAAAGGGCAATATGCTCCGTTCAACATTGAGACGCAACCATTGAACGCTGAGAACACACAACCAGATCTGGACTGGGATTGTGAACTGCAGTTACTTTCATCATAACTCTTTACACGTCCTTGACACAGATGGGGCTTTATTCCACTACAACCAGGTTGATTTACCTTTTACTTTACACACAGTAATTTACAAGGAAAATAAAAGTCAGTCCACACACTGACTGTGACACATACTGTTGCTGTTAAACCGCAGGTCCATACTCCATGCAAACAAGCTGGTTAATGTGTGAGAGAGTTAATGGGTTCAGTGTTTATTCACTGTTTAATCAGGAAAACATCAAGACCTGCTCCCTGTGTTTGACCAGATACTGATTTACTTCACCAAACCAACAACTCCCACAGTCTGATGTATAATTGTTCTGGACGTTACAAAACGTACTTTTGATAAACCATCGTGCTGCCCTCTGACATGGTTGGTCAAAGTTTACAGCCTGCCATGCTGTTGCAGTAAAAGTGACAAAATGCGCGACCTTAGCTTCGACTGGAAAAAAAGGGGAAAAGGCTAACCAGCACCTCTAAAGTTCACTGATAAATATGTTATATCTTGTTTATTTTTTACAAAAACTGAAATGTAAAAACACCAAGTTGTGGTATTACATGGGGTCATGCGCTCGGCTATTCCTATTCCTATTGGCTGTGAGCAGTCTGCACTGGCAGCCTGGCAAGAAATTGTCCATATCCAAATCCACAACATGTCGTTAATCTAATTGTCCACTGCATTTTGGTGTAAGGTATATGCAACACTGGTTTGGGGTGAAATGTTAACTTCAAAGGAAAATGTTAACGGTCTCCTATAGAGCAGTAGCCAGAGGCAGATTAACTGCCCACTCTTTCATCTTTCGCCACGTTCATGTCTTTGGACAAAAATAAATGAGCTATTTGAAGTTGATGACACAACTTCTGGGATCTCAAGTCAATATTTCAAACTGCTGCCATATTTGTTTTTGCTGTCACTGACACAGATAGTTGTGTGAGCTCTAAACCTCTTATCTAACAATTTGCATACATGAGTGTCATCTCTGACTTCAGATGTGATGGAGTGCAGATGACCTCAAGTGAATGCAAATAGCTGGTTTATTTTTTTAACGGTGATGCAACAGGTTGAATCCAGGCATTAGGCGCCACAACGGCCACTCCATGTTTATACTTAAGACTCATACTTTGCTAAATAATGCGTGTTATCACCGGTTAAACAACAGTGAATGGAAATTCATAGTCACACCAAAAGCCCACACAGCCACATCATAATCTCCCATGCTTCCCGTTTAAATGCTCGTCAGAGACCTTAATTGATGTTGAAGACTCATCTGATGAGTTCTCCAGAAAAGGCCCCGGCTGACAGAAAGGAGCTGAAAGATACTGAGAACCTGCACTGAATGATGATGTGTAACCACACACTCAGACCCCACCACGAGTCGAGGCAGGGAGTGTTGAGAGCTGAATTTCAGACCCCTCAGTAGCACCTCTACTTTTAATGCATAGCTTCCCGTTCAATCCTGTTTCCATTCAGACCACCACTTCGCACAAATCTCTAAATCTCACTGAACATGCCAGGTTTCAGTCCTCTGAGTTGGTGTTTGTGGCTGCTATGACTGATTTCAGAAGCTCCTCAGAAGTGTAAAACCCATTACATGGTCGTAAGTAACAAGAAATTAAAAGTTCCAGGGAAAGAAAACCTTCCAGAGAGAGAATGGAAACCTGAAGTCTCCCTGTGGAAATGTTATTGATGGCTCGGTCATTAGAACAGCAACTAGCTCATTTGATCCATCAGCTAAAACCCCCAGTGTGCAGGCCCTTCACTACCCAGGCTAAATTGGTTGTGGCAGATCGACTTGCTACGGTTACTGATGCTGAACTCGCGTTTGTACAGCGGGGCGGTTGAGAGGAAGTGAGAGACGCAGAGACTTATACTGCAAACTGATTTTAATGGATTTGTCGGTTACATAAATGACATTGATCGTGAGTGGTCTGTCCCAAATGAAGAGTGTGCTCGAGCAGCGATGTGATGTGTGACTACAGGAGGAGGAGGGAGTGCCTGAGTGAAACAGAATAAAAAAACAATGCTTCCCTGGGAGACATTTTGCTTTTGTCATCGACCCAAATGCTTTGACTCGAGTTCAAGAACACACATCAAACGTTATTCTGAGCTTGTTAAAGCGTTCGGTTGTTAGTATAATAAAAAACCTTGAACATTGCTTGGGAATGCTGGTCAAACAAAACAACCACGTCCACACATTTCTAATCATCATTTTTGAAGTGAGACATTCTTGATATAAAATGATTTGAATGGCAAAGCAGTAGATAACAGTGAAGAGAAAATATATCTGATTTTTGGACAGCAGGTGGCGGCATTAGCTTTGTCTGTATGAGTCCATTAGTCTGAGTAATTAGAAGTCATTAATACAGAGCAAACTATGCCGGTTAGAATTCTTCCATTTGTTCATCAAAACTAGAATGCAGCCTGAAATGCACAGGTTTTTTTTTAGCAAGATTATACAGAAAATGTTTGGTGTTTTTCCTCCAGAAGCTCATACAGTTCATATCAGCCTTGACTGAATAAAGCAAACAAACAAGACTGAAATAAAACAAAAACACGTACAAACATGTAAACAAAGCAAAACCGGCAAAAGATAAATAAGATTAAAACCGATGTTATAGCAAAATAGGCATGAAAAAGTTTCTCATGTAACAATTGTGTTATTCACAGAAAGCATGGATTTATATTTTTTCTTAAAGTTGTTCCCTGATAGATGAATCTCTGCCGTTTGTGCGCTGAGCAGAGGTACTACATGTTGATCTGCGATGATTTAAGACTTCAGGTACCTCCGGGTCCTCATCTGCCTCGAGGACGCTCATGAACACACGTCACTTCTTTGGGTGCTTTTAAAAGACAACAGGAAGAGAAAATTTGATGAGTGAAATCAATACTCATTCAGTCCACATCCAGGAAGCAGCAGACATGAAGCTACAGTTAATAACGTGTTAGATGATAAGTGCAATAAAGGCAGGACAAAAAGCTGATTAACAGAGAGCCCACTGCACAGAAACCCATTCAATAAAAACACAGACCTAACATTTTACAGCTACAGATGGTAAACTGCACCAACCCAGTGATAACTTGTGTGATTCTAAACTAACCCTGGGATGAAGACACTTGACTGGAAATTTAACTGCCTGCCCCAATCTGACCTGCTGTCCCAACCAATTAAACGCTTCAACCATCAAGAGGTGCCTCTTCCGGGGCCCACAGAGGGTCATTAGAGATATTTGTCTCCATTTAATTTCCATTTGCTTCAGATGGGCGGCAGAGGGACTCAGAGACATTATCTGAACCCTGAGGAGAGGAGGTGCAGGCTGCAGTGCAGGATACGGCTGCATGAGCTGAAATGTCTCCTCTGATGGTACTGCAGTCAGTAGGTGGGAATTAGTGGTGAATCATCTGAACACTAGAGGTCAGTTAATAGAGTTATAATGTGTTAAAATCTCAACCAGCGTGGGTCTTCATGAGCCAGATTGAGCTGTGGCACTCTAGCTTTTTCTGTAGATTCTTTCCCCCCTCCTTGCTTAATATAAAACACACATCCACAACCTTCCACACTGGAAAGAAAACTAGTGATTCAATGAAAATAATCTGTGTTTGATTAAACCTGTGCCGCTGTGCCAGGGCAGAGAGAAATACAGAGGTGTAATAAAACCTCAGATGTCGACAGCAGCGGTATGAACAGAGAGAAACAGGATAGATGTGCAGATGTCTGGATGAGAAGAGCCAGATCTGAGAGGCAACGGCGCACAGCAGTGCACAGAGGTGAAGGAAAGTGAAACTGAGCAATGAACTTGAAAGTGGATTCTGGGAATGCTGCACTACTTCTGATGAGCCATCAGTCAGTCTCCTAAAGCAGAAGTACTTTGAAATGTTTCCGCAGGAAAGATACTGAGAAGAGCATGCAGCTAGTAGATCAGTTTTTTTTAACGATACGTTTGTGAGAATCTATAATTATTTTTCCATATGTAAAGAGAGAGCAGCAAGGATGATGTATTACCGTAGGTTAACCCACAAGTTAGCATCACCTTGGATGCCTATGGTTGTTTTTTTTTTTAAAATGGACTTATTGCTGAGAATAAACTGAAATATTGATATCATGTTAATAATACACATGTGATAATATTGTCTGAATAATCCAGGAAAGATGTTCGGCCGTGTGCATCTTTTGTTTATGAGTTCATCTGGTTGCTTCTTCACTAGTAATTGAGTAGTTGATAGTGATTCTTCTTCAGTACACTTTTTTACACTATGGTTGTAGACTCTCTCCCTACACTCGTATTTAAAGGGCAATTTCTTCTGTCTCTGAAATAAGAGACAAAACACACCGTAAACAAGGTAAAGATTTGATTGCTCACATTTTTTAATACCTAGACATCGCGATAATATCGTTATTGAGTTAGTCACATCAGACAACTTCTGTAGTCTCATTTAGCCTCTTGTGAGCAACTGTCTTTTTAAAGACACGTAAACACTTTATAGTTATGATTGCATTATAATAATGAAGTATTTTAGGTTGTAGAACACAACATGAAAATCTCTTAAGCTTGTGCTGACCACGGACCTCATTTCACCCATTAAAAAAACCCCACTGACTTCCTGATGAGGAAACCAGAACTGCAAAAATGCATTAATTCCTGCAGCACTCTATAGGGTAACGCAAAAGAGAGTGACTATATAAATAATATAAACTCTCAGGGATTTGTTGAGCAAGTGCAAATGAAGGAATATCCCCAGTGGACTGCACTGATAGGGTCTTACCCCAGACTGAAGCAGAGATACAGAAACCTCAGTGTGTGATGGATCTGCTCGTGCAGCTGGGAGATTGGGTTTATGGGATGGGTGGATAGGCCACAGCCCTCTACAAAGAGCACAGCGCTGTGCAACCACTGCATACCTAACTCAATCCTGGTCTGCAATTCTTCCTGGCCTGGCTCTCCCCTAAATGTTCCCAAGATAATTGCCACTTCTTCTCCAGGCCAGATTTGTCTTCATTTTGACAGACGGGCCGCCTTCTGCACCAAATATAAAGTTGGTTGTGTGCTCGGAACTGTGCTTAAGTAGTAAACAAGTAGCAGCTTGCCTTGGGAACAGTTTCTTAGATGTTGTAAATTAGCTCATGACTCACTTGATTGACTCACACCATTCTGAGATTAGATATAAACTAGATAAGCACAGCAGTCCTTGGTGCTTTTATTCTCCGATTAATCATTAGCTCGTCACGCGTCTGCCGTCTGGGTCTCCTTCATCTCAAACCTTAAAGTGTAAAGTGAGCGGTGGTGCCATAGACAGACTGTTGCGCATTAAATACAAACAACTTTTTGTGAGATTTTCTGTATGGCAGAGTTCAAATTCAGTGTCAACAACAAAGACAGTTCCATGACCACAAACCTAGATGTCATTGTTTGGCACTCAAGTAATGCTGAGTATTGTGGATGTTACTTACAGCAGCATCCAGCGCCTGCCCCAGGTCCTCGATGATGTCGGCCTCATCCTCCAGTCCCACAGAGAGTCGGATCAGTGTGTCACTGATCCCTAGGACACTCCTCTCTTTTTCTGGCACTGATGCATGAGTCATAATCGCCCTAAATTATGACAGAAGACGATGAGCCAAACACAGAAAAACATCCTGCTGTTTCAATAAAGATTAGAGCAGAGGCATTGACTTCATAATGGAAATAAATAGTCTCAATTAAAATCTGAGTCTGCTAGGGAGTTTGTTTTGTTTCTTGATCTCTGCTGCCCCCTTGTGGTGCTATGTGTTACATTACATCTTAGATTACAGTGACTGAAAGCTTTTAGTGCAGCTACCAAAACAATACATTTATAATAACCATCAATAAATTGTAAAGTTATAGTTAGTACAGTTATTAGACTGTCAACAATGACATACTTTACAATAAACAGTAGCTTAATAAATGGTTTATAAAGCATGTAATTGTTTAACAGTCAAATCACTATTAACTTAAGTTTAATTAACTATATTCAAGGATATTATAAAGTGTTACCGAATACTCTGTTAAGAGGCTAATTCTGCAGGGATACTTACGGATGTTCTGCTAAACTTTCATAACCACCGAGACTCTCAGCTACTGCAAAAATCTGTGACAGGAATAAGACAGAGAACAGGAAGTGAAACAAAGAGCAGGACATAAATAATGTGTACACCACATGAAAACAGGAGGAGGAATTGAAAAATCAGCTCACGTAAAAAGAACAGACTAAAGAAACCACTCAAAATGTGGTATCATTTTTTGCGTACCAACAGTTAGCATGCGGATGTCTGCTAAAATACAATATGGTGCTCTTGGGACAAACAGAGCGATTTAAAAACAATCTTCGAAAGCATCTAGACTTTTATGTGGTCATAAAATTGCAGTGCATTCATAAAACCTTGTGTTGTTGCACCTTTGTAGTTTTTTCATTCACTTGTGCTATGAGTCTGGTGAAAAGCCCCTCCATACTGACATTACCAACATTACCAACTAACAAAACACAAAAAATATCAAATGTACTGCCAAATTACTTTGAGGTTACTGAGGAAGGCAGAGGCGTGCTCGAGTTTCCCCTTAATGTAGAAGGTGATCATCCCCGGACATCCGGTGCACTGTTTCTTCATCACCTCATGCTGAGGGTGAGAGGGCAAGCCTAAGTCCAGTGAGAGAAAACATGAAAAAATTAAGTCAGGTGGTGATTACAGGATGTCTCACTTCACAAAGCAGGGATAAACAAAGTTGTGTCCTTTCATAGACAGTGTGTAGGTTTGATGACACCAATGTTGATTTCAAATAGAAGTGTGTAAAAAGGTTTCCTATCCCTCGGTGTTTGCATCTTTGGTTCACTGCTATTCAATATCTGCAGATGTAGACCTACGGTGTAGCTGCATATGTCAACAGAGGCAATGAGAAGGAGTTAATGTGTTTAAGGAGACGAGAAAGGCCTCAACTGACAAAGTGCAGAGCAACAACTTCATGTTTTGTAACGTTCTTCATCCACCATGGAATTAAAAGTAATTGCAGGTTCTTGTTTGTTTTGCCTATCTTAACAATAAGCTGGTATGATAGGGGGGTGAATGATCAGGGTTATATGACAGTGGTTATGTGTGTATTGCTACACTGCTGATAGTTCACCTGGGAAGATGACTCGCTCCACTCTTGGATCAGCCTCCAGAAACTTGGCAGCAGCCATGCCGTTTTTGAAGTGCCGCTCCATCCGCAGGTGTAGCGTCTTCAGTCCTCGGTTGCACAGGTAGCAGTCAAAGGGAGAGGGTACACAGCCCAGGGCTGAACCGAGGCAAGACAAACAAAAAGGTCACAAAGCCGCCCAAAACCCAGATCAGGCAAACGCAGAAACAAATACTTCTTCTGAGAAGGGACTTTGGCATCAGGAGCATGGTTTGGTTGTTTAATTAGTGAATGTAGGTCAGGTTGAAATAACCAATCCACCAAATACTGAGTGTGGCAGAGTAGGAACACTGAGATCTGTGTCCTTAAATTAATTGGCCTCTTGGTTGATAAATGACTAAAACAATAAATCAATTATCAAGATATTTGGCAACTTTCTGTCAATGTTTCAGTACTAGTCTACTGTTTAGTAGATCTAAAGTATTACTAGTCTACTCACCATTTTGCAGAAACTTCAGTCGTTCGTACAGATCTTCCCGGTTCACAGAGACCAGACCCATCACCACATCACTGTGACCTGTCAAATCAAAATGCAGGAATCAGCCAGGAAGGCTGATTATTTTCTAACATTTATTTAGCCTTTATTTGACCAGGTCAGTCCTATTGAGATCACAGATCTCCTTTTTATGAGAGAGGCCTGGCCATGGTGATAGCAATAAAGGGTAACAGCATTGAAATAACAGAGAACACACACTAAAATAATCAGATAAAATATTTGCATACAGACAACTTGGACTCAAAGGATTTCACCTCAGTGGTACAAAATTCTTAAGATCAAGTTCCAATTTAGTTCGAACTTTGGGAACGACAAATTAGAAATTGTCAAGAGAACGCAGAGAGTGATTTCCATATTTCAACTTTAAAGGGAAGATGAGTAAATAGGAAATTTGCCAAGAATGGCTTTATAGATAAAAAAAAACATACCAGTGACAAGGCGTTCACCTCAAGCAGGCCAATTCACTTTTAAATACAACACCATTAACACAAAATCTTTAATTGTGTGCAAATTTTATAAAATAAATCAGATCATTTTTCAAATTAGCTTCGTAATGTTAAGAATAAAGTCAAAACATTTCAAGAGACGGTAAGGATCATTTGTATTAGTAATGATTAGATTTGGTAGATTAACTAAAATGTGCATGTTTTAGCTTTGCATATGTCTACAGTTGCTGTTTTTCCCCTTTCACAATAAATGTTGGATTTAAATGCTGAGGAAGATCACGCCCTACTCTCAATGTCCTAAAACCTCTAATTATACCATTCTTGGTGTTGAAAATTACAGACTACAGATCCTCAAAATTCTCCATTTTCTTCAGGAACTGTTCTTACCTGTGGTTTACCATCCAACAGCGGCCCTGACACTCTGATGTGTTCTTGTAAATATTTGAATCAAACTTAAATGAAATCTTATGTTTGTAAAATGAGAAAATGGACATAACCTACCGTTCATGTATTTGGTGGCTGAATACATGCAGATATCAGCTCCCAAAGCCAGGGGGCGCTAAGGAGCGAGAGTACAAGACAAACACGAGTTAATCAATGACCAAGTTCCTACTTGAACTGGGATTCGATTGCAGGAAATGACTGAACTGCCATTTCAAAATCAAAAGAGCGTGAAGAGCTCATCAGTATTCTGACCTGGAAATAGGCAGACATGAAGGTATTGTCTACGACCACCACTATGTCTTTGTTCTGCTCGTGGACCAACTCAGAGCAGGCCCTGATGTCGACGACCTTCATAGTGGGGTTGGTGGGTGTCTCGATCCACACCAGCTACACCAAGAAAGAGATGAGGATATTTAATTGTAGCAGGAGGAAAGAAGGAGTGATATGGGCAAAGATGTGCCGAACCACAGTCACCACACAAATTGCTGATTCACAATGACTGTTTCTAGTTTGCCCAATTGATGCATCTGATTATGCAACAGTCTAGCAAAACCAGCCTTGTAGGTGCAACTTTAAGAACTTGTCTTTTGTTTATTATGTAACTAAAATGATCAAATCTTTTGGGATGGAGACCACACAACACAACAGCACACAAAGAGCACTTTATTCTCTGTATCTTTCCTTGACTCACTTTAGTGTTGGCCTTCAGAGCAGCCTTCAGCTCCTCTGGCTTTGTACAGTCAGCAAAAGACACCTCCAGGCCAAGTTCTCTGGCAATTCTTTGGAAGTAGCGGTTTGTGCCTAGCAATTGAAAAAGAGACACACACTCACAAAGTGCCATTTTGTGCCAGTGAATAAAGTTGTTGCAATATTTTTTTTTTTCAACACAGTTGTCCAAGTTACAAATTGAGTCGCACCTCCATACACGTCATCCATGCAGACGATTCCATCGCCGGCCTTCAGCATGTGAGTGATGGTCACTGTAGCTGCCAGCCCCGAGGCGAGAGCGAGGCCTGCAGGGAAAAAGCACGGAAGTCGTTGAGACCAAAAATCCTTTTCAGAAACTGAAGCTGCATTTTTGCATGTAATTTATCCATTGATGATCTAATTTGTTAAATACAATGTCATTAATACTTCTACTACTGTCTCTCTAGAATATACCAGCTGTGATTATGTGAGTGTCTGTTAAACAGTCAAAAAAAGTGATCTTCCCACTCCCACTCAGTGCACAGGGGGAGTGTTGATGTCTACCGTGCTACAACAGGAGCTCTGGACCAGGACAAGCGGAGGCTCTAATTAATTTTTGAATGTTTCCAACTAAAATATATTTTGCAAGTTGAATGGTGTCTCTCTGTACTCAAGACAGTAGTGTCGCACTCAAACTGTGGGGAGGTGCCTTGTTGCACAAAATGCCGGTTTCTACATAATGTTGCTTTAAGTTGAACTTCCACATAAACAATCTGTTTTTCAAAACAGTTCATAGATTCATTCAAGTACATAGAGGAAATGCATGTCAAATTGTTAATTCTGTCCTCTGTAATAAATCACATCGACTCAAAATGATACATACAATGTGATCCTTTACATTCAACTTTTTACATAGAATTAGATGGAAAATGTACCTGTAGTTAAAAAACTTCAACTCAGTATTTGACAGATTATTTTCAAAGTAGTGTTACTTACAATACTTTGCTCCATCCAGAGCAGCCACAGCCTTCTCAAGACAGTTTCTTGTAGGGTTTCCACTCCGGCTGTATTCAAACCCCTACATAAAGACATGGTTACAAGGCTTTTATAAGAATGAACTGTGTTCAAACAATAAGAGGAAGCGGGTTGGCCGAACAAAAGTGTGCATTAATACATTTTATGTTTTATCCCCAGCTACACTAGAGCACTAAAAATTCCTTGATGGCATCATAACTTCTTTATCACCTTAAAAACCCAGCTGGATGGCAGCACACAGGGTTCAACAACACATCCGTACCTGTATCAGCTTGCCTCCCTCACAAACAGCAATGTCAGTGTTTGTCTTTTGTTTGATATGGGATTTAAAGCTGGGAGAACCGCCAGTCAAAGCATTGAAAATAACAAGGTAAAAGGTGAGAGAAGAAGGCCTAACCCAGTAATTTAAGACAGTGGTTATATGAGCTCATTGTGTTTGCTGCAAGTGTGTACAATCACACATTGTTTGGCTGTTAATATGAGATAATATAAATAGATAGATCCACTAGTTTAAATGTAATACAGTTTTTAGATTATATTAAAGTGTTGAGTGTTAAGCAATTCAAAACGGAGGTTTATTAGTTTTCCGCACATGTAACATTAATACAAGACATGTTTGTGTAAGTGAACACTGGAGGCTGCTGCCTTAAGTCACACATGGAGCTTGAACGGCCTTGAGTTTGGGTTTGTGTAGTCTGTCCTCAAACATGAACATATGTAAATATACAGGAGTAAAGCAGATGGTGGATCAGCTTGATAATGCTGCTCTAGTTTACTGGAGTTTGGGTATTTCACAACTGAACAAGCAGCAGAAACAGTTTTAAAAAGGTGCAATAGCTATTTCAAACTTTATTCAAATTGCAATAGAGGCATTGTAAGCTCAGTAGGAATGTTGTGGGAGTACTGGGTTGACGTACCAAGGATTTACAAAAAAAATGGTCAAAATAGGTCAGGAGATCAGCATGAGTGCGATGGTGGGTTGGGGGATTTCTTTTTAGTCTGGTAATTTAATTGAGGATGCATTTTTAGCTCTTAATGCTGCACATATGCCTCAAGATTAGTCTTAAAACAGGGAAACATTAAATCATTCATTGGTGTAAAAAATATACATGAGCTGGGCTATCAGTCATTAATTTTGCGGGTTATCCATGTGAGATTATGGGAATTTAGCACTTAAAGACTTGTGATCTGACTGTCAATTCTGGACTTATCTACAGCATAATCATTGACAGAGACAAATGACAGTTGTAAAAGTCAACCTTGCTTGGAGGAAAAATGCAAACAGCCTTGTTTAAACTACAACGACAATATGATAATAATGAGTGGCCAAAGGCAGACAGACTGGTTGTAGTCTGGATTTATCAGCATGGCCTCGGGTTTATGTGCACAACAAGGGAGGAAAAATTAAGTTAAGCTCTCTTAATTTCCTTTTGACTGATGAAGCAGAGGAGCACCCACATAGGTGGTCATTAGTTTGACAGTTGACAGGTAAGACAGGCTTATGACACACACAGGATACATTTATTACATACTGCCTGTACAGTCCTTTATTGTACATATCTGTAGGTATTTGCGTCATTCCATGGCAACTTTCAAAACTTCTATTAAATTCATGGGGTCTTGCAAAAACACTCCAAAGACCTTTTAGTAATGAAAGTTTGGCCCTCAGAATTGAATTTAATACTTTTTGTGATTCTTTGTATCAGTTTAAAGCCTCAACACATGCCTTTTTTCACTGGATTGGGTTGAAACTGACCGAGGGCGAAACTTAAAAAACTCAGAACTTAAAAAGGAAATCCATTACAATTACTGGGAGTACCTAGGTGAGTTGGTATGAAAAGACCCATTTGTATATACACTACTCAAAATTAGTAAGGGATATTGGGATATGGGTGCGATAAAAGTCTAATAAAAGGTGTCTCATTATTTGAGGGGACCGTAAATATTCATAAAACACAAAAATTCAGATGTAAACGCAATAAACAAGAGAAGTGAAGTGAAACACTGAAATATCCCAGAATAACTTTGAGTAGCACTGATCTGTGTCTTTCCAATGAAGCACACTGCTACATCAATACAATACAGGACAATATACATATATTGCAATGACCATGGAAATATTAATATTATAGATCACTGTATAATTATAGAATATTTAGATCTGAAGGGGGTCTAGAAGGACTTGAACTTTGAGATTTTCACACAAAAATGTCACTTCATGAAGATTACACAAGTTTACTCTAGGTAGCTCCTTCTCTTTGTTCTTCCGTGATGCCATTTAATCCATCTAACCACAGAGCACCAGATGAATTCAGACACACTATATAAATATACTCGGATAACACATAAACTATCATGCTAATATAGTCTGACTGAGGCACGTGCACACCACCATCTTCCTCACCACCCCTCTTCCTCTTCACCCCCCGCTTTAAATAACCAAGGCACAGCGTGCCACTTACGGAGTGGTTTCCTGGTGCGTTCTGCTTGAACGTGGTGGAGAGAGAAATCGGCGGCACCACAGCCATTGACTTCCACTGCTCCGGCTCCTGGCCGACGTGAATCGCCTCTGTGGCGAACGACTTGAAGGCCGTTTTGAAGCCGGCGAACACGTCGCTCTGCTCGTCTTGTTTGTGATTCTGCTCCATGACAGTGTGCTTCCCCCCAGCCGTGAACTTAACTGACCGGAGGATGAGTATGCATTACCTTTGTATGGTAAAGGGTGGAAAGCAATTTAACGTAGCTGTGCGCTGCGCTCGTCCCCGTCAGCCAATCAGCGCTCATCAACAAGCAGTGGAAGGCGCTGATTGGTGGTTGAGCAGGGGCGTCGAACCCACGTGATCGTGCACGTTGTGTGCGTTCTGTGTGTATGTACTGATGTAACGCTTCCTGTTGTTTGAGTCAGAGAGCACATTTTTGTGTCATTTATATGCTTTTATTTACTAAGTTTATCATCAACTCATTGAAACTAAATGTAACTAACATTTTTAGAGACATCTTGAGAATTGTGCAAAAAAATGCCCTATAAAATGTCACTCTAAAGTCAAAATCTAAAAAGAGGCAGCTAAATAGGAGGAACAATATCAAAGCTCTCTACAATGATCAGCCATAACTGTTGCTGTAGTTGTGAAATGAGACATTGACGTGTGCATTTTTGTTCCTCGTGGGGCACACAACAGGATGTTCAGCTGTGTTTCCATTCTTGAGCTATAGGGGGAGGACGTGCCTCACTACAAGCCTGTGCTGCTTCACCCTGTTTAAAGGTGAACAGGTAGATGCTCCAGCCAAAACGTAGGGGACACTGAGTTCACATGCATTGTGCACTGGTGGAATAAGTGTTCAGATCCTAAACTAAAGTAAAAGTACTAATGTTATTCTGTAAAAATATTCTGTTACAAATAAAGGTAAAATTATCGAAGTGTAATCAAGAAATGTAAGTACTACTCAGTGCCTTCTACAAATGTTTATATACAAACAATCATTAGATTGTAATTAGTCATGCATTAATGTAAAAGCAGCATTGGAAAATGAACCTCCAAAAATAAGTTAAAACTATGAACACAACCTTTTTCTTGCTTGTAATAAGTAAAAGAAAAATCTGCCAGTGGAACAAGAAAAAAATGGTCTACAAACATCTTACATTTATCTCACTGAAATGCTAATTTATAGGTGATTTTTTTTTTTTCTTATAGTAAGTGCATGAGATGCTTTTGAATAGCAATATGAAATATCATTGGCAAGAGTCTGGATTAATCCTATTTTTTGTCTCCATTAATCAATTAAATTTTTGGTTTGTAAAGATTCTGAAAATAGTGAGAAATGCCATCACAACTACCCAGAGCCCAAAGTGAAAACTCCACAGTGCTTGTTTTGTTCAACCAAAAAGTCCAAAGTAATGTACAAGTATCTCAAATGTGTACTTATGTACAGTACTTGAGCAAATATACTTAATTACATCCCACCATTGGCAATGGGTCATTGAAAAATGCAATATAGATGTGAGCATTCTTCTTTATTTATCACAACAACTTTTCAATGTGTCTACAAAAAATTCTGTTCAATTTTGCCTCTTACTATCCAGATTTTTCTTCTGGAAACAAAGATTATTTTCCAGCATTGCTGTGGACTTGGAGGTGTTTTATTACATAAAGAAGAACAAAATGATGTTTATTTATCTTGTATGACTATACCCTGAAGTCAACCAGAAAACTGGAAATAATGATCCATCAGTGTGTCTGGGTCTGCTGCTGCTGGTGTCATCTTTGATACATTTTTAATCAATATGTAAATTGAACTTTTATTCATCTTTCACACATTTTCCTCAGGTTATTGGAGCAATGAAGTGTGCGTTCTGCTACTACAAGTATTCTGTATAATAATATTCATTGTCAATAGGCTTATAGAGTTCAAACACACAAGACTTTAACATTGTTAGGTGTAGTTGTATGCTAATGTAATACCATTCCATAATATCCAACCAATAACACTACTTAATATCATGTGTAGTACTACTTCTCATTATTATTCACATTTACTATCATGTAATGTTGATTATCAGGTGCAATATTACTTATTTTTTACTACCTTCAATATCAATCAATTTTACTTTCAATGTCACTTTTTGTTTTCTCTCGTACCTAACTTGTATTACTTCTGTTTTTTATTGCATCAGGCCCTGTTTTTTTGAATTTATCTTCTGAAACACTTTTTTATATTTTTGTATATTTCACTAATATGTAATAGTCTCTATTGTCTGAAGCTGGGCACAGTGTGTGACCCTGACTTGGGGAACCCACTGGTTGTTACTGTTTTTCCACTGTGCTGTACATTTTGTAGCAATCTCTGGCATAACAATTTCCTTTGAGATTAAATACATGTTATCTGATCAACAGACTGTGTAGAAACAGTCAATGGTGGAATAAATGTTCAGAGCCTGTATTTAAATAAAAGTAGCAATTCCACGATGTACATTTTCTTCTATATATGCAATCTAAATGATCTTCATGTAAAAATAAGAAAGTAACATCAAATTCATGTTAAAGAACCTATTGTGCAGAATGGTTGCTGTCAGTGTTGCATTGAGCTAATTTTAGTTAATTACCTAGTTTTTCTTTTGGTTTGGTGGACTATATAGTCGATGTAACACCTACAAAATGATCAAATGGTATGTAAAGTCATGACCA
Organism: Pagrus major; assembly: GCF_040436345.1. NCBI lineage: Eukaryota > Metazoa > Chordata > Actinopteri > Spariformes > Sparidae > Pagrus > Pagrus major. Next base: position 18,702,022 of record NC_133225.1, read on the forward strand.
GAAAAGCTGTGAAATATCAAAGTACCTCGACTTTGTACTGAAGTACAGTACTTGAGTAAATATACTCAGTTACTTTCCACCTCTGCGTGCTGTATACACAGAAGTACTGGCCAGTGACCGTTAGTAACCCACCCTGAACTCTCGCGATACTACGAGGCGGAAGACATCAGCCGAATCTTCCGTACTAGTCAACTGGAGCCGCTTATGTTGTGCTGCGACCGACGGCAGCTTTGGACGACAGGAGGAGAGCGAACTGCTTGTTTTCATAGTAAACCGGTGAACAAAAAAGTGTACTTTCTTGAAACGGTTGTTTTTACCTGCCCGGTGGAGAAGTAAGTGTTTTTCATGTTGTGCAATTTACAGTGTTTGCGTGAAGACTTCCAACTGGCGAATCGCATCAGTTCGCCCGGAGGGTCATCGTCAGCGACGACACCCTCTGCTCCGTCAGCGTCGACTGTTTAGAAAATGACCGGAGAGAAGATCCGCTCCCTGCGCAAGGACCACAGGCCGAGCAAGGACGAGGATTTACTGGAGCCGGACGAGGAGGCTGCCACCGGGACGTTCACCGCCTCCAAGACGAACAACAAGAGCAGAGCGAGTAAAATCTTCAGCAATCACAAGTTAATCAAGTCGTCATCCACACAGCAGCAGAACCAACAGTCGCAGATTAATGCTAACACCAACACACTGTCAACATCGGATGTCATCGATGACAATAACAAAAACCCCATTATCAGAACCGGGCAGGACTTTCCGGTGCATGAATGTGTGTTTAAAGGAGATGTTCGACGTCTGTCTTCGCTCATACGGACGCAGAATATCGCCCAGAAAGACGTCCATGGTGAGTCTGACAACTGCTTTATCTCCTAAAGGCAGGATCCCCAAAAATTCATCATGATCTACTAATTTCAAGGTCCATTGCTGCTTAGTTTTAGTTAGCCAATAGGCCATCAATCTCCAGCAGCACTGGAAGTAGGCGAGGCTTTCCCTACCAAAGCCTGTGCAGCTGATCCCCAATATGAGGAATAGTTTTATTCCACTACCCTAAGATTTCTGTGAATCCAGTGTTTTCAAGTTGACAGAACACACAAGAATCTATTGAAATTTCCAGATAAGCCCTATGTGGTTACGTCAATGTGTTTGGAGATTCTTTACAAGACTTTGGGAGGCTTATAGGACCTCTTCTGTGGGGCAAAGTCTGCTCAGATAATACCACAATTTCCCAAAGAAACCCTCCCTGATCTAGCAAAAGGTTAAGATTGGTTTATCCAGTTCACGTGCCAAGACAAAAGATGGCGTGCAGTCCTGCTCATTGTCAGCACAGGAATGTGGTTTCTCCTCAAATCAAAGCTCTGACATGGTGTAACCACAGCAAGGTGTCAGACAGGGCACTTGCCTCTGGTGTTGTTTTGGAACCGGATCCTGTATTGTTCAGAGGGTTTTGCCTGTCTTGTTGAGGGTCGGTATGGTTCAGTGGCAGCAGTTTGTGTGTTTACTCACACATTAGTTTTGCTTTCACTGGATACAGGCTGACTGTCACATAACATCATTAGAATCAGTTAGTGTGTTTACATTTTGATTGACAGTCAGAAGAGTAACAACAAAAATAAAGCTTTATTATTAATTATATTCTTCACATTTGCCTAACATGAGCCACATGTATAACAATTAAACTATGGCCTACAGTTAATCGTTACAGTGGTTTCTCACATAATATTCCAGTATAATGTTCCAGTGTTTTCAGTTGTTCAGTGTAATTGGGCTTATTATTGATTAATCAGACAGTTATAAAATCCTAAGAGAATAATTTGCAGTTAAGTGTTAAATTACATTAAATTTTCAACAGGGAAATGCATAAAGCCCTCACAGAAGCTGGAACCATTTACTTTTGGCAGTTCTTGTCTAATGAATGAATAATTTCTTATAAAAAAATGATGACTAGTTTCAACAATAACAATAATTTCAACACTAGATCCATACTTTTACAAAATAAATAGTCCCAGTTTAAACTAATGACAGCAAGGTCTGGATTATCTGATAGTAACCAACAACAACTAGTTCAGAAAATATGATGATTTAATGGTATTAGGGTTTGCTGTATTACACAATTATTATCTCTGCTAAGGAGGTTGTGTTTTCGCCCATGTCCGTTTGTTGGTTGTTTGGTTGGTTTGTCAGCAAGATTACACAAAAACTATTGAACGGATTCCTCCCAAACTTGGATGGAGGATGTATCTCTGCCCAGAATAGATCCCTTAACTTTTGGTGCTCATCTGGATAAAGCTAGCAGGTTTAAACAGATTTTATTTGATGTTTGATTAGGCTTGATAGGGGCCTATACTCCACTGAGTGCCATTCTAGTTATAATAATTAGTTACAAAGACCCTTAAAGGAATGAAAACAGAATGTTTTTTATATTATGTTGTGACAAACTTGATAAAAACTTAAAATATATACAGTAAATTTGAATAATACATTAGAATTCAATACCTTTGATAAGCAAATGTACACAATAACCTTCAATTTTCATATCACGGTATACCTTGAAACCGGTCTACCACAGCAACCATAACCAGCACACTGATTTTTTTGGAAAGGCACATTGCTGATGGGTTTTAAATTGTATTTTTTTAACAAGCTTTTAGTAATATAAATGAAACTCAGTTCACCTCCATTGTATTGGTTTGGTGATAAAAATCTCAGAGACTGATATCTCTAAACTTCAGCAGAAAAACATGAAAATATTTGCATGGTGTGATACAACCACTGGTGATTCAGGTGAATGATCCTTTTCAGCACCATTTACAGCGTTTGAGCAGGTAGGAGTTCAGTGTCTTACCCAACGACACTTGAACTGTCAGCCGTGACTGTTGGGTCAAAGACCTACGATATCTTAGCGTGCCCAGAAGATGACTTTATTTGTGCCACCACCCTACCTATAAAGTTTATTATTACACATTGGTTAAGGCTGCTAGCTGCCTGATCTCCAGCTTGTATTTTCACTTACATCAGGGTTTCTGCAGGGTGGGCCCTCTTTACTCTGGGTGCTTGTCCACTGCTCTTCCCCTGGAAGAGAAGCCTGCAGGAGCTGACTGGGCAGTTTGTCTTCCTCTTGAGGGATTTTCCAATGCTTATGAGGCACATTTCACGATGCTGGGAAGAAAACCTGTGCTTCTTCACACCTGACTCAAATGTTATTTTACCAGTCAATGTTTACTGTTAACAAGCGATGTCCCTGTCAGTTAAATGCAGCTAATTATGGGGGGTTCAGTAGGTTAATAGACTATAATATTGCTTGTCATGGTAGAAGAACACACAATAGGCATGTAGTTAGTATATCATCAGGAGTTAAGTGGATTCTGCCTCCCAATTTAAATATTTAATTCCCCCTGAGTGTGACAGCAGAAGCACAGTGATTGTCACAGCCTCTCACCTCTTACTGTGAGTATCAAAGACTGCCAATAAATTCTGCTTTTTTCCCTCCTCCTATAGGAAACACACCGCTGCATCTCGCTGTCATGATGGGGCACAAAGGTGAGTTTAAGGAAACACATGTCCATGTGGTTCATGGTTGTCTCTCTGTATGTCTCTGTGGCTTTCTAAATGAATGCTCTCTGTGGGTTTGTTTGTCTTCTGTTTGTGTTTGCGTTTATTTGTGTGTGTGTGTGTTTCCGTTTATTTTCCTGCCTTTGTGTGTGTTCATTTGTCTGGCTAAGCACCACCAGACATTTGTCACAGATCACCACACAAATCCCAGACGGCAAGATGCTCATGCATGAATGAAGAGGTTGTGTTTATGGATTTTTGCCGGGTGAAAAAAGTGAATTTAGCAAGGAGACTATTTTCCTCCTTTCTTATGGATGTCTTTTCTTCAGTTTAATACATATGTGAGTTGTGCCAATCAAAAAGTGTACCAAGTTGTGTATTTACATACTAGAATAACATTTTAAAACAAATAAAAACAGTTTGGTGTATATGATGAATATGTCATCATCCTTTACATGATTTTGTTTTTAGCCAAATTGCACCAACCAGACTGAAAGCATGTGCATAAAACATTAATGCACTGCCCCCCTGTGAGTCGATGCTTACATTAAATTTCACAGGCAGGCTTCAGAACATGCTACTGAAAAATTAATCCCCCTTTTTTGCAGCACACACTCCCAGTGATCAGCTCAGATAGGGTCACTTGTACTGCACATTCCCATTTGTTTAGTGTCTGTCATTTGAGCATGGGTTTCAATTGATTTCACATTTGCTAAGTTCAATTCCTGTCGCTGGCATGAAAGCCCTGCCACTGACTATTGGTAGTGAAGTGCTGGAGTGAGGTGGTGGATGAGACACTATGGAACTGATTGTGCTAATGAGGTTGCCTATCTCTTGCCTGAGCTGCTAGCATGTCCTCCAGGGATGCTCTGGCCAGACAGGCTAAAGGCATTAGATCATAGAGTAGTCTGGGTGTGGCTGCTGGTCTGATGGGATGGATAGGACAAGGCTTTCTTTGTGTATGGCTGAGTGTGTGTGTTTATGATTGGCCTGCCTAGTAATGTGAGTAATGCTCATCTGTAGTTCCTTAAATTTGAGATTTTGTTATTGTACAGGTGAAAAAATACATTGTAGAAGAAGAAGAGAGACTATATTTTCACTACCAGCCAAATTGGAGCATGATACAATCCTGATTTGTGATTCTTCCATTGTTAACTAATGAAATAGTGAGAAGGAGCATTGTTTTTATATGTATGTGCACATGAATACAGATGCAAGGCTAAATTAGCATTTGTCCAGAAACAAAACACTAACTATCTAAATTACACCAACTAGGCACAGCACATCAAGGCATAATACTTTGTCCACACTTATTTTTCCCGTAATGGAAAAATGCATTATGCTGTTTCTGCTGCTATTATGCAGACACTTTTTCTTTCAGAGTTGCCAAAAGTTTTCGGGGGAAATGTTAGCAGCTGCTACAACAAAAAAACAGTTGAATCATTGATTAGTCTGCCAGTTATTTTTTCAGTTATTCTTGGATTATAAATTGTGTACTATACTGACAGATACCTATTATACTTTCTCAAAGCCCAAGCTCACATCTTCAAATGTTGTTGTTTTGTCTGACCAGCATTCCACAGCCCAAATCCATACAGCTTAAAATGAAATAAAACAAGCAAAAACAGTATGGTTTTGGAGAAACACGGTTTAGTTATCAAAGTGCAGCCACACAATATGGTTGTGATTATTTGACAGATATTATAATGACAATATGATTCACAATTACGGGGAATAATCTTTTTTTTGCATCACAATATTCATCTTCACTGAAAAAAACGGATTAAAATCATGATGATGTGACATTTGTTGGGCAAAATGTGTGTTTTTCTTCCAAAAGAAGACCAAGATTTGTAGGTCAGAGCATCTCTGCAGCACTACAGTTCTTCATCATAATGCTGTTTTGACACAATTTGCCTTAATCAGAAAATCCCAGTTTCTGTGATTTGGATATTACACTTGGCCATATTGTGATTTTGATTATATTTCAATCAATTGTGCAGCCCTAAAAAATAGTCTTTTAACTTTCTATCAATCACCTAATTAATGCATCAACCAATTGTTGCAGCTATAAAACATAGGAAAAGTAAAAAGGTGAGAAAAAGTGAATAAACCCAATGTGTAAATGTTATAAATCCTGGACACATTCTCTCGAAATGAAACTCTCTGGACAGTTTTCTCCTGAAGCCCGTTTCGTCAAAGGACAGAAAAGGTTTTCCTTTTTTGCCAGTGGTTGTGTTATCTGTTCCCATGGCCACAAATATAAAATCATATTTCAGAGACATAAGATGACAAACAAGTGGGTGTTAAGAGCTAATGTACCAGTCTGGCAAGGTTAGTCTTCCTCTGAAACGGCACATCAGGCAACTTTTATCTGATTGTCTCCAAAGGAAAAAAAAGTAGTCAGTTAGAGTCCCACTATGTATATTAACAACCTAGCAAACCAGATGACGTGAAAGAGCATCCGTTTTGCGTCAGAGACTGTGACAATGTGTTTCTTTAACTCCTGTTTGATTTGGTGTGCTGAGTATGCGATCTATGGCGAGGAAGTGAGCAAAAAAGCCATTTTATAGATGTACTCAGCCTCGATCAGACTGGGTGCTGATGGTGGGGGTTTTAACAGCCCACAGAGCCTCTTAACAAGTACCCCATCTGTAGCCAGTGCACGTAGTAAAGCATTAGATTAGCACTTTATTTTCTCCATCCTGCTCTGCCTCCCTCATTCCTCTGTTAGAGTTGTGACTCGGGCAGGACCTCCATACAGCTGCTGCACATGCAATCAACCCAGAGACCCAAAAGGAAACGTCCTTTTATCAGTACATTCATGACTGCGTATTGGATTGAACTGGACGGCACACCAAGGCTAATGAGTTATAGGCTAGATGCTAATGTATCCAGGCGGCTCTTTTTGATTTTATTCACATTAATGACCTGCAGTTTTTTGATTATTCTTAACCAGCTTCCTGCAAGGAACTCAGAAAGAAATGTATCATTTTTATATTTACCAAACTTGTATTACATTATATTATTACTGAATTGTGTGATTATAGACCTGAAACAATTAGCCAGTTAATAAATCAACCAATCAGCAGAAAATGGCTTTTTTTTTTAAGTTTAGTTTTGGGGAATTTTATGTTTTTTTGTTATCTGGCAGTGGAGAATTGACAGGAAATAAAGCGACTGTAAATAAGGTTTGAGCTTCTGGTTCTGAAAAGTGAAGCCAGTTGAGAAGTGCCTTAAACCTGCATCATTATAATAGCAAGCAGGGGACGACTCCACTCGTTTAAAAAAAATGTCTGGTTGTATATATACCAAACATCCTGTGGTTCCAGCTTCAAATTCTTACCCGCTTTCTTTAACATTCATTATTAATCAGTTGTATAAAAATATGAAACTGAAAATTCAAGACAGATCTTTAACACATATTTTAAAGCATATAAAACGGATAGTATAGAAGGTCAGACAAGATGGTAACTCAAATCGCCATCAGTTAATCCAGTCAACTCCGTGTACCTGAAAGCCTGAAGCCAAACCACAAGTTAACCTGCAAGTTTGCTGCTGAGGACACATGGGTCTTCTCTCCATCATTATGTAATGTATATCTGCTAAATGTTGTCATTATTATTACACAATCATTGGATTTAGCAGGGTGATGTATGGGTCAGAGGCCTACGGGAATGCAAGGCTTACGTCAGAAAGCGAGTGCCGCCTGTGTCTTCTCGTCATTAACCTCTGTGATCAGCTGCTCAGTCCAGGCACACATCTGACTAATGCATAAACACAGAGGCTGGCCTTTTTGTGCGCTGATGTAAAGCTCTTTGTGAGGCACTCTGCATTTACATCCTTCCTCTCTGGTGCCAGCACAGCTTCTTTATTTAATTAAAACATGCAATATGACCAATATTAGTCAATATTTCTGAAGCGGTCAGCATTTGGACAGCATTCAGCACTTGACATGTGGATCACGTTGAGCAAAAAAATTTGATAAGAAAGCAAATTCAGACTAGTCATGAGCCCCGTCTTTGATCCTCAGCTGCTCCCCCAGTGTGAGCACAATGACTTCCCGTCGGCATTTCTTTCTTCATTTTTATTTTCTCTGCCATGCTTCGCTTCCACCTTAAAGAAAGCTGTACATGGTGTTGCTTATAATTGCTTTTGTGAAGAATATAGCCTAAATGCTTTGGGTGCTGTCACAACAGACCTTTTTATTCCTCCTGCCACTATTCTCTTGGGGTGGCCACATTTCTCTTTGTTGTGTGGATAATTTGTTTAATTAGGAAGAGTTTCAGAATGTGTTCCTCTGTGTCATAAAGAATGTATGAGACCCTGGCCTCTTTCTCATTAATAAAACATAGTGAGTACGTAGATCAGAGGGGTGATGTGGTATATTAAATTATGTGACAATGCTGCTATGTGTTACTTCTGCTTCTGGGCACCAGGTTTGCTCTGTGACTCCGCCCACTTGAGGCAGGTTTTTTAATAGCTTTCATACTGATGTTTAACAGAGAAACAAGTCTGAACATGAAGGCAGTAACCGGTTTGCTTTTGTTCAAATGACTAATTGCGTTGACTCAAAGGATTGCAATGGAAGAGGCTTTACCGAGAACTTCTATGAAGCTTTTACCAACCTAAATGAACGTTGAAAAGACTGTAATAAAGTTTCTGTCCCATCAAGTGAAAGCCCTGCAAAACCACTCAGCAGCAGCCCGTTAGCAGTCAGCCTCTGCTTTGCATTCGAGTGGTTTGTTGCTCACAGGATTGTGACCACTCTGGCCCAGCGCTGGGACAGAGCTGCACAGACGCCAACATCATAATGAATGATGTCACGACCAAACTGACAGCTGAGCTGGAACAACAGGCTTCATTTTTTGGCGAGCTGTAGTTTGTTGACAGGCTGCCCGGAGAGTGAAGGGATTTTGTGCTGCACTTACTGCTGATCTGGCCATAGAAAGGGGATGAGGCTCTTTGGCTTTTTTCCCATTGTTGGAATACAAGCAGAACACGGAGGGTGAAACCGTGCAGTTATCAGAGGATGTCTATATGCAAAGTTTGACATTTTCTTCCTGTAAATCCTCATTTTATAGCAGTATGGACTAAAGTACGATGCTGCTGAGTCTTGTGTAACTGCAGGCCCCATATGTCTCTTTGGTTAATGGGTCAACTGTCATCTCAATCCTACACACAATCTGTCCCTCTATAAAACCAGGATTATCTTTACACGTTGAGTTGAAGCTACAGCAAACATCTTTAGTTTAAATCACACATGTTTATAGCGGTCAGTGAACATTTGTATCAGATTTACTGCAAAGTTGTCAGATAGGTTTGTGATAAAAGTGTTATTAAATTTAACAGAAGCAACATGCAGCACCATTTGTGCAGGAGAAGAAAAACAAAGTAAAGCTAGTTAAAGTGTCCACAGTGTTGGCGTGGAGTAAAAAATTGTTTATTGGGCTTTTATTTGTCTGTTTAACTTATTTCCTCTATGTCGTAACATTTTGTCCAGCGGCGCGGATGTGTGGCATCAAAACATCAGGAAGACACACGAGGAAGAGCTTATTCACCCTTTACCGTTTGTCCTTTAATAAAGGTCATTTTTGCCAAATAGCACATCACATCTTCTGTCCATCTGTTCCTCTGTGTATATTTTTGTCACTCTTGTTAGTAGAAAACAAATTCCTTCTTTCTTTTCTGCCTTTTGTTTTTGATGTTTCCATTCAGAGTCTTGTTTTGCTCTGGTCAAAAGTAATGGGGCTGCATTTGTCATTTTATCACCTGTCTTTTTCTGCTTGTATTAAATGTGCATCCTTTTTAAACAGAAAGCAGCAGTCAAGATTTCAATGTGGACAGAGAAAAAGGGCACTTTAGATGTTGCTTCACTGTTTTTCCATTTGTTGCAGAGGCACATTTTACAGACTTTCTGATCAAAAAGTTGACTGCATAACCCCAGATGAGCCTGCGTGCAGCGCTCTATCCCTGGGCAAACCTGTGCTTATTCCAAAAAAAATCTAGACTGGAGACTAAAAACAAACAGATCTTTGTGATGGGAGCACCTACTGTTCCTGTTGTGTTTGAATGATACATAATTATGTAAAGCTGTTCCCCTTTCCTCTCTTGGGCTGTGTCTTTTGTGTGCATATATGTTGTTTTGTACCTTGTTTGATGATATAAGTTAAACTTATCATGAGGGATGGGGTAAATTATTATATCGTGAATTGTGATATACACTCACAATAAGTTGATCGTGGTGAATCTTTTATTTGTGCAGGATGACCTTATGATTTACGATTACGTATTTGATTCTTTGATTGATCGATCATCAACAAAATGTAGGGTTGAAGTTATTCCATTATGTTTAAATATAATTTTAGTTATTTTGATGACCATTGGGATAATATTGTGAATCACATTTATACTGGACAGGATAATTCTGACATGTGAAGAAACTAGGTGTGTATACAGAGTATAAAAAATGAAAATCACCAGTGACCAACATCATATAAATAGTGCAAAGAAATAAAATACTGAATGAATACACGTACATGGAGTGGAATTAAATAAAGTTGTTCTGTCTTCCTTTCCTTCTTACAGAGTGTGCCCACCTGCTGCTGGCCCACAATGCACCAGTGAAGGTGAAGAACGCTCAGGGATGGAGCCCCCTTGCTGAAGCCATCAGCTACGGAGACAGACAAATGAGTGAGTATCTTTGACTGATTTAAACGAACGTTTGAAGCTCCACCACCACTGCTACATACAGAGACGATGTGGGTCAGTCAGCTTATTTACTGGGTCTTCCCGTGTGAAAATGGAGACGGAGGAGAGAGAAGGTGCGTGCAACAGATGCAAATCAACAGTTGCCTCTGCACATTCTTCCACGCTGCTGCCTCCAAGTGAGGTCACGACACCAGCCTGCCCCCTTTGTCCCTCAGAGAGAGGGGACATTCCTCAAGGCCCTCTGGCCTTTGTGCTGCAATGAAAGGCAATTCATTAGATGTCTCTCTCTCTCCTCATAGGACGATTGTGATCAAGCCCCTGCCTCGCCCATTTTCTGCCCACATTTCATAGTCAAAGTTTGATTTAAACTCTTTTTAATGCATTTTAAGAATTTTATTTTTACAGCAAATTTAAATCTACCACTATAACTAGTACAAAAACATTACTGACATGTAAGTGAAACCATTTATAGGTACTGGGTGCACCTTTACACCTTTGCAGTTTATTTTATCACTCATGAATATTGAAATTTTGGTAATGAGCATTTCCCAGAATGTACTTTTGACCTTTTGTGAGGCTGTTTTTGATATCTCAAACTCTATTTTTACTCGAGAGGTGCATTTTGTTCACAATCTATTAAAAGCTCCTGATGTGTTGGTGATGGTAACAGGAACACTTGAGGTTTGGCTCTGTGTGGTGGGGCAGTGGCGAGATACTACAGAAGAATGTAAAAAACTGAATCACATCACTTTAATACTGCTAGAAAACCACACCCAGGCTAAGATAGGGCCAGTGTTGTTAACTGACATTGACATAACACAGGTATGTGGGGTTTTTAAAAAAAGACAAAAGGACAAAAAGGTGATTCTTCCAGGGTTTTCTAAGACATTTGCAACCCACAATCTGTGAAACTAACAGGCAGAACTGTGTTACATTTTTCTCAAACAACATGTGAAGACCCTCAGAATGAAGGAGGTAGGAGTTATTAGCGCAGCCACTTGGCACCAGCACTCAGCAATCATACAGGGAAGCAGCTTAGAGTGTCTCCATTGACTGCATCCTCTAATTAACTCCCTAACGCCCCTCACCGTACCAGGTTTACAAGTGTGTCTATTGACTGAAGCTTCTTATGAACTCTGCAACACCATTTTTCTTCTTCCTTCTTTTTGCTCTATTGGAAAAACTTGCTGTTTTGCAGTCTCTATTCACCACTGCACTTACACGTTGAGTGCAGCAAGTGGTGAGTGTGTGAATGTTGTTTGAAGGCAGAAAAAATCTGACTGACATGCAGAAGATGAGGCAGGTGGAGGGAAAGCTGTTGTGCCGTAAAGGTTATTCACAGCTCTTGATAAACAAAAAACGGATTTAATCTAAAGGTTTTCTTTGAAGTAAAAAGTTAAAGTGTAAGCATTGAAGTTTATTGTTACCCTACATTGTTTAAGCACAGTGCTGACTGTCAGCCAAATGTTCTCTTTTCAAAAAGCAGAAGTCATTCTTTTCATTGTCAAAGCAGCTTTGGTTCTGGATACTGTGAGGCACAGGTGCACCAGGTGAGGAACCAAACTAAGAGGGATTTAACATAGTTTTTTATTTTCTAATTTTATTGGCAAGAAAAATGGTGCACTGCTGTACCACCTGTCCGTGGTCCTCAGATGCCTAATCTGCAGTGTTTCCTCGGGTAAAGTTTCGCCATGGCAGCAAGTGGGAGGAGACAAAAAGGCATTCTAGGGGTCGCAATTTCTTGTTGCGTTTGCTGTGATTTAAATTAAGAAAAACTGCACCATGGTTTATAATCATTGACATAATGTATTAAATGGTATTGTATCATTGGGTGCACCTAAATTATGTACTGGTGCACCTAAATGCAAAATCTACGTTCACCAGTGTTAAAGGTTAAAGCTCTGGAGCCCTGCTGTATGTGACGTTGTTCTGCAAAGGGGCAAATTCACCAGAACTATTTTTGCTTTTCCTGGATCCGGGCCAGAGCTAAGTGGCCAAGCCGGAATCAGCCTGCTGATTCAGGAGATCGCTAGACAGGTAGAGGCTCGACCTGCTGGCAGACAGGTACAGTAGGTCAGTCTGCTAATTAGTTGGCAAGGGTGGACTGCACCTTCTGTTGCGCTGAAGTAAAACTCCATTGTTGTTTAACAGTCTTTGTGCTCTTTCATGTCGCTCCAAAGTACAGCCTCTGTTCCAACAGCTGAGTCTGCACACTGTAAAACAGACACATTTGGCCTTCAGTACAAAAAAGTTTACCTGGCTGCCATGGTGACAGTAAAGGAGAAAGGTGCTGAGGGAAACTGTGACTGTTTTTCCTATTCAGGGCAGTAAACGTTGAGTCCTTTACAGGCTCAGCCTCGCAGAGCCCTGCCCAGCAGTTATTCAGTACAAGCTGAGTCAGCGTCAGTCAGGAGTCTGTGAGGGAAGTACAGACTGAGGAGCTTTGATTGTTTGATTTACAGTAGGGCAAATGTCCTCGCCCGGAAAGTGCTGAAAACAACACAACAAATACATTTTGATCCAGTTATAGAGGTCTGCAGATTTCCATAGGAACTGTCAGATAAACAATTTCCTGAATGAGATTAAATTCAAGAAAAAATCCGAACTCTGCACTTCTGCTGAGTTATTTTTAGCCAACATTTGTGACTAATTTCCACTTCTGTTGTGATTTGATGTCACCTGATTTTTCTCACTTCTGGCTTTCCATTTGAACAAAGAGGCAAAATGTGGCTCAGAAATAGATGTTGTCATGTGTTTTGTTCAATAAGAGCTATTTCTGTCCACAGTTGCTTTCCACTCACACAGCTGTAATGTTGGCTTAAGGAGCTTGTTTCAAGGCTGCCACATTCACTTTGGTGTTTATTAGATGGGAAACGGCTCACTTGCTGTTATTGTTTTAATGCTTTATTCCCAATTAAAAGGCACATTGGACCATAGATTTAATTTGATGAAATTTTGGTCTTGACATTATTATTATTCTGTGTAATGCATGTTTATTGAACATGTTAAAAACTCTGGTTTTATAAGGTATCAAAAGCAAAGCTTTTCTTTTCTTTCTAAGGCTGTGGCTAACCAGGAGTGTTTTGTCTGTAGTTAAAGCAATTGTCACTTTAAAGATCAGAGGAAAGTGTGGCAGTGATACCATTTTCTAAATTCAAATTTCTTATTTATTTTCCCGGACGAGCAGTGCAGTTAGGCCAGGTGGGATGTTACTCCATAGGAAATCATCACCACCACTGGCCAAGGTTTGATTTTCACCATTTCCAGCCAATTAAGCCAAATTGGTAAGAAAATAGACAATATTTTGAAGGTGTATTATATTGTAAAACACTGTCGCTGGAGCCTAGCCTGTACTGGAGTCCTCTACATTTATAGTATTTGACCTCCTTTAGTCTAATACTTCATAGGTTTCATAGCAAAGTGAAATCAGATTTCCTTTCCGTTTAAAACCTACTTAAACAATTGAAAAAATAGACAAAATATCAATTACAATAACAAACCATAAAAACAAACAAATCAACAAATAATATATATAATAATAGTTATAATAATAAAATATTAAAACAGGTTAACATTTAAATAATTGGTTTTCCTCCCCCACTACATTTATTCATACTTTTTTGCAAAGCTGTTGTGATCAAACAGTTTCCTCAGTCTGTTATCCTCAGTCAATGTGGCTGTTTTGAGCCTTTTTAGATGTCTTGTAAAATTAATTGACTACGCCTCAGTAAGTTGAAATATTTGAAACTATATTCAGATCAACTGCTGCTGCCTGCCTCCTCAGCTCTATTCCACTCTGCAGGTACCTGTGTCAATACTGACTGTTCTCAGACTCCTGGAGACCTGCCAGCAGCACTCGTCCAGTTAGATCCAAGGCCTAATTGTTAAATAGTAGCACTTTGTGGTGATGTGAATGCAAACTTGACTCTGTCTCTTTTCATTAATGCGCAGAGGTGAAATTACTGAGATCACTCACCTAATTAATGCCAGGAAAGTGCCCTAATCGGTATCTGGGTGAATTAGCGCCAGCACGGAGAGTCAGTTTGGGTTAGCGTTAAAGCGGTCAGCCTGTGTTGGCTGGGTGGTCTGTGTGGGCAGATGGTGAGTTTGTAGTTCTTTCCTCGTCCTGCTGAGAGGCGGCGAGGATCAGGAGGAGCCCCATCCAGAGCTTGTCCACACTCATTAGGCAGCCGGGCCACAGAGACGCCCTCGTCCTGGTCTTGTGTCTGTACTACTTGTTTGCTGTTGAGCCCTCCTAAATGCCAGTAAGACAATATGAACAACAACATGTGTGTTGATGTGTGTTTAGTTATGCTAATGATAATGTCATATGTCCATAGTCCTGTTAAAATGTAGGGCAGTCAACTGTTATTAATGTTTCCATTAGTTCATAAGTGGCACAATCATGTTGTCATCTACTCCCCTCCTGGCTTCATCCAAACACCACAGTTATGTCAGTGAGCAGCTGATGCTCCAGCTCCTCTTAAAAACAGCAAATAGATGCTCGCTAGTCGGGCGTGGATCCTTTTTCCTGAAGCCTGCTTTCTTTTCGCATAAACAAGCAAGCAGTCTCTTGCAGTCAACAGGCTAAAGAGCTGTGAATGCTCCTTAATCTGACCCGTCACGCTTAAAAGTCTCCTGTGAGTGCGTCTCTCCCCCAGGTCATTAAGGAGGTTAAAGGCGCAGCTCATTAGCAGGCAGCTCCATATCTGCCAGGCTCGGCCCCTTTGAACTTCCTGGAACGTTTTGATCCCTGCAGGCGGTGTGCAGGGATTGGCGCAGTGCTGTTGACAGTGTCCCATCTGGCTCCAGGAAGTCAGGATACTGTATCCCTGAAACAAAAGTCATCGTTACTGTAAACTATGTGATCTTTGCCCTCGGCGTGTCTCATTTTTGATTGGATTTGCATAGTGAGTCTGTTTCTAAGGCAGCGGTGGTGACTAACGGTACATTCATACCGGCAGTACTGCTGTACCAGCCTTTTACAACTTAAACCTCACAGTGACACAGGATTACCTTTTGTCATGTTGTAGGGGAAGAGTCTGAACAGTCACATTGCATTCACTTTTACAATCACTTTTGGCACCTTGAGTATTTGTTTTTGTCTGACATGAATAGTTTTAGATTCTGTTCATTGTCGAGTAATCTATTGATTAGTTTCCCTATTAAATGTAAGAAAATTGTGAAAAATGTCGATCAGTGTTTCCGTCACTGTCCTTAATGCCTTGTCCATAACCCAAACGTTTTCAGGTTACTGTCAAAGAGGGGTAAAGAAACCATAAGATATTCACATTTAAGAAGCTGTAGTAAGAATTTTGATTTGTGTTTTTCTTACATTATTATAAAAATAGTTGGCCTTTAATTTGATAGTTGACAACTAATAGATTGATCGTTGCAGCTCTGCCTCTGTTAGTTTCAGTCACATTTTGACTTTTCAGGAGGATGAAAGGGCTTTACTCAGAAGGCAGACGCTCTCTAAAAAGCTCCAGATGGAAGAGAGTAGCTGAGAAAAGTTCAATGATTCCAAAAGGCCCCTTCAAAAAATTTATTTTTCCTTGGCCAACTAATCATGATTAGGGAGAATCTTGCTTTGATGCCATGTAGAGAAGATTTGCCAAAACAAGACCAACATGGTGGAGAAAATTAGTTTTTGGTAAAGTGCATAATTTTTTTCTTCTTGGAGCAAGTTTGATGGTGGGATCAGATTCAGCAAAGCAAGAGGTTATTTGGGAAAAATTCACAGCCATTATGGGCACGAGACATTCCTCTAATAAAGTTGAAGATTTTTATGAGTGGAAAAAGTGACCTTATTGCTGATGCTTTTGGTCCGACTGATGCTTCACTTCATCTCTCGTTCTCTTTTTGTTCTTCTGTGTGTTTCAGTCACGGCGCTGCTGAGAAAGCTGAAGCAACAGTCCAGAGAGAGTGTGGAGGACAAGAGGCCCAAGCTGCTGAAAGCCCTGAAAGAAGTGAGCAGTCACCTCTCTGATAGTGATGCACCTGATTTCTTGATGCTCTTTCTCTTCTCTGCTCATCAGATCGTATTACTTCTTAGTTTGTGTTTCTTGATTGCCCATCTCTTCAATCAATCAGATTTTAATTATAATGCACCTTTCAAACAAATAAAAATGCAATCCAAAGTGCTGTACAAGTGTCCTCCTCTCTCCAATTGTTGCATGCAGCAGAGCACATAAACACAAAATGTGTTTTGCAACTGACGATGTTTTAAATTATTGATTAGTCTTCCAATTATGTTCACGATTAACTGAGGAAAACATAATGCTTCCGGCCACAGCTGTTGCATGTGCAGAGGCATTATGTTTTTGGGTTTTCCGTCCGTCCGTCCCAGTTATGTGAACGTGATATCTCAAGAATACCTTGAGGGAATTCCTTCAAATTTGGTACACTTGGACTCGAGGATAAACTGATTAGATTTTGATGGTCAAGGTCACTATGATCTCACAAAACACATTTTTGGCCATAACTCAAAGTGTGAATCAATACTAAACAACTGATTGTTGCAGCTCTACCACAAATACACAAACATCCCTTCCAGTTATCAGGGAAGTTTGTCATTCACAAATAACTGTCATCGCAACATAAGCAATGCCTGGAGGAACACACACACACACACACACACACACACACACACACACATACACACACACACACACAGACACACATTATCAACTAGTCAGTCAAAGACCTGTTGTTTAAGGCTAAATTAAACGTCACAGTGTTTTTGTGGCTGCCTGGTCTGACATCACATGTGTACGCACACACATACTCTGTAAACATGTAACTGCTAACAGACATGCTGTTCAGAGCCGCAATTATCCTTCAGGGTTTGTTGTGGCCGTGTGCCTGACATGATGTCACACATACACACTTTAAACATTCAGACATTTACAGACCAATATAGAATAACTAAACGAGGAGCCTTTCTGTATTGTTGAACATGAAGTTATGGAGGCCAAACTTATGGGCGTCATCATCTGACTATTTTAGCTTCCAGGTCAGCTGTGAAGCAGCGCCGCCCCCACAAGAGAGCAAGTGAGCAGATGTACCAATACAAGACCAAAAGAGGCCAACTATGCAAAACCCTGCGTTTCAACTTCATTTAAAAAGGTCGCCACAGTATAGCAGTATAGGCTAGATTTTGCGTAATTGATGTCTGTACAAGTTGTTTGACACTCAACCCAGCCTGCATTTGACGTGACAGGATGTGATCCCTTCCTGGATGATGTGGCAGAGAGGAGATTTTTCTGCATCATCATCTCTCAGATTATATAGCTCTGGGAAATGATGACCTCCTCCCAGCTTGACATCATCGCTAAATGCCAGATTGAGACCACCAGCGGTGATGAGATCAGATTAAGTGCCTCAAAGGACAATTAGGCTGTATTGAGTTGTGTCAGTCAGGCGTAATTTGTTCTTGATGGACATAAAGGCTCATGTTTACTCTTGTCTGTGTAACTGGAAGGCATTGGTTCAGCATTTTGATTTCTATTCTGCAAAGATGCCTTATTTATTGTTTGTAAAACTGGTTTCTCATATTCACTGTTTTTGTTGCACACACATGTGAAAGCCACAAACAAATATTCAGCCTTTTGTATCATAAATAGCCCTGTATTTCCATCTCTTCCATTCATGTAGTTTTACTTGTGATTGAGATTTCTTTGTCTTCTTTTGCAGCTTGGAGACTTTTACTTGGAGCTTCACTGGGACTTCCAAAGTTGGGGTGAGTCAAGCTACACCTTCCCCTATCTTACAATAGTGAGGTTGACAGAAAACATCATCGTTCACAGACATTATCCACTCTGGAATTTAACCCTGTGTTACAGAAAATGTGATTAAATCTGTCAGTGTTAGTGTTTACCTGTGCCATAATGGACTTTGACTGTTGATGTGGCTACAGGCTGAAACTAACTCCTCCTGCTGGACATGAACTGACACACCATCCTCTAACATCAGTGTCCCTTAATATATGACTATGTCAAGAATATCTGCTGATACAAGAGGCAGTATATGTCCTCCTGTTGCGCTGAATTCACACATATTTTCACCTTGTAAACAGTTTCAGAATACAGATTTCAGATGAAATCTTCTGTATGACAGTAGTAAATGTTTCAACTGCTGAAGCAGCTTTTGCTTAGTCTGCACAAGTCTGCCCCCAGAGTGTGAGCCAGGGCTGATTCTGTGTACTCACTGTATCTTTGTGAATTATTGACATGGTGGGAAAGATTATGTAATGGATGCATGATAGTAACCGAATGTAAACTGGTTGCATAACAGTGTGTGTGCTAATTGTAATTGTAAAAGTGAATACTTTTATGCAGTGACAGCCAGCTAAAAGAATCTGTTTGTAGTTTTTAGAGCGCTAAAGATTTTTGTGCTCTGGTTCAAACCAACACAATCTCATGGACCTGAGGCCTGTTTAGTCTACATGTGGGGCTCTGCTGAGTCGGAGGAGCCACTTTTCAGTCCTTCACAGAACTATTTTGGACTGTTGAAATAGCTCTTGAGATATGTGCAACGATAGAAAGGCAAAGGACGTTTGTTGCTTTCTGTTACTCAACCTGACTGAGTTATTAAATATTTAGCTGCAGAACTACATGTTATATAGCGCTCTATACTAAGGCTTTGAATATATGATGGTCTTCATTATTAAGTGAGCTTTTCTAAATTTAGCCTTCACATGTCCTCACCGTATCTTTTCATGTTGCAGTGCCTTTGCTCTCCAGAATCCTGCCTTCAGACGCGTGTAAGATCTACAAGCAGGGCCTCAACATCAGGCAAGTCCTGTCAACAAATGTAATGCCTTGAAGTTAAATGTGTGAAGTTTGAATACAAAGAAAGACAACACGAACTAACTGAATTAAACTTTAATTCCTCAAGAAAACCTTGTTTTTATCGAGGCACTTAGTTACTTTCAACGCTCACTAATTTATCTGTCATCTTGTGCCACACAGAACAGCTTCTCCTCTTTCTCCCCTCTATCTTCCCCCCCATTTTCTCCTCTCTTCAACCTAGTTTGGTTAACTAGAGTGTGAAATCAGTGCCTGGCAGTGAGAGGAAGCAGAACGACGGTGCCTCTCTGCGCAGATCTTTTTACTTCTGTGTTTCAATTTAAATCAGAGCCTCAGAGAAGAAGCTACAGTTGTGTGTAATGTGCCTCCCTTTTAGCTCGCTTTCAAAAAGACGTCAGCAGAAATTCGTCACACTCTGACGCTCGCTGACACACAGTCACAACAATGAATCTGCAGCGGGAATACACTTTGCTGTGTTTCTTGGCCTTGAGGGCAAAAAGTTAACACCAGGCAGCCTTGAGTTCAGCTCGCAAATATAGGGCACACATACTTTTGTTCCTTGTGTGCTTTTCTCCAACACATAAACAGGTGCAGCTATATTTGGGCATCATAACATATCAGCTCAATCTATCTGAAGAATGAACTTCGTGCATAAAAGTGTGTGTCTGTGTGTTCCTGTAAGAGATATCCTTGATGAGGAGCCTGTCATTATTCTGTGAAACTGCTCCTGGCTGCCTCATTTGGTAGTCAAAATGCCCTCTTATTATCCTGGAGTAGCAGGGAGAGAAAGAGAGAGGGAGAGAAAGTGAAAGAAAATAACTGTCACAGCAGGTTCATTTAAATTCTGGTGCTACAGTGTGTCAGGGCTGTCATACTTACCCACAGCACCTACCACTTTGTGTCTGGTCTTTACAGCAGATCACATATTCCGTTTGCTGTCACGGCTCATTCCTGGACGACCCAAAGACTCTTGAAATGTGCTGCTGGTCTCCCATGGCAATGATTACCATATACATTGTCTCTAAACTTTTCCCAGCAAGCACGTGACATCCATCACAGTTTTTATTTTTTCTGTCTTACAGTTTTGTGTTTGCTAGTGTTATGCATGTGGCCAAGTTAAACTCAGCTCTTTTTCTGTCATCCTCAGTTTCCTTTTCCTGTGTTTGGCTGTCTTCTCCTTTTATCCTTCTGAAGTTCCCACACTGAACTCACTCTCTGTATTTATAGATTGGACACTACACTGATAGACTTCACAGACATGAAGTGTCAGCGCGGCGACCTCAGCTTCATCTTCAACGGCAACGCAATCCCCTCCGAGTCTTTTGTCGTGCTGGACAACGAACAGAAAGTCTACCAGCGGATACACCATGAGGTGTGTGAGACACATGCTGATAAATGACTGAGAGACTAAAGCCTCACATGTGCCCCCTGAAGTTTGTAATGTTCATTACAACCCCACATTTACTTACGGGCTGCAACTGACTGAATTATTTTCATCATCAGTTAAACTGCCATTGTTTTCTCAATTCATCTTTTTTATTCGGTACAAAAGAAAATAGAGATTAGATAAGCAGATGCAGCAAACTCACACTTTTTACAAGAAAGGAAAAATGTAATGTTTGCATTTAATGCCAAATTTACAAGAGGGCATTATAAAATTTTTAATTTCTAATTTTAATTAAATTTCTCCTCAATCAACAACTCTTAAAATAATGCGATTTGTTAAGGGAGTCTGGGGACATTGCGGTGACTAGTTCAATACTTAGTTGGAACAGTGTGTTCGCAAACATCTGCTGTAAACATTGACAGGACTCCACAAATGTAATTTGCATTGCAGTGAACTACTTGGAAATCAGACAGTGTGTTTTGCATAAGACGTCAGTTAAGTAGGCTGTCTCGAATGTGGCCCAGGACCCATGTGCGTACACACTGCTGAAAGAATGTGGTAGATTGCGGCCAAGACAACCTTAAAAATTGGTCTGAGTGATCGGATCTGAAATGCGTCCTCAATGCGTCTTGTATTGAGACCTGTCCACTTCTGATCGGATCACTCAGGACGCATGTTGATACCCTGTCTGAATGACCTAATACTGCAATTTTGCTATTCTCAAAGCTTTACAAGCAGTGGGGCTAAAATGTGTTTTGCTTGTTTGATGTTTCTTATGCGTAAGAGGAAGATATGACCTGAGGGTGAAACTAGAAGAATGGTCAGATTAATAATGTCATTAACAATCGGCTGCTGGGGGCATAAATATTCACGAAAAAACAAAAGTCCAAAGTGTTGGAGGAGCCAACAGACATCAAAGTGATTTGTTCCCTCTGCTAGTGATGGAGAAGATTGTAACTGGTAGTAAGAGGACGTTCTTTCTTATCATAATAAAAGTGTCAAACAAGTGCTAAAATCTTTTCTATTCGGCTGTGATTTGGATGCTCAATTTAAAATACTAAAATGAATTTGGCTCCTCTCTGCTGTCATTTTTTTCATACAGCTTGTTATTATTG
Organism: Pagrus major; assembly: GCF_040436345.1. Taxonomy (NCBI): domain Eukaryota; kingdom Metazoa; phylum Chordata; class Actinopteri; order Spariformes; family Sparidae; genus Pagrus; species Pagrus major. The sequence goes on from NC_133225.1 coordinate 18,723,591, forward strand.
TTATCATCCCTCCATGCCTGTGTTGATGCCTCTGTAGTTTCCTAACACCGTCCTGTTTGTCCAGGAGTCAGAGATGGAGACAGAGGAGGAAGTGGACATTCTTATGAGCAGCGACGTGTACTCGGCCACGCTCTCTACAAAGTCCATCACCTTCTCCAGGGCGCAGACCGGCTGGCTGTTCAGAGAAGACAAGACGGTGGGTGTTGAAGTTATTATCATTACTTTATTTCTCCCAGCTTTTCCAAAGTCAGCTGTGGGTCACAGGGGTTCACCTGGCCGTGGAATTTTCCCCCAGACAGAGAGTTGGGAATTTGATGAATTCTCTGGGGGAGGCAGGAAATGGAAGGCAAACAATACACAAGGACACAGATGTATATCAGAATGTAGTTTGGGAGCAACATAACATCAGTTGCAATATATGATGGTTTTCTGCCAGTCAAAAGGTACCCAGACGTTTGAGCCCTTTACAACTTGTCTGACCTGAAAATTTGGGATTCTATATTTTCAAGTGCTCTGTAATGAGAAACTCAGAAAGAGAAAGAGATAGATCCCTTTACTCTTGATTTCTACTTTTATTTTACTGTACGAGAAATAATACAGTCAAGTATTACAGATTAACAAAACTAGTTTGACAGACCTAGATGGAGCTAGATTTTGTTGATATTACGTGTTATTAGCCTGACCTCTAAGTGTTGCTGCAGACTGTCCATTTTACTGATCAGATTTCTTAAGCTACATTTTCCTTACCAAGCAGGAAAAATACACAACTCAAATGAGCATCAGTAAAGGAACCACAGGTGACATGCTCAGAGTTATAAAAAAGTTATAATAAAAAACACAGACAGGACAGGGCATGAAGGGCAGTGAACGAGTTGTGTGGGTATTACTTTCTGTCTTCTTGCTCTTCTGTCTTTTTGTCATGTGTTTAAAAGGGAAATTGGTGACTCAGCAGGGGGTGCACTTATCTAACTGTTTGTTCTAACTCCAGGAGCGTGTGGGAAACTTTCTGGCAGATTTCTACTCTGTGAATGGCCTGGTGCTCGAATCCAGGAAGAGACGGGAGCATCTGAGCGAAGAGGACATCTTGAGGAACAAAGCCATCATGGAGAGCCTGAGCAAAGGAGGGAATCTCATAGAGCAGAACTTTGAGGTGAGTCAGGCATCAATTAAGGCTGATTCAGCACTGTTATGGGAGTAGGCAGAGAGAATCAAGACTACAGCCCCCACCATCATCACCCATGATGTGATAACTGGGGTTGTGGGGCCACACTGAGCATCACATCACAAACATCCTGTCATAGACCGGTGCTTGAAACCTGCACGTTGATAAAATAACTTTACATTAAAAATCCACTTCGACATCCTTAAAAAGAAGAAGGTGAATCCTTACTGATGCCTACAGTCTTGCTGTATAGATGACTCTTCATACACTCTGGTACTTCAAGGTCAGGTCAACAGGTCAGGTTACTGTAGATTTAAGGGTTTCCGCCCCTTTTCAACCGAAAAGTTAAAGGAACTAAACTCAGGTTCTAAAATGTTCTTTTCTTTTTTCGCTTTGTGCTTCCAAAGCATCTGAAGAACCATGAGGATAAAGAGGCAAATATGACTGATGACAGGAAACGACAGCAGCTATTTATCAGAAGCATGTTTGAAACATTTACACACAGAGGAAACAATAACGCAGATGGATTATTTTCTTTGTATCTACTGTTGCATGTCTGTGGTTTGAGTTTAGCTCAATAAATAAATGAAAATGAGACACGCAGAGGCGGAAAAGGAGACTGTAGATGGGTTAGATGTGTTTTAGAACATTATGGCCATAAAACTATCAACAAGTAAAGTTTTATTTCTCTCTCTTTTTCAATGGTAGCTCACTCGACCGCAGCTTCCTCCCTCCCTTTTCTCTCTCTCACTCTCTCGCACACAATGAGATATCTGAGACACAGGATCTACAGGTTCGACAGTTATCGTGTCACATCTACATCCCTCAGTTTATTTTCTTACAGGTGATGAACATGATTCACTGAGCGATAAAATCACACAGAATAATACAAGAATATCGCAATATTTGTTGGCTGTATTGCTATATCTAGATATTTAGAAATCTCCCCAAAACCTCCTCATAAATGCTAGGACTGTGTGACGAGATCAAATATCAATATATCTTTTACTTAATACCTCGATATTGAAATTGTGTCAGTATTGTAGGGATGATTATTGGTACTTTAACACATGTTTACACAGATTTGATAAATAATCTTCAGTAATGTGGATATAATGAGTTAGTGGATAAAAGACAAGTATTGAACAAGTAGAACAACCTGGTAAGTTCAGAAAATGACATCACTTTACTGTAAGGCAGCCTTTAACACCAGGAAAAGACAACACTTATGCCATAACACAATTAAACAATATCCAAAATCTGCCTGGGTAATGTTGAACTGTTTGAAGTTGTCTTCTGTTGGGGAGTTTACTGTGACAGTCATCATCCTGGATGTTTGTCTTCAAAAAGAAACGTGTTCACAGTTTAAAACAGGAAGGATGGCTAATAGAGTGCAGCTGTACACGTCGGGCGAAGATGTACATGAACAGTTGCTTTGTGACTCATCGCGAGGAACTTCCCTGAAAATGAGAACCAGTTGGAGCACTGCGCTGTCGATAAACATCCTGTTTACTTACACCTGCAGCGTAACCACCAGTCCAGTCCTGAAACTGTCCTGTCCCGCTGGAACCTTGGGGTAGGACCTGAGTCTCAAACAAAATAAACCTCACAGTTCTCACTGCTGCATCTGTCCAAAGATAAATCCTGTAGAAACAGCATGGACTTCCTGCCAGACTCTGGCCATCAACTTTGCATGGTTTATTGAAAAATTCCTGTCTGACTCCACGCTGTTGTGTCTTTGATGTTTTATTTGTTTCAAACAGACTCAAACGCTGCCCCTTATCTCACCCCCTCCTCATCCACTATGCATGGGTTTGAGTCTCAGCACTGCCACCTAGTGGGGAAAGTTCTAAAGCTGCAGCTTGTTCACAGGGGTGACTACCACCCTTCATCCCTTCACTATAGTATGTTCTAGAGTTTGCTTAGCAAGCCCCTGTCTAAGCACTGAGCATAAAGCCAGTCACACAGTGAAGACAATGCCTCTCAACACTCAATGGATGCCTTTTAACTGCTCGGTTGTTTTTTGTCGACTCCCCTCGTTCATTGCTGGGCTTTGTCTCATTACAGTGTCCTCTGTTGTGTGTCAGTCTATTTACACTCTTGGAATCAGTGCCCACTCATGTTTAAAGTGGAAAAGCAGTGTTGTGTGTGAGCTGTGTGAGTGGGTGTCGACGTGGAAATAGTCTTTACTTCCAGCCCAGTGGAAAATGATCCTTGGGGGTGGGCGAGAGTGAAAATAAGCAGCTGCTGTGACGTAGCTGTGTTTACCACAGTGAGGGAGAGCAGGTCAGCCCGCGCCTGTGGACACAGAGAAGCCAGGGGGGCTTTCAAACAGGGCTCGACACTATTGATCACATGGATGAAGGCTAAAACCCCTGGTGCCATGGAATGACGGAGGGGCAGGACCGGCATACCAGCAGATCAGGGCCTACGCAGACTGTGTGTACACTGTCCTCATCACAACAACACAGCAGAGCTGTGTGAGAGAGCGGGCACTTCACCGGGCTGCTGCCCATCGTAAAAACACCAAAACATTTCTGTGATGGCTGCAGCGTTAAATGTTCGGTTTTGTTCACACTACAAACAGCTGACTCTGGGCACAATCAGGTGTCTCATCATCAACAAAAATTCTCCACATTATTCTGCCCTAGTTGCCTTATTTAACCACGGCTTACAAAGGAGTGGTCAGCTGGTTTGAATCGATTCTCTTTTTTCCCCTTGAACTTTGGCAAGAACAGCGAGTTCATTTTCAGAGAAAGTCAATTTTCGGTACAGAAAGGAGCTCATCCCAGTTCTAATTCAGGGTCAGCGAGAGCAGATTGTCTAATCTTAAAATACACTGTCACTGAAGGAGAACTCAGAGTTTATTCACCAAAGCTGTGGGAGATCTTTCAGTGTCCTTCTGTATGTACTGAATCCTTTGGCTGATAGATCCACCCATGATAGATTATGAGGTTGACGATGTCATGATGTGATTATGATGTGTTTTTTTCAGCACAGCGTAGGGTTGACTATATTTATTGTACATGTTCTGTTTGTCTTTCTTTTCGTCTGTCTGTTAGTCCTTTACTCCAGGTCTTAGCTGTAGATGTTTTCAAAATGCAACTTTTAGTCTTGAAGTAGTGAAGAAAGTACATATAAAAAAAGTAAAGAGCCACAAAAAATAAATGGTGAAATTGTTCATCCTCAATGTGTAAAGCAAACATCCATCTGGAGGTGTAAATAAAACAGACTACTCTGAGGTGATGTCTTCTACTTCTTTTCTTTCTCACTGTTCACTGCTTCATTTGTAGAAATGTTTGTGAAGGACAAAGCTGCTGGTCAGGGCAGTATGTAGTAAACTAGATGAAAGTACACATTTGAACCATGTGTCCAGTGTTTCTACAGATGACTAGTGGTGTACTACATTGTAGTAATACTGTAAAGTTAAACTGTATCTGTGAGGCCCAGGAGGCCAAACAGAGGTTACTGTAGTTTAGTAATGCACTGGGGCCCTCTAGTGGCCTGTGCTGTGATTTAATTTGTCTGTGGGAGTACCTAAAGAAGGGCAAGATGAACATAACGAGTCAAACTGTCTCTAAAGTAACTAATGCCAAAGTAGTGAAAGTATAATTCATTTCTTGGCAGCTCACAGATTCTCACATAATAATTGTGTCACGTTGGACCTTTTGTCTCTTTGTGTATTTAATTGTGGCAGAAGTTCAGTATGAGATCTGACTTTTTTTTCTGCCCTTCAGCCGGCGAGGAGGCAATCTCTAACCCCCCCATCACCAAACACTATATCCTGGGAAGAATACATCACAGCTGACAACGGAAAGTAGGTGTCTGAAAAAACGAAGGCTTCATTTTTAGGATTTTTCAGGGGAAACAGACCATTAAGGAGAAATAATGTCGCTGTAATTCATATACAGATTTGTCAATTGAATTTGTGATTGCCCCTCTTCTTAAAGAACCATTATTTTAGTTCCTCTCTTGAAAATAACAAAAAGTTAGAAACTAATCATATTTCCATGGTCTTCTTGCTCAGGTTTGAGGCAATATTCTAGATATTATTTAAGATTTTACGGAAATATTCACATGCAAACATCTGAGTATGAGTATGATTGACACAGAATGTGTATCTGCAGGTTGCAGAATATGAAGGACAGAAAGCACAGCAAGTTACTTCCATAACAAAAACTGAATTTCAATACTATGATTCATATGGCCGATTTCTGCATAATAACAAGCTGCAAGCCTTCATCATGAGATTACATCCTGACAGATTGTTGTTTCTCCCTCCTCTTCAGAGCACCTCATCTGGGAAGAGAGCTGGTCTGCAAAGAGAGCAAGAAAAACTTCAAAGCCACGATAGCCATGAGTCAAGACTTCCCTCTGGGCATCGAATCGTGAGTATTCCCTTTAGCTTGGCATCCAGACTGTTAATAAAAAGCAGGCAGCCAAAACTCCCTCCTGCTCTTTTCTCCTGGCATGTGCACAGTGGGGATAAAAAGGGAAGTTATTGATTTATGCAAATGACAGAAGAACTGTTGGAATTATTTATTTTCATTACATTTATTAAGAACTCTGGCTTTGTTTTTGTCTTTCTGTTTTTACATACACTGTGTTACAGTTCTATACTGTGTAGCTTAAGTTCATACTATTATCTTTTATCTTTAACCAGTAAAATGAGCCGTATATTTGTGTGCATTTCTGCCTAAGTGTTACCTGTCAGTAGTTTCTTGTCTGTAAACATCTGTTGGTTTTTTGTCTTCTCTTTCAGGTTATTGAATGTTCTGGAGGTGATTGCACCCTTCAAGCACTTTAATAAACTCAGGGAGTTTGTTCAGATGAAGCTCCCCCCTGGCTTTCCTGTCAAACTTGGTAAGCAGAGTCGAATAATTCAAAGAAGCATACAAAATAAATATAGGATCAGCAAACTAAAGGATGTGTTAATTGAAAGGTTTTTTTTCTCCTGTTCAAAGATGAAGAAAGAAAACATTTCAAAGCATGCCTGTAACATGTCTAAAGACCTAATTTGTCATTCTGCTCATGTCTCTCTGCAGACATCCCTGTCTTTCCGACCATCACAGCCACCGTGACATTTCAGGAGTTTCGTTACGACGAGTTCGATGAGTCCATTTTCACCATTCCCAACGAATATAAAGAAGATCCCAGCCGCTTCCCCGACCTTTAACTTCTCAGCTGGAGCAGGAGACGGAAGTGCAAGAAGGCGACACAATGCTACAAGACAAACTTTTTGAATAACAAAAGGAAAAATTGAGGGAAAAAATATCGGTAATCTTTTCTTGACAATTTGTGGATTCTATTGCACATCCCGACCCCGAATACAGATGGCAACAAGTCGTGGTTGACATGACGGGACTAAAACGGTGCCGTAAGAGCTGACAGAGGCCACAGTGGCACATTTCCTCACGTTAGCAAAGTGTTTTGAAGCGTAGTGTTGCAGGTTCTTACTTTCACCTTCAGATTGAATCCAGCAGCCGAGGCGGGAAGTAACTTGAAGCTGAGAGTGTGAAACTCATCAGTGAAGGCCAGTGAAGTTCAGACAGGTGACAGAAGAGCAGGTGAGTTACTGTAAACGGGGTATAAGTAGTAGACACACAACCAGTTCAGTTGATGCTATGTATGTATGTATGTATGTAAGTAATGTTTATAAAGGGAATGTTTTTAACTGACTTGTAGTAAAGCACTGATATTACTGAGTTACACGTTTGGGAGGAATTCCACCAAAAGAAAAAACTTTTTAGGTTCTTTTTCCTGCTTAAGTAGACTATAATAATTCTGTCCTTTTTTTTTTACATTCATTTCTTTAACATGATCAAATTTAGAAATATTCCCAAAGATGTAAACACTGATAACAAAAAAATCAGTTTTAAAATGTTAAGTGAAGTGGCTTCTTTTGTAAGTTAAAAACCTAAAAATCAGTTTTTGCTGAATTCTCCCTAACTCTGCACATTGTAAAAATGTGTGTGTACGTCTGAGTGTGTGTGTGCCTGCGCGCGTGTGTAACATTGATCTTCATGGGCATGGAGTAGCATCACTGAACTTTTGGGCACTATTTAGATCCACTACGGCCACTCGTCATTCAGCGGAGTTTATACGCACTCATTTTAATTCCTGCATTTGAAATTGCAATTTTTATGGTACCACAAAGTTTTCTCTTTGTTTGTTTGAGTGGCAGCGAGTGTAAGCTCTGATGTCTAAGCCTTTTGTTTCTAACTACACCTTTATAAACTATGTAACTAACTGTAAGATCATGCTAAAAGAAGCAAACTGGGGATTGTAAAGGAAGTAGATATTAGGGAATGAATGAATGACAACAACATTTATGCCATTTTTACACACAACGAAGACCAGGCTTTTCCCCTGCACAGTATGTAAATACAGGTTTGTCTTTTGTGTTATTTTCTTATTCTTTGTGCCGATGAGTTTAAGATGTCCTCTGCAAGAAGAAGAGTTGTGGATTTTTTTTTTTTTTTTATGTAGCGTCTTCATGAGTTAATTTGAGAGTTAATTGGTTTGTAACATGGTGGCAGTTGCTATTTTTGTACATACTTGTCATGTTTTAAAGAAAGAAAATGAATCTCTTAATTCTCCTGTCATTATTTCCCCCCTCACTATTTGTGATGAACCTCCTCTAGATGTGTGGAACAATCAATCACTTCCACAGGGTGAAAAGCACAACGCACTGAGGTTCGTCCAGAAATGGGTTCTGTACAAGCCCATGAGGCGTTCATGGACGCTGGGAAAGTTCATTTCGTAAGGGGGGTGATAGTTCATGAGCTTTGAATCATGTTGTTGTGCTCATGTTTGTTAACTTGCATTCTGCTGGAGTTTAAAATGAAGGTGTGCTAGACAGATACGGTGGTTCAAATTGTTATAAGTACAATTTGCTTATTTACGTCCATAATAGTGGCAGTTTAACCAAATACAGTTCATTTTTCACATTATGGGCAAGAGCAGCTACTGAGACCGTGCCTAATCACCTACACTACACTTTATTTCATGCTCCTTCCTTTCTTCAGCTGCTTTCATCTTCCATGTTTTATGTAGGAAGTTCATCATTCATCTACATGTCCGTTGTACAGTTGTATAAGTCTGCGACACTATTTTCATAATAAATGTACTCAAATAAAAACGTCACATATCTAACAGTTTGGGGTCCATGTTCTTTCACGCTCATAACTCTGGAAACCTTAAAACTGAAGGGAAGAGATCGACATTTTGAGAAATGTGCTCACTCGCTTCTAGCAGAGGTGAACGTTGTAATATCTGTCCACTATGGAGCTACAGCTGATTGTCTTCATTTCTTCTTCATTTTATGTATTGTGTTTCTAACTCGAGCCTGGTTGCTGTTGTAACTTCCGTTGTGTAAATAAAGTTTGTATCTAAAAAAACTAGTTAGGCGGCGGCTAGCTAAACTAGCTCTCTCCAACATTAACAAAGACGTTTACCGATCGTGCGTTTAAAGCTCACTATTTAACATGTTATATTGCTTGTTTATCTGTACAAAAGCAAAACCATAAATGTGTAAAAACCGACAAATTCACCACTTTAACCGTGGTAAAGGAGGTTTATACGTTCAGCGGCTGCTAGGCAACCAGCTAAGACTCCCGGAAGTTGTTAGCGGAAGCGATCAATCATAATACAACGCTTGAATTGTCACCATGCTGTCTGTGTAAGCAAATAAACTCAGTCTTCACAGTTCAACGATGATTTTTATCGCCAAAAGCACACGCATTTTTACTTAAACTATAACTCCTCTTAATCTGGGTTTACTTGTCAACATACGCCGTCATTCATTTGGATGTTTTTCATACACTCTCACAGTTCCACCCTTTCCTCTTTGTTTACTCACAAGATTATACACATTTTATACACGATTATTTTCTTAATCGCGTTAACAATAGTAATAATAAAAAAAACAATTACACCCATTTATTAGAATCGATTATCCATATGCATTTATCACATGTGGATAAGAACAAAGCCAAAATGTCTTCCACAGCTTACTCTTTATCCCTCCAGGTAGTTTTGATGCTCATCACCATGCTTTGGTAAAGCAAACAAGATTCAGTCTTTGGTAACTATTGTCTTCATTGAGGTTCACATGAAGCACATTCCATCAAGGAGACAGTTCATTACCTTCAAAGGTAACAGGCACATTCCACTGCGGGCATGTTCAAAGGATAAGTTCACCCCCATGTCGGTGGAAAGTCAGGTGAAATTTCATGATCTGCAAAACATTTCTGTAGCTTCATAGTAATACAGTGTAGCAGCATGAGCCTAAACAACTGAGGTGGATGGGGACTTGTTTTAAACTGACAAACAACCATAAATGGCTCCATACAGCTTGTGGGGTGTAATCCAAGTCTATGAAAGCCCTAAATTCCCAAATTGTTTAGAAAAGACCTCATTTACAACCTTTTTTATAAAATAACTCTCTGGGCATCATGGGGGGGCAGTCGTTAGCGCTATCCCCCCAAAGCTAGAAGGTCCTCCCAGGGCACTCTGGCTTTCCCCCCACAATCCAAAGACATGGATTCTGGGTTAGGGTTAGTGGAAAATGGAAAGACAAGTTCATCGATTACTCTTAAATTGCCTGGAGGTGTAAATGTGAGCATTAACATTAGTACACTCCTTATCTATAGTACGCGGGCAAGCTTGACCACAAACTGAGGGTGAAAATTTGTAATCGATTTGGGATCCCATGGCTTCCAGACTTGGATAATGCCCGACAAGCCGTATGGAAGTTTTCGGAGTCCCCATCTACTTCTGTTGTCAAGTACAATGCTGCAATGCTGTTTTGCTGGGAAGCTCCAGAAATGTTTTCTGGACAACAAAACTTAACCTGACTTTCCATCAGTATGGGGGTGAGTAAATAAAGACTGAATTTCCATTTTTGAGTGAATGTATCCTTTAAGCAGCTGCCAAGCGACCAGCTAACCAGTTAGATAGCTGCAGAAGCGGCTAACCGCGAAGGTACTTCCCAAAATGTCAGACAATTCAAAGTTTCATTTCAATGACACATCAAGTTGACAGTTTGACCCAATTTTATTAGTTTCCTTTGGAAAACCTATTGCAGACAAAGTATTTCATTGCAACAACACATTTCAATCTACAGTGTACACTTACAAAGGGGTGTAAATAGATAGGTCAGCTGAAACATGACTTGGTGCATTACAATTAAAGCAAAAATGGCTCAGCAACCAAAAAATGACATGTAGTTGTTGCCAAGTGGTGACTAACGGTCTGAATGAGGGAAGGACTCGATCCTGACTCGTAAAATATTTACATACACAACATTTGGAAAATGCTGTGTATTCTACTGTCAGGAAGTTTAAACACAAAGGCAACAAAAAGAAAAATCAACAGGATCTTAAAAAAGTACAGTAATGACAATTTAAAACCAGGTCTCATGTTATTCAGATTTTAGTTCGTCTTTACAAAAATGATTTGACTGCTTTCCTTCTACACCCAGTCCCCTCCGCAATGCTTCTACAGTTAAGACAACAAATCTTTTTTACTTTAAGTGATCAGGCACGGACATGTTGTGGCCTATATTAAAAATATAAAAGAGGACAGTGGAAAGATAACACGGTCGGTTTGGGATGTTCTTAGTCGCTCATCTCCATGTCTTCCTGATGGTGATCGTCTCCATTCAGCTTGGACTTTTTGGGGATTTGGCCCTCAGATCTCTCCATCTCCTCTTGGCCTTTGGGGGATGACGCAGAGTCAGAGTCGCTCTTCCTCTCATCTTCATCCTCCTCGCCTTCTTTTTCACTGTCATAACCTTGCTCCTCTTCGTCGTAATCCCGTGTCACCTGTCAAGACAATTTGTTTGTTACAAAGACTTTAGAGGCTGTCCACGTTTTTGCATTAGCTCCATGTTCTTAGCAAAATCACGATTGTAGTCACCTTCTGATCTGAACGCACCTTAACGTCTCCTTTCTCACTATCAGACTTGCGGTCTCGATCTCGTTCCTTGTCTTTGCTCTTCTTCTTCTTACTGGTGGAGCGTTCTCTTTCATCTCTGCTGCGGTCCCTGTCCTCCCTCCTCTCTCTGTCCCGGTCCTTCTCACGCTCCTTGTCCTTCTTTTTCTCTTTCTTGTGACTGAACATGACAAATACATCATTTTTAAGTTGTTGTCCTAAAAAATATGAATTAACTTCATGTAAAATGCACATGACAACTCACCGTCTTGGCGATGGAGACCTGGACAACTTCCTCTTCGGGGACCGAGATGCACTTCGGCTTCGTCTGTGCCTCCTAGGACATAAAGGGAGAGATTCATTTTTAAAAATGACTTATTTGCTGTTGTAAATATAGCAGAGCCTCAACATTATTTGAAAGAAGGTGCAGCTGCTGTGACCAGCATGTTTCACCATTACACTGTGCTCAGACCCACTCACCGACTTATGCTTCGAGACCTCCGGGCACTGCTGTAGCTCTTGGGAGGCGTCTTTGACCTTTTCTTAGACTTTTCCTCCTTCCTCCTGTCCCTGATCAAGACAAGCAAGATCAACAATGTTAGCAAACAGCAGTACAGTGCAGGAAACAGGGGAAGCTTTGCTGAGCAAGGCATCTGAGTCAAAGTAGAACTGTTCAGCATCATTGTTACAAAACTGGATGTACTAGCAGATCTTTTAAGTTTTTGCAAATGATTGTGTTTATTAGAAAGAGCCACATCACTTCACTGCCAGCCACATGTGGTCAAGAATAAAATCAAGTAAAAAAACATTAGCTATTTTGGTCCCCAGGACAATGAGTGAGATACTGACCTAGATCTACTGCGGCGGCTTCTATCCCGGGAGTGAGACCTCCTCCTCCGTGGACTCTTGGACCTCCTCCTACTCCTTGAATGGGACCGTCGCCGAGACCTGCTCTTCGAACGTCTGCCAAAAGTAGCATGTCTTAAAATCATAACAAGTTATTACCAGAGAATAAATACAGAATAAAGACCACATCTTATATTGCTGATTCACAGACTGAATTTGTCATGCACTAGTCTTTACCTGTGTCTTGAGCGAGAGCTGGACCGCCTGCGCCGTGACCTGGAACGGGAGCGGGAATGTTTGCGTTTGTCGTCCTTCTTATCTGCAAAAATGATGACAAAAGGTAGATATTTACTACCAGGTTGGAGACTTATTGTTCACAAATATTCCACAGCCGACTGAAAGCTAGATTAAAAACACTCATCACTCATGATGTTTTCACTCATCATAAAATACAATAAAAAACAGAGCACTCACTTCCTGGTTCAATAGCTGCAGAAATGAGAGACTGAGCCTCTCGGACTCTCTTCATGGCCTCTTCTATCTCCTTATTTGATGCATCAGTCTTCAGCCCTGGATTCAAGTTCAGTCCAGCCGCTAATGGATTCAATCTGAAAGAGCCATCAATTATTTAGATTTTTCCTCAAAAGAATATTTAAAATCATTGGACTGCAGAGATGAAGAGCGCATAGAAGTTTCTCTTACTTGGGGTCCATGGACTGCATGAGCTTCAGGAAGTCTGCAGAGAGAGCCTGGAGAAGATACAAGAAGGATATCATCATGAAAAACAATTTGTTTTAACGTGCAGCAACTATGAAGGAGACTGATCGAGTGCTCACCTGTGGGTTCATGTTAGGTCCCGGCATTCCCATAGCAGCCATTTGCTCCATGTTGGGAGCTCCAAGACCTCCAAATGGCGTCCCTCCCATCTGAGATAACAGACACGTGAACTTAATTCATTATCTATTCACCCCCATGTCGGTGGAAAGTCAGGTGAAATTTCATAATCTGCAAAACATTTCTGTAGCTTCACAGTAATACAATGTAGCAGCATGAGCCTAAACAACTGAGGTGGATGGGGACTTGTTTTAAACTGACAAAACAACCATAAAGGGCTCCATACAGCTTGTGGGGTGTAATCCAAGTCTATGAAAGCCCTAAGATCCCAAATTGTTTAGAAAGGACCTCATTTACAACCTTTTTTATAAAAGAATAACTCCCTGGGCGTCACGGGGGCGCAGTCGTTAGCACTTCCATTAAAATGGAACTTATTCTGAGTTAGAGACACTTCATCTACAGTTATTTGGACACGATTAACACTATTAACAACAAGACCCTATTTATTAAGTGCTGTTAAGGCACGCAAGACTTGCAAAGATTATAAATATTATATAAGCTTTTTAAAACTCACGCTTGCCAGAGGATTGGGTGTTGGGAGAAGGCCTCCTCCAGGCATCATTCCTGCCACGGCATTGGCTGGAGCGAGCAGCGACATAGCTTTAGATTCATCAGGAATGACTCCTGGAGAAAAACAGCAACATTTCAGTCCATGCTCCAAGCAAACATCAATAAACACTCAGACAAGACTTGCAGACAAGCCACCTCAGTCTAACTACTCTGTAGTCAAAAAATAATAAAAAATCCACTGTTTGTCTTGTCTGTAAATCTTGATCCCTCACTTTTTTGTGAAAGTATGATTGTAGGATTAGCAGCTATGAGTTTAAAAGTCACAATACACACTGTGGTCAACACTGCCAAGATTTTATCACCTGTACTTGTTTTTTAAGTCATGAACCAAACGTAAGCAAGCACAGCCAGTTGTCCCGTGGGATGTGCTCTCAACTTTCATTAGATGTTTTATGAACAAGCGACTCGCGCCGGCTGCTTCGCTATAAAGCACACAAAAACATTGAGATACAGAAAACAAAGTTCATGATTTGGTTGTAGACACAAGGTTACATTTCAACATCACTTACCATTACCAATACAAAAACAGAAAAGGTTCAGTCATATTACCTTTTCTGGGCTTTTGCTGGTGGTTACTATGTACAATTCCACCACAAAAAGAAACTTACTTGGCAACCAGATAAAGTGCTGCTAACAAGCTACAGTACTGCTATGTTTTAGCCAACAGTTTGTCACTAAAAACACTAAACAATGTCAAAGATAAACTGCACTAAACAGTCAAAGGCTATAGCCAGCAAATCTGTGATAAAATCGTGAAAAATGTGCCCAAAGCTGAAGAAAAACCAAACAGTAAAATCAAAGGGAAAATCTTATGGAGATGATCGTCCATGGTTGTGCAATCTGAAAACAGGCTATTTTTGTAATCTGACACTTTACATTTTAAAAAGGGGGGAGAGAGAGAGAGGGGGAGAGAGAGAAAGGGAGAGAGAGAGAGAGAGAGACATACACACATGCGCGCACACACACACACAACAGAAAGGACACTTGAGAAACGGGATAAGGCTGCAGAAGACAAAACTGTTGGTGGCATTTTCAGCAGGGCCTGGTATATAGGGCTGGCTGAACCAGGAAAAAGAACTGTAAAACACAACAACAAAAGAAACACCACTGTTAAACGTGAGAGTCACTCAACTCTTTCAGAGTCATGTGTGGAGAGGGTCAATAAAAAAATGCATTTTTACTGCAACATCAAGCAGAGGCTTAAACTACGTTTATCTCTTGAGTGTTAGTGATAATTTGGAAACAATGCACAGTGTAAAATGATACAAGGCTTTGGCGCATGAAGCAAGTAAATGCCAAAGGCAGTTTGTGTGCTTATCATGATTAATAATCAAATTATGTTCTAATTAATTTCCACCACATCTGATGACAGTAACTGTGTAGATGATGGCACACACCGTCACAATCTATTCTAGCATGCACAGCTGATTAGTTCATCTATCCTGCATGCTTTGTGCTTGGTGTAGGGATGTCCCGAACATTTCCTCCCCATCTGAGCCATTTAATATGAGGTTTCTGCCATCACCAAGTCCTGCCCCACTATTTGTATTTTCTCTTGAAATCTTAGCCTCATCAGGCCAACACTACGTTTGATAAGGCAGTCCTGCTTGGATGCGTTTGGTGACCCACTCTGAAGTACATCCATGTCGGTGTTTTCACTTATTTGGCTGATTAGACCTCTCCTCCTCTTTTGCTTGATTCTCATCTCCCTCACTCTATTGCTAAGTTTTGTTGCACCTGTTAGACCCACCACAGTCCCGCCCAACTTAAATCTAATCAGCCAGTAACCGAAAACACTAGTGTGCATGTGCAGGGTCTTTCTAGAGTTTCCTAATGTTGCACATAATATCAATGGACAAAGGACTGTCAGTGTGGATCTGTTATGGCAGCATATTTTGATGGTTACAATGCGCAACCTCACCGCTAGATGCCATTAAATCCTACACACCGGGCCTTTAAACGGTTTGTTTTCCTGCAGATCTTTTAGCGGTATACAACACCTACAAAAGGTGTCATTTAATCTGCATGTTGTCAGTGCAGATGTCATTAACTGAAACTGAATTGTTGACGTTCATTGGTTCAAGCACAATGAGACATTTTGACAACTGGCGAAACCAGAGTGCAAAGGTGAAAATATAAACAGAGGATCAGAACTGGTTCAAGCTTCAAGTCCACACCAATCGGCCTCTATAATCTGCTCGGGGCATCCCTAATTTGGTGCATACCTTCTATTCGACATACATTTTATTCGAAAAATCTTAAAATCCTTTGAACATGTGAGGAATTGAGATGGCCTGCACCCTCTCCCCCACCCCCTCATTTTGCTTAAGAGTTGTGTGGCAGTAATTTTTTTTATTTTTTTATAGAAAAGATGCCTTGAACATAGAGAAAAAAATAATGAGTTAATATTTTACTGCAGAACAAGAGAGAGAAGGGGGCTTGCGAGTCTGGTGCCATTATTTTTTCTAATCTCCTGATGGCAGCAGAGGACCACTTTCAGCCAGCAAGGAAGGGGCTCTCTGCAAATGACTTGTCCACTATGAAAACCACAACACAAATAACAGAGAGAGAAGTTTACAGCTAGATTGTAAGACATGGACACAAATGTACATTTCCCTTTCACATACCTAGAAATGCCAAGCACAGAAAAGCTTAGCTAATTTTGCTTGGTCAGAAAAAACTCACAATGGCTCAGATAGTGCTTGCAATTCTAGTAAAACAACCTACACACATTGTGATGTATGTTCAGAAATAGCCGTGTGAGTGAGACACGAATAAATGAAACACCCACCTTCAGCAAAAGGGACCACAATCAAGGCTCTGTCCACGAAGACGGTGTTCGTCAGGTGTTGGGAAACTCCCACCGATTCAGACTCAAGGAACTTTACAAAACAGACACGTGAAGTCACAGGCAAGGGAGAGTCACTGGAAAAAAATACAGATATGTTGTGCAAAGAATACAAACAAGGAGAGCCAACATGCCTTCTTCAAACTGAGTTTGTGTCCCCAGGGACAGCTAAGCTAATAATGGACTATGGACTATACAATCTTGTCCTCTGCCGAGACCAACAAGGTGTCTTATTAGACATATCTGTTGTTGTGTTGTCACAACTCTCATCGACAATCTGTTGAAGAGCAAATGTCATAGTCAATCACTTTATCTATATTCCCACTGGTTGCCTTCCAGTTAAACTAGGATTGAATTAAGTTCTTGTTACAGTCCTTGACATGTCCTACCTGCTGAGACGCCAGGTGTTACTCGATAGAGGGGGATACAAAGGAGAGAGTAATCATTTCCTAATAAAGTGTGTGTGTTGCAGTCATTTAGTAGCACCCCAAGTAGGATGAGGGTACTGACAACAGGAAGTCACTGACAACATTAACATTGAATTACACTACTCAAAATTAGTTTGGGATTATCGGGATACTTGATTATTTATTCTGTGACATCTGAATTTTTATTTATTTTGCATTTATTTTTTGTCCCCCCCAAAAATGAGACACATTTCATTTGACTTTTATTGCATTTTCATGCACATGCATATATGCATCCATATCCCTAACTAATTTTGAGTAGCGTCATTTGTTTTTCCAATTGGTAGAAATAAGCATTTACACCTAGGTCTGCAGTGATTTATTTACATTATTGATTAATCTAACAATTACTTTTCCAATTAATCAATTTTTAGTCTACAATATGTCAGAAAAATGCACAGATGATTTAATTTAAAATGATGTTAAACAGAAGTGCAAAAAAGCTTCAACAGGCTTACGTTTACCTTTTTCAATGCTGTAATCTAACTGACAAGTTGACCGGTTTTCACATTCATTTATAAAAAAAAATAAATATTTGGCACTTTGTTCAGTTACTTAATAGGGGTAGACCGATTATCGGGCCGATATTCAGCAGTTTCCAACTATTTGTATCAGTGCTTTTTCTGTCAGATTGCCAGTAAAACAAACTAATTTAAAAATTTGCTACTTTGGCTCTGATGCAGCATCCTCACACACAATTTCCCACCCACAACAATATCTGATTGACAACAAACCAGAGTTAACAGCCTATAAAAACGTGCAGAGTAACTAGTAACTAAAACTATCAAATACGTACTGTACTCCTCTCTGTAGTGGAGAGGAAGTATCAAGTAGCAGAAAATGGAAATACTCAAGTACCTCAAAATTGTACTTAAGAACAGTACTTGAGTAAATTGTACTTAGATTTATTTCATCACTGGTTGCTGATAATTTTGACACAAAGAGTTAAATTTTTTCTGCAATATCGGCCCCACATATTGGTTTTCAGTCTCTTGGTTTCTAATAATCGGTAACGACCCTGAAAAGGCCACATCTGTCCACCCCCATTACTTCTATCTGAAGAATTACCACTTTGTTTTCTTTCATTTGGAGGCCAACCAATGACTCAAATCAAATAAACTTAATACACATAGGACAAAACAACAAACCCAACCTTTAGCTTAAGTCCTAGCATTTTCCTTGATAACGTTTACAGACTTAATCAATTAAAAGATCGCCGAAGCTGTTGCGATTAATTATCTCTCCACATGTTCGTCGGCTAACAGCTTCGGTGGTAATGTTCTGAAAGAATGAATTTAAATCTGTGCTAAACGACCAGCATAAACACACAGCAGGAGGATAATCAATAACATTATACGTCCCTCACGCCGGAACGTTAACGTTGAGGGGAGTGACCGCTGCTGCTGCATTCACTGAAGGCGCGGGCAAACGTTATTAGCATTAGCATGCCGTGCAGCGAGGCCTACTCAACACTACAGGCCTCAAGAAGAGCCCGGCGAGAGACAACGTTTTACCCACTGAAAGTTCACAATACTCACTCAGGTGGAAACAGTTTGAGCTCCTCTATGTTTCCGAGGAATCCAAAGAGAGTCCTCATTTGTTCGGATGTTGTGCTCGGGGACACATTTGTCACCTGAATGACGTGCGTGTTGGAATTCATTTTCGCGAGTGCTAATCAAGCTAGCTAGCTTTACGCTAGCAACGTGCCTGAATATAAAACAAAAAAGACGAGCTAAGTAACGTTTACGACCGAAATAACATCAAGCGAACACAAAAGCTAGCATTGTTAGCTTTGGTGGAAGGTGTTCGACATTTGCTGCGGACGAGAACACAACGGCCGCGAGCAGAGAGCAACAATGCCGCTGCCCAAAATGTCGTGAGGCAGGGATGCTGCGTTCACGTGCAGTCTGAAAGCTCGTACTTAGGAAATTTGGCCTCGCAATTATGGAGGATCACAAGTGTTGCGGAAATAGTAATAAAGCATTTAACTAATTGCACAATAAATATAGGCATTAATAAATTGGTTTACAAATGAAAGTATTAATCTATTAATAAATAGACTAAATTACAACGTAATTAATTATTTGATATTTTGATGGGCAATAAAAAGAGGAATTAAAAATAGAATTTACAAATGAAATATTAATCCATCAATAAAGAGTTCAAATTAACAGTCAATATATACTATGGCTATTAAATAAACATAGTGGAGTAAAAGTACAATTTTTTTTTCTAAAATGGTATGAAAGGGAAATACTAGGAAATCACCCCAAAACTTAATTTTAGTACGATACTAAATACTTTGTTACTTTCAACTATAAACTTTAGGCCTACGTGAAGCAACAGAAAAAATGACATAGATGAGAAACTGTGTATCATATGTGTAGTTTATGAATATGATCCAGTGTTTATGTTATTATGTTTTCTGTTTTTAACTATAATGGAAACTATATACAGTATAATTGCTGGTGTAGAAACAACCTGACTGACTATTTGACATACAGAAATATTTTTTTGTTCTTAAATGCTGAGTAAGTTTACACGTGTAACTCAAACTGTAGAATATTAACCTCTGGCAAAGAAAAAGATCTACAAGGGCTCGTTTACCCCAAATACAATTTATGTAATCAACCAATTACAGGTAACTTAAAGATGAGAGTGTAAGATGAACACTATGGTTATGAATGCACTGACAGTTGTAAAGTTGAGAGATCTTTGTTTTATTGATGTGATGTGTCTTGTTTTCGTTTATCATCCTGTGGACATGTTTGTCTTTGTATTTTCCTGGGTGAGACCAGAGACTCAGAGATTCCTGCTGGTTGGACAATAAAGTTATTCTATTCTTCTATTTTATTCTCAATGAACTACGACAAAGAACGGACCAAAAATAAGGAAATCGATGATAAGATTAAATTAATTTAGGGCCAAGTCTCAGACATTTCTGAATCGTTAAAATTCTAACTGCCAATTGTCCAACTGTACCAGAAGGCAGCATGGGTCGGAATACGGCTGACATCACAGTGGGTGTGGCTAAAGTTGCGTCACAGTATTTTGTTGCTAGCTAGTGGTTTCTGCAAAGAGGCTTTTCGGCGTTTTTCTTCTCGAAATCTCAAAGCCGTGCACATACCGTCATAAATTAAGAGGCGCACACGCATGCAGAGCAACATGGGTATTCTTAAACAGTCAAACAGCGCCGTGCTGCGTGCTCGGGTTTAACAAACAGCAGCGGAGGACAACTCAACGACACACGTCTCGGCGCAAAGTCGTCGCTTGCTAACTTAGCATCCTCGTTTGCAGCTGGCATGTCAACAGGTTGCTCCAATGTTTCTCACTGCAGAGATTTCAATCACAGAGAATCCAAGGAGCGTTAACAGTGTCGGTAAATTTCAGTGTGACGTTTGCTAACGTGCTGTTGCATGAAGTTGAGGATTTACTGACGTTAACGACTCGGGGCAGCATAATCCCCGAGCAAGCTGTCAAGATGCAACTGCAGAGATCGACAACATGAGACGGGCAAGTTCCTTATTCTGTGAAGATAAATGATATTTTATGTGCATGATAGCAATGCGATTTTAGACACGGTACGCGTCAGTGTTTAGGGTCCAACATGGGCATGAAATGTATGGAAACACTGCCTGCAGAGCTCTGGGAAAGCCTTATTAAAGGCAATATAATATATATAGAGAGAGACACAAGTGTTAGTGGCAAGCTGGGAGTACTACATAAAACATTAAAGGAGCACATGTGTAAAAATACCACAATTAAACCTTTAAATTGCCCAGTCAAGGAAGATGATGGTACTGGAATAATGACAGGAAGAGAGAGAGGTGGTTACCCAGCAGGACAGGCACTTTGATTTTGGTGGCACTGAACAACATTTTGCTTGTGGCCCCCACACACTGCTTGTACCTGAATGAACACACACTAGGGGTAGACCCATTATCTGCCCTTGCCGATGATTGCAGCTGTAATTCAGCATTTTTTGATTACTAGTATCAGTGATTTTTTTTTCGTCAGGTTGCTAAAAAAAATAAACTAATTAAAAAATGATGAAGGTTCTCAGTCATCCAGGTCATAGAAAATCTAGGTGCTGTATCGTAGGCGACTGGACTTGTTTCAGTTTCTTGAAGACGTGTCACCTCTCATCCAAGAAGGCCTCTTCAGTTCTAACTAACTGGAGGAGTTGGCTGGCTTTTATGTCAAACTGGAACGACCGTCTTTGAACAGAGTTGGTGGCCTAATACATTACTTATCACCCACCTACAATGCTGTACTGAGTTCTCTCCCCAGACAGCTTAACAACCATTCACACCTGAGCTCAGGTAGCCCTAGCAACCCACATGAAGGCCGGTTGGGTCAACGACCCACAAGTGGCCCCAAGGACTCTGAAACTCAGAGCTCACACGTGACATTAACGACTCTGTAAGGTCGCACCCACACAGAGTGTAAAAGCCTGCAACTCCTCTCCAGTTAGTTAGAACTGAAGAAGCCTCTTGGATGAGAGGTGCAACGCCTTCAGCAAACTGAAACAAGTCCAGTTGCCTACGATACAGCACCTAGATCTAATTAAAAGTTGTGCTACTTTGGTTTTGATGCAATATCCTCTCACAAAATGTCCCCTCCCCTCTAGCGTTGCAAGAAAAGTTGGCAGCCTTTCTATATATGAACTTATATTAGCAAGCAAATGGCAAGAAATCAAGCTTGTTCTAATGAAAAACATCCCAGAATCAGCATAATGCAGTTATTGCCAGTAAACCAGGTTTAATTTAACTATGGCTTTGTTCTGTTTCATTCAAACAAAAATTTTAATTTCACAAGACAACTACCAGATTCATTCACTCATTCATCCTGTGTCATTCTTTCAGTATTCAGTTTTCCTGTGAAAGTGTTTCTGTTTGGAGCCGTTTGTGTGATGTCATTCGGTTCATCAAATAACTCCAACAGTGTCGCTGCGTTACCATGGCTATGCACTTGAGTGTTCTTGAAGTGAGGGTGTCGACTGAACACCACAAGCAACACAGTCACACTCATTGTGTGGCCCTACATGGCTGGCCCTGTTACCCACAGTTAAAACAAGATGGATTAAATTGGCTTTGATTTTTGAAAACAAGCGTTTATGGGGAGCATAAGAAAAAGAAAAACTATCCTAAATGTTTTTTGATAAAATTCACTCGCTAAATAATACCTGGAATTGTTTTTAAGTTGACCGTGTCTAAATGAGTGTCCTTTCTCTTACAGGAAAATGTTGGACCAAAAATAACTATGAACTAGAAGGACACCGAATGGTGAATATTTTCCAATGTCGACTCCCATTCTCATGACACCAGCAGGGAGATATGGGCATCCTCAGACTGGTAGCCAGAATCATGGGTAGGATCAGTACTTTCAGGTCCTATCAGTTTGTGCTTCTCCTGGCCGCTGCACTCGCTGTCGTAGCTTTTTACTACTTTGGCTCAGAGAGGCAGAACTTCTCCAGCACCACAAAGAGGATCAAGCAGAGCCAGGCCAGCCACAACACCAACAGGAACGATGCAGACCTGACCGTGGACACCGGGCTCTCACAACCTGCTGGATCTGAGGAGCAAGGAGAAGAAGAGCGCAATGTGGGCGAAGAGAGCGAGGGATTTGGGTCCAAGACAGGGGACGGTGATGATGGTGTCCATCGCTACCACGCGCTCATGATGTTCACCAAGGTGGACAAGAGCCGCAGCCTGCAGGACAAGTTCAGGGTGGCCATGTTGTCTATGGTTAAACACGGACGCTTCCTGGAAGGAGAGGTGTTGGTGCTACATTTTGTGAGTGACCCGGCCAGCAAAGACGTGGGAGAGAGGATGCTGCAGGAGTTTCTCCTTGATGCAACGTTCAAGTATGAGGTAGGCAGTCTGAACCCTAAGTGTTTGCACGGTACCATAGCTCGGTTATCTAGAGGCCTCCTCCATGAGAAAAACCTGTAGGTGCTGTTTAAAGTTGAAACTCATGGGGGCAGTGTTGGTCTTCCATATCAGTCCCTCACTAATGGGGATACCCTCCTCCCCTACTGTGTCCTCCCTGCCAAAACAGAGAATTATGTCCCCTCTTTGTTGCTCTTTCTGTTGAATGCAGTGTCCTGCTCCGTCTTTCCTCCTTTGTATTCTACTCAGACCACAAGATCATAAACTTGTTTACAAATTACTTATCCCTTTCCAAATCCCCATCACCATTCCTCTCAGGAATGTCTCATCATGGACAACATCTGGTGTGGATGTTGCAGCTCTGTATTAGCTCAGGCTGATCTCATGCCTGCTTTGGATTGGTTGGAGGTTTGCTCAGCTTGGCATCTTGGCAGTTTTCTGAGCCTGTTGGTCTGATTGCTTCGTGTTCATTTCACTCTCTGAACTCAGACTAAGGTCAAAGTCTTGGAGGAGCACAGCTGAAGTGTGTAATATAAAATACAGGACAAGTTTACTGTTCAGGTCTGACATGTGATGGTGGTGCTGTAAGACACCAGTATTAAATAGATCAGCTGTGTTACCAGGGTGCGACCAGACGAAATTGCTATGCAGAGATGGTCCCCCCGTCCACCCCCTCTTTTAACGTATGATTGAGTCAATACTAGTAGTTGCTCTGTGTGTAACTGTTAAAGATAGCCAAGATACACACTTGTAGGACATTTGTTTGGGTAGAACAAAGTATTGGCAGTATTGGCAAGGTCTCGGGGAGTCATAGAAAGACATATTACATATAGAATTGATTGATTGACGTTACATTTTTGGGAATATTTACTAAATCCGTCATAAAAAGCATAACTTAGAAGCAGATTGTTGCCGTGGAGATACAGTGTAGATATTGTGAGGTATATCAAGTTTAGAGGAGATCACTCCATGTTTATAGACCATCCTAATGACAAAGTTGTGCAATGCATTGCAACTCAAGTGTACATAGCAGGGCCTGACGAATACTGGAGTGGATTTTATTTATTCTTATTCTCTTCTTTTTTCTTATTAGAGCCAGATGACAAATCTGTGAGGTCTTTACTGGCTTTTTGCAGATAAAATATGTACTGATGTGTATCTCAGTTGATAAGTGACTAGGCTTGAAGTAATTCAGAAACAGTGTCACTATTACATCGTTTGTTCACAGGAAAGGAACGGACATGTAAAATGTTCACTCAGTCACTAGCTTGGTCATAATTCCTTAAAAAAATTAATCTAAAGGATCCATATCAAGATGGTTTGTTCATGTTAATTAAATTAAACCAGTGCAACCAGTATAAAAAGTTAGTCTGGAGCCCTGTATTACATTATTTGACGTTTTAAATTGATAAACACTGTATCATCATCAAAAATCCAGTATTGGTCAGGCTTTAATGTTAAGGGTTCCTTACATTTAGGTATTAAAGAATTGTGACAAAGAGGTATCTCAACATATTTTTTGGCTATTGGGTGTGTATCATGAACCATTCTGGAACTAAAAATCCTATTTTAAAGGGCCGGTCTATCTGTACTGCTACACTGAAGTGTCTATTACTCACCAGCTTACATATGCGCTGATGCCAGTGTATCTGTGATAAGCTGATACTTGCTGAAAATATCACTGTTGAAGTATCAGTCAGGCTCTAGTTGGTACATTGTGGCCCAGGGATGGATTGTACCAACAGGCTGCACACACAGTGTTTTTTTCATGGCATCATTCCAGACCAGCTGCTTTTACACATCAATGGTTGAGATAATGAATCGTGGAATTTCATGTTCTGACACCACTGACACAAGTACAGCCACTGTGTCCCCAGTGTCTCTACAAACAGGCACAGAAGTCCTGCCAAAGCTACAGATGGGATGGGGACTCCCGAGGGGCTGACGGAGACGGTGCACAGAGCATGTTGACATCCATATCTGCTCGTCATGAGCCTCACTTCTTTTAATTATTCATCTTAGAGGGGGAATGAGACAGCAGTTATGCAAGATTTTTAGCCTCCATCACTTCTCGCCACTGGTAAATTCAGTGACCCACTTGACATTCGCAACAAACAGCCCGCAGAGTCGCACTGCCCAGAGGCTGTGCTCGTTACCGCTGACCAGCATTAACACAGCAACACACAACATCTTTCTGCACTTATTGCTCGATGAAATGTTTCACTTGCATGTAATTTTAGGAGTGCTGTAACACTACCTGAAGTACATTAACAAGCTCCACTAAATACAAAAACAATGGTACATGAAAGGGATAGAATCATGTTGTTCGGATGGCCTTTCGAGGCTTTAGGAACGTGTATGTGGATCCACAACCACATTTTTCCCTTCTCCTCTAAAGTGAATGTCCTTGCTAAAAGGCACTCTGTGTCGAGCAGCTGTTCTGACTGTACTTTGTAAACTTTTATCTTGTCCTTGTCCTTGAATATATTAAAGGGTTTTTATTTAAAAACCTGCCCACACAAAGGCAATAAATGTTGTTAATAGTGAAACGTCTAAATAAAAGGACGCTGTCGTTTGAAGGTTATGTGCACAAACAGCTTTTCCTGGATATATTTTTCAGTCTGTATTCGAGTGTAGTCGGGCTTAAACACATCGATTTCTCATCCTTTGTCCAGTACAAGTTATGGTAAGCAAGCAAGTCAAAAAAGGACATTTTGCTCAGTACTATTTCAACAAACTGTTCAGTGACTGCCAAACATGTCCAGCCGCTGAAGTCAAGTATGTGCAGCTGGTTTTGTATGTGAACTAATAATATCACTTCGCCAAACACACTGAATGCCAAAAGTATCAGAAATATGGATAACAGAACATTTTTCATATTAGGACTGGAGAAACAATGTTGTTTGGCCACTTGGCGCTTGTCAATTTGTCCAAAAATGTGTGATCTTTGAAAAGTTTGTTTAAACATTTAAATGTTAAGCAGGAGCCTGTACGCAAAATATAATGTTCTTCAAACTTAATCAGAAGCTTTTTGTCACATCCCTTTCCCAATCAACAGCTGCTTCTCACACATGTATTTGTATTCGACTTCTTGGTAAAGGGTGGGTCCTTTTACTTGTCCCACACAAACCACAGATCCTCAGCATAAAATAGTAACTAATACTTAGCTTCTTTAAAGCTTCTTTTTTGTGTGTTCAAGCATCAGTTTTCAAGGCAACTCAGTCAGTGAACTCCTCTGGTTCTGGTGTCTTTTATTAAAGAAAAAGCTGCAGGAGCGACTGTTACATTTAATGCTTTTTTAAAATCAATTTAAAAAAAAAAGACCTATTAAAGTAATCCTTTGTGTGGCACAGATAAAAATACATGACTGTTGGTTGTCTTTTAAGAGCTACAATAGTGAAATCATAGCTGCTAACATGACAAAACTGTGTCACACACAAAAAAAAAAAAAAAAAAAATATATATATATATATATATATATATATATATATATATATATATATATATATATATATGTATATATATGTATATATGTATATATATGCATGTGTATATATATATATATATGTATATATATATATATATATATATATATATGTATATATATATATATATGTATATATATGTATATATATATATATATGTATGTATATATATATATATGTATGTATATATATATATATGTATGTATATATATATATATGTATATGTGTATATATATATATATATATATATATATATATGTATATGTATATATATATATATATATATATATATATATATATATGTATATGTATATGTATATATATATATATATATATATATATATATATATATATATATATATATATATACACACATACATACATATGAGAGAGAGAGAGAGTTACAGTTAGATGTGGGTAGGCTCCCCAAATAAACTGTATGCATACATATGCATACCTGTGTGGTCAGTCCATCTTTAAGGCCTTAGAAATACTCCCACAGAAGTCTTCCCTGTGTCTTTATATGTAGTTATTATATTACTTGCTGTTGGCCCTGTTTTTCTTTTTTTTTTTAAAAACTGATCTCAAAAGAGACACAGTAAGAGTCTTTTGTAACTATTTCATCAACACATCAATTGTTGAGTAAATTACACTGTGTTAGAAATGTCTAAAGCTAATTTCTAAAGATCCTGTTACATTATTTATTGTGAGCAGCTGGGGAAGTAGTAAAATTACGGTTGAGCTGAGTTCTCACCATCAATTGTTAATGGAAACATTACAAAACAGTTCCAGAAATACACACGATATAAAAGGTGCATCAGGTTTGTCTGTCTTCAACTGATTTTCATTGTTATGTTGAAAACGAGTCGCCCCATGTTGTGTTCAAGGGACAGTTCCCCCACAAAACCAAAATACATATGTTCCCTCTTACCTGTAGTGATATTAATCCCTCTAGATTGTTTTGGTGTGAGTTGCCCATTTTTTGGAGATATCATCTGTAGAGCTGTCTGCCTTCTCTCAAATATAATGTAAGTAGATGGCACTCGGCTTGTGCTGCTCAAGAATAACGCACAGCACTTGTTGTGAGCAGTTTCATTGAGTAGCTGTTTTCTTTCGTATCATAGCGAGAATGAAGTGTGCATCTACTCACCGACGGGAGGCTAGCTAACTGAGCTAAGTTAGCTAGTTAATGTTACAGCTCAGCCGAGAAGGACACCGTTAATTTTTGCTTTACATCCCACTACTTCATGAGCATTAACCTCTCGTCCATGAGCAGATGCAGGTTTCCTTCTGCGTGTTGTTGTGGATGTAGTTTGGTAGAAAGAAAATAGCTGACATTAAGTTGTTGAGTTTTTTTAATGTATTCTTTAGGCCCTTTGAGCACCATAAGCTGAGTGCAATCTAGTTCCATTGAATCCAAGCGGAAGCAGATATCTGTACGGTCGATATCTCCAAAACTCTTCAACTCAAACACGGAACAATCTAGATGGATAAATGGCACTACAAGTAAAAGGAAAAATATCAATGTGCCCTTTCATAAGAAACAATGAACACAGATCCTGATATCATTACAACCACAGTAATTTATTTTGGATGAGTTAGGGAAATCTAATAAATGTAAAAAATGTAACTGCAGTGAGTTAACTTTTTGTTAAATGGGCTTGTATTTCTACAGCACTTTTCCAGTCTACTGACTGCTCAAAGCGCTTCACAACACTTGTCACATTCACACACTGATGGCAGAGGCTGCCATGCAAGGTGCCAACTGCTCATCAGGAAGCAATGTGGGGTTCAG
This sequence comes from Pagrus major, assembly GCF_040436345.1. Classification (NCBI taxonomy): domain Eukaryota; kingdom Metazoa; phylum Chordata; class Actinopteri; order Spariformes; family Sparidae; genus Pagrus; species Pagrus major. The sequence goes on from NC_133225.1 coordinate 18,751,485, forward strand.
TATTTTGCTCAAGTATCGAGGATACTTTGACATGCGGCTGAGGGAGCTGCAGCCCACAGCAGTGATTTATGTGCCATTACATCACATTACAGACCGAAGTCCAGGACAGCACTAATTTCCACAGACGACGAGGGCTTACCTTAATCTGTCAGGGATCATTAAATGATGTTTGCCCGTTGAGGTACATGGGCCTGATTTTAATATGACAGCCATATTGTCCAGGTTTATCTGAAGCCTCTAACGTCCACATGTACTGATGCCAGACTTAACCAGGCCAGATTCTCCTCAGGATACACGGTTTTGTCCTAAACCAACATATTTATCTTTCCTGGTGCAGGAAAGTTCTATTAATAATCAGTGTTTACTATATTTAAAGTAAAATCCTCTTTCAGTAATCTGTAGAGATATCTCCTGTACATGATCAGAGCATAAACTGCTGCCTCACAGCTGTCGAGGGATTTAAAGCTCAGAGGAGAAGCACTGAGAGGCTGGAAACTTGGACAGAACAAGACGGTGTTTAATGGATACCGGCTTGGAGATCAGTGTGACTGTGTCTGATCAAAATATGAAGCACCATTTATAGTCAAAGTCAAGACACTTTGCTTCTCTCTACTAATTGTAGACCGTTAAAGGTTTCTTTTAAAGGTTATGTGAGGCTGTAGACTCGCTCTCCATGTTCATTGTCAAATCTGCTTTAAACTTGAGAACTACACAATCCTTTCCTGTGTGCAGCTTGTTATTTTGTTCTGATTTTATAGGGCACACGAAAAGTATTAATGTTTAAAGTCATTGACGTAAGTGTTTCATTGAGTGAACGTGGCTGTCAGGAAGTGCTCAGTTATGAAGTTTGAAATGTCTGTGAGTCATTCAGATTGACATATTGTAATTTCATTTCATACTGTGTCACATTATAGTGACTAAGACTTGCTCAGTGTGAGTTTGAGTGTCTGAGCCACTCCTTCACACCTCTAATTCCAACAATAAACTGCAGCTACCAGCAGTAAAAGGCTGATTGATGCTGGCGGATTCAAATATTCTGATACCTTTGACCAAACACCATAATATGATGTAGATGTAATTCAGTTTAATGTAGTCATGTTTTGGGAAAGAATATTTGTGCTTAAAATGATGAATACCACAGGGAAGGTCGTTGTTGAGGTTGATTTGAGGCATTCACTGCCTCTCAGAACTAAACCAGTCCAAACAAACAGGAACAAAAGGTAACATTTATAATAATTATCACTCAGAAATTGTAAATGTATAGTTATGTTACTGCTAACAAACAATTAAATGGTTTGGAAACCATGTATTAGGCATAAATAAGGTTTATAAACAACACAGTTGCAATTATATAATAAACTGTTGATTAATAAATGGTTTATAAAGCATTTCATTGTTTGTTAACAGTGAAAAAGCTATAAAATAAAGTTTAATTAACTACAAATGTACCATTTATGAATGATGGCTATTAATGATGGCCGTTAACATGAAGGAAACGCACATTTAAGCCATATTACAATAACTATGTACCAATAGCCTCATAAAATGCTAGCTTTAGTAGGTATATATATACTATATGTCCACGCTCTACTGCAGTTGGAACAAATTGTGCTAACATGACACCACCGTGTTGATCTGCCGTGCAGGTGTTGTTCCATGACGTGGTGGCTCTCACACAGAAGCTGTTCCCTATCGTGGAGGCCATGCAGAAGCACTTCAGCGCCGGCTCTGGGGCTTACTACAGTGACGCCATCTTCTTCCTGTCTGTGGCCATGCATCACATAATGCCTGAAAGTAAGAAAAGCAGATTTGTCATAATATTCAATCAGTTGAATGAGATTTAGCTTTAGAGTCCAACAATGACTTTTAACAGGTGTTTGTGTCTTACTGTAATTTTTATCACTGATGCATATTTTCTCTCCTAATCCTGGTGGTAACTGTCCATGCAGTTTTGGTTTATTTGCAGAGGTTATGAGATATAGGTCTCTGGGATTCCTGCCACCACCCCTAAACAATTGTGTTCAATGTAATTTCATTTGTGGAGCTCTACATTAAAACATAAAAAAATAACATTTACAGCAAAATGTCTTTCTAGAAACAATGCTCCATAGATGGCAAGTAGATGTAGGGATGCAAATTCTTTGTATGATAGTCGGCTGTCCTAACAATCAATTATTGGCTAAGTGTTGATAATATATGAAATATAGTGGCCGTTTTTTTCTTTAAAAAACATGATCCATGTTCGATGCACAATCAAGAGAAGGCTGCATTATGAGTTAAAGGAACAGATAAAGTAAACACCAGGTTACTTGCAGTGTTGCCAACTGTTTTCCAATTAAATCTGCTAGCACTAGCCCTGAAAGTTGCTAAAAGTTGTCAGTTTAAGCCATATAAAAAGGTATATAGAGAACTCTTTAGCCAAATAATCACAAACTCACTACAGGGACCCCATATTTTTTAATTTAAAAAAATCTACTAAGTGAGGGAGAAGATCAAATGAACTATTTAAATATTACAAGCTGCAGAACACCCTAATTCAGAAAAAGAGTGATATAGAAGCTCAAACAAACTATTGTACAATGTACTATGTGTACAAGCTCCATTACAAAAAAGGTTTCAGAACAAGGGCGTCACATAACCACAGAAAATCACAACTGAACCCCCAGTACTGCTGTGAGCAGCGTCCTCCTACACGCCCCTCACCTACTGACAGCCTGCACACGGTGGGGCAGGAGGAGAGTTAAAAACCCCAGGAATTAATTAAAAAGTATAATATATGTATGTATAATACATTTGAATATCTTTCTTGGCTTTCCCCTGATGGTCAGAATAAGTTACCAAAGTGGTTGCTAGTTGCTAAGAGGGTCTGAAAAGTTGCTAAATCTATCAACAGAGTCAGCAAGTTGGCATCACCGATTTCTTGTGCGATAAACTAAATAACACAAAATAAGGAATTCAGTTTAATTGTGGAGCTCCCATCTGTCCAACAGGCCCAACAAAAAACAGGCCCAACAAAAAAAAGAAGAATTATTCAGTTATTCATTAATTATAGATGGAAGTAGATGAAAATGCTTTGGGGTGTTGTACAGACATTGTTAATGTAAACAAACCGTAACTAACAGTAAACATTAAAAACTTAGATTTGATCGATGTTTAGTATTTTTCCATGTATTGAAATGAAATCGTGAAACTTATACCAGGTTGTAATTCTGTATTTTAACTTGTGTTATTAGAGCTATCATTCAAATTTCAAGTCAATAATTCTGCCTTAAAGTTTTTATGTCTCTTTCCATGCTACATCTTTTATGTAGGTTGTGTAAGTTAGCATTCTGCTTTGATTCTGTGGCAGAGTAGTTTTTAAATTCACTCAGATGCTCACTCCTCTGTCCTGGCGCTGCTGGTGCACAGCTGGAAAAGGCAGTGTGGACAGATATCTAACAGACACGTGGCAAGCCGCTGAGCCCCCGGAGAGTGAGGAGGGAAGGATGTGCTGTGTCGCTGTTGCCCACATTAGAGCCCCCTGTGTCGGTGCTGACCGATGGCAGCGACCTCCTCTGGTGTTCACTTCTGTAGATGTGCCACTCCACAAATGCTCCACAAATCCAAACTACTGGGCTTTGGGGCATAAATATGAAACCTGAAGCGTCCGTCTTGCAGACAGCAGGGATGCGTCCCATTGGACATTTTTAGACTGTACCACACGGTGCACAGCTGGTGTGATGGGAACACTTTAGATCATCACGTTTCTTGTTTTATAAAATGTAAGCAGGAAGCTGAAATTCTCCTTCACCAAAGAAAGAAGCTGTGTCCACATTTGAAGGATTGACAACATGTGCGGTCAAATTCAGGTTTTCTTTAAGGTCTTCTTTAGCACATCAAAGTACGCTGTTTGCATTACTCAGGAAAAGATATTAATTAGGAAGTAGAAGAAGAAAATTGTGGAAGGCAAAACAGGATGATAAATGAATGATTTTGCTCGTGGGTAAAATGTTTAAGTTGTCAGTTCTGAAAAATAATTTGTGTTGGAGCACAAAGTTATATTGACTAGATTTTAAATGTTGTATGATAAATGATTCTTTTGCCATCAGTCCCTTGTGTGAAGTGGAGGTGCGTGTCTGATGTTGTCTCGTGCTGTGTCCTTATTGATTTACCACGTGAGCCCCCGTCTGCTCCGTGTGTCCAAGTGGTCACACATTTCTATTTGAAGAACCCTTTTATCTATAAAGGACAAATTGTGGTCGTCTTAACAGAGAGAGTGAGGGGCTACATCCATCTTTGATTTAACTATTTCTCTGATAATCTCGCAGCACACACACATCGTTTGTGATTAATGACACTGTGAAACAAAACTGACATCCACAAATATAAATAGCAGCTGTAAGTGGGAGGGCATGTTAAAATTTAACATCCTGTAACTTGTGAAGTGGGAGATGTGATTTCAGCAGGTTTAAATTGGCTTTCAGAAGAGAAGAAAATGTCTGCACTTCGGGTTCAGTGTTGAGGCAGGGCTACACAGCCTGATTATGAAAGTTTTTGCTCAATATAAATGGGAATTTTAAAAAGTTTGTGGCTGCTGTATTTTATTTTTTATCAGACTTATGGAGTTGAGACTCATAAACTGACATTTCTGTCAAATAGCAGAGTCAATTATGTACTCGGCTATATTTTTATCGTAGTAAAATGGTAAGCTAAAGAGATGAGGTAATCAAATGGTTATTTCTTGTACAATACCACCAGAAAGCTTTGCTCATAATAACAGCGACAGTCTCAATAAACACAGTCATTCTGTACATTAAACTATACTGCAAAATAGAGATTGATCATAAAGCTCTATTTATTTATTCTGGTTTATTAGGAAGAGCTTTCAGTGTCAGCGTTTTATAGGAAATTGAGACAAACTGTCATCTAATCATTAGATGACTAGTGGATATGCATTAGATTCTAATGCATATCCACTAGATAGATGCAAAGAAGAATGAGATCGTCTGAAAGAAGAGTTTATTAGACAAATATCAACCATAGTCCGACTGATACTGGATCTGTGAGGCCCACGTACAGTTGAAAAAACTCAGTCTAGCTTTAGACAAGTTTTGGTCATGGACCTTCATCAGGCATCAAATTCACAATGTGTAACAACAAAAGCCTGTCAAACCACAGCCGAATCTGAAACACCTGGGACAGTTACCAATAATAATAAATAAATAATAAAAAGATCCTTAAACTGAGACTGAGAATATTAGAGCCTGACAGAGGTATCGATGGTATATTTAGTTTTATTTCTACAGAACATAATACAGAAAAAGATTCCTCGGCTAATGTATAATTATTAAATTAAAAGTTGCATCTTTAATAAACCCACTGCTTACAATGTTTGGGAATTCAACCTTTACTTTCACAGACAGTTGACACAGAATATGCACCAAAGTTAAGTGAAATTCAACACATTCATATCACAGTTTACAGGACTGTGGTGACTCAGAGTGATCAGCTGATTCCGGCGATCTCGTAGCCAAAGTAGAATGATCGCGGAGGGAAAGACGGAAAAAAAGACTCCTCGCACTGATCTGAGCTCTCAGTTTGTTAAAGAGATTTTATCTCTGGCTGTGAGATATGAAGTCATTTAAGTCGTCCATGAGTGAGTGGATTCTGTTTTATTCAGTCCGTCTGCCAGGAAGCTAACACCAGCTATCCCACTGTCTACGAATATCAGACTGATGTCTAGTCAACACGAACAGCACAGAATTAGTAAGCAGACTTTCAGTTTCTGCCCTGTCTGTGCTTTAAGTGAAAACTAAAGTTGACGTGCTGAAGCATCATGTACTGTGACAGTCTGTGCATAGCTGTATGGGATATATTTTATTTTTTGAAACACTATTTTGCACAAGTAGACGTGCAAAGAATATAGATGAGTCAAGTTTCAACTAAAAGTGTCCTTTTCTAACCAGGAGATGTGTTTAGCCTATAATGTGCTCTTTACACAGTTTTATATTTGAGGAAACAACAATTTTAAACTCATTTAAACTCCTAGGATATTTTCTGAGAAGTGCTTTTTGCCATTTATCAGATGTAGCTTATTTGTATTTATCCAGTCTGCTTTTGCAAACATCTAAATATGTGATCTACTGTTTATGTGACATTGCTTAAAGAGAACTTCATGTGAAAAGCGTAACACTGCATCAAGCTAACAGACGTTGATGAAAGCAGGTGATAGACTTATGGCTTAAAAATAGGACTCTATTTTCACATCAGCTGTCCTTGGAGGATGACAAATTGCACAATGGAAACCTGTAATTAATGATAAGGTTCCTATGAAACACTGTTTTTGTTCTCGAAGAGGTGTTCCATGTCCTCTTGAGGTCTCAACATGCTGGGACTTGAGTGTTTCCTACAACCACGACGTCAGTTTCCCCTCTCAGGCAGAAGTGGCACTATTAATGTGTCAAATGCTTTGCCAAGTGAGAAAGATGTTACCTGTAGGCACGACAATTAATTTTAATTTAATCATTAAATCATGATCTGAGGTTTGTTTGTGGTGTACGGCAAAATAACGAGGGTGAAAATTAGTTGTAAGCGATCTCCTTCAGAAGAATCGGGATGTTTTCCAGTGAATCTTGGCAAAAGCAGAAAACGGTGACCCTTATATAAAGGGCTGTAAATGCTCACATCAAGACTGATATTAGGGCTTAATAAGGTTGACCTACTTTCTGTTATACAACAGTATCTGTTGTTTTGTTGCTGTGGCTGAGTTGAGGACCGCCTGATCTGACCAGAGCCTGAGGCAAACTCGTAACAACATTATTCCTGCAATAAATTGACAACACCCACGCACCTGGTCAAGATTTAATTTTACCTTCTTTATTTCTACTTATCCATTTTGTTTCACAGTCGTTGAAAAAAGTAGTTGATGTTTGATCACAGAGGTACATTCTTCTTCACACATTATATCTTCCACTGTCCGCTTTTCAGTTATCTGTTCATCTAAATGTGTTTCGTTATTGTTCATCCGTGAGAAACCTAGAGTTCAGCAGAGGTCTGCCATCATTAACAATGTCTGAGTTTCCTTAAGGCTGCTGGGAGGAGACGGAGAGTGAATCTAGGTGAAAGACAGTTTTAAGGGCCTCTGTGTAACAATTTATAGTAATTTACATGTGTTAATCACTTTTTTATGGCCATATGTGAGTGGATTGTAATGTGACATGAAAATTTAGACCCTTCCCGTCTCTCTCGGTTGCCTATTCAAGCAGTTGACGATTTGTTAAAGTAGTTTAATCCTGCTGGACTGAATTTCCATGACAGTCCAAAGGATGTGACTTTATGCATGTTCTCGATTGCCTCGTCTCAGTGCCTCTCTCCACTCTGCTAAAAGAGAGCAACAGTAGCTAACGTTAGTTTAGAAATGGAGTCCGCTTCCCTAAACTAACAACCAGTTTCCAGCACGACATCGAGCCCCTTCAAACAACCAGCAAAAATCGTCAAAACATTGAGCTGTAACAATATTTATACCTCCCAATAGTTAATGAGTTTAAAAAGACGTATTGAAAATATTAAAAAAAAAAACTTTGGTTGTCACCTGTAAAATCTTGCTGCATAAAAGTTACATTTTAAGCTTCACATTTTAAGACAATGATATAGTACAGAGGAGGTTAAAGTCTGACTGGTGATCCAGCAATTAACCGGGAACGACAGCACTACAGAAACACATTTGTTGAACACTAAGTTCAACAAAAAAACCTGCCTTGATTTTTTTTCCCCCCATCTTTTACTCTCATGTAATCTCTGCTGAGAGGAAATTAAGGAGGATAAAGAAATAAAAATAAAATAAATGCACCATCTGTCTTCTCTTTATTTTAAATTTCTCATCTTCTCAGGCACATACCCAACAATTACTCTAAAATCTGTCTTTCAGAGTTTTCAAAATAATTATTTTTCTCTTTATGCTCATTGTGTATCATGAAATGGACGCGCTATTTTCAAGCAATGGATTTTGTCACTTCATAGAGAGTGTCAATGCAACTTACAGCATGTTAACTAAAAAAGTGGGGGCCTTCTTTACCCTTAAACAAATCTGACTCAACAAGTCAGGTTTTCTTTGGACTAAGTAGGCAGAAAATTGGTGTCGGGGTGACATTAAAACCATCTTTTATCGTGTCAAAATGAAAAACGTTTTTGGGCAGCAGGAAGGTTCGAAGTGTACTTAATATCAGTCAGAGGCAGCTTTAGTTGTGCTGTAAAAAATACAACCACAACGCAGTCATGGTTGCTGCAGCCACTGAAAAGTCCATAGGTAGAAGGGCTTTTATAAACAACACTATTCGGCATTTATGGAAGACATGCTGCTCGTTCATACTGTTAAGAGTGATGGCTATAAGGCAGTGGTGAAAACAGAACATTTATTATATGTAGTACCAAACCTCAAACTAAGCTCTACCACAGGTGCAATGCAAAACTAGAAAAAGCTGCAGAAGTGACTTGCAATAGATTTCATTCACATTTGTATAGAAATCAGAATCATACTATGCTGTGATAAAACCTGTACCACAAAGTTCTACTTTCACCTTCACAGGACTTTGTGTTTAGTCATTGATCTTACATCAAACCCACCACATCACAATGTTGTAACAACTTACGGCCCTCTTCCTGTTATACTCCCACCAGTTAAGCCCCATCAGTACAAACAAACAGCGCTGACCACTCACAGATTACTCTTCCGAGCCCCTCTGTGTTGCCACAGCACATGAAGGCATTGTAACGGCAGCTTCCTTGTTTGGAGAGCACAGAAAACAGGTCGTTGCTGTGTTGCTGAGTCTTCTTTTTCCGTCGCTTGTTTAAACAGACAACTATGCTAACTAAGCTATGATCTACTCAATGTTTTTCATAGTCTTCATAGTCATAGTCTTGACTTTGTAGAGGCCAACGCTGTCTTTTTTTGTTTAGTTTTACATCTGTGATGAAATGTTTGGCCCATTATGGGGCTTTTCTATACACATGTTCAGGCTTGGCATGACTCGGTTTGACAAGGCACGTCAGCCCAGCGTGGGAGGGAGATGCATTTCCGTTAAAAATGGAGTACCTGCTTGAAGGTGTGTCTTTAACTGATGACGCGCTCATCTTGAGTAGCAGTCAAAGGGGTAGGTGTAAATACTCTTCCTACCCGTGATATTAACAAAGAATCACCACTAACAATGCAGCAACACTTTTCCTTTCCTATATATTCTTCAAAATAAATGTTAATTCAATGTTTTTTCACTTAATTTGCTAATTTGCTTATTCAGTTATATATAAAACCTACAACGTTTACAACAACTGTAACATGAGTGACAACATGGTAGATTGAATTTTTGACTATTAAGTTTTAAACTGATTATGATTAAACGTTTTAACTTCTCTTCATACACAACCTGAATCTCAGGATCCACCAGGTTTAAGCCGGACACATACAATTATAGAAGCGAGACACGATTGCAGTCCTGTTTTGTAAGTACTGTAAAACAACATTGATGTACATGATGAAACCACTGTAGGTAAACAGTACAACAAAAAGATGGGACAGTAGAATCTAGATTAGAGCATTAAATGTACATCTCATATGCTGCTGTGAAGTTGAAATTCAATTAGTCGGCCTTGTGTACACATAAACTGAACTAGGAGGTGATTATGTTTATTTTCCAAGTGCAGCCTCTTTAATTTCCTCCTCATAAATATCTCTTGGTGTATACTGGGGAAAAAAACAACATTTTCCCCTTCTTATACACATTTTGGCTGCTAGATCTCAACAAGGCTCAGAAGGACCATAACATATCTGATATTTACTAATTTAAAAGGGACCATGTACAATATTAAACATGAATGTTGCCATGATTTGATGTGTTGCATCAGAGTTAGCCTAAGGCTAATTTTCATCTGCAGTCCCCTGGAATCATGTTGAATTGACGGTCCATGATTCAGACCCAGCAGCTAATTAATTTTAAGTACCCTCATCTATTAAGTCCTTCAGCACCAGTTGTAATTCCACAGCTGTTGTCAAACTAACCTTTAACGTTGCCAATAATTTTTTATTGCACTTGAACTAAACAGCGTCCACTTTGACAGTATGTCTTAAGCTGACAAGTGTTTTCATCAGTCGTATAATCGTGTTGTGCCCCTGGCGCACCATTCCTGAGTCAATCCCATCTATTCATCACCATGCCAACCTGCAAAACATAGGAAGCTGAAACAATGAACAGATGAGGGCCTGAATATCCTGGATACAGCTGTTACGGTTTCATCCACAAATAAGATAGTGTTAATCATTTACTAGTTGTACGCACCCAGCTGCCCAAATGCAATTTTTAAAGTCAAGCTCCACATATCCTACATTTCTCCTGACATTTTCATGCCATTTAATTTTTTTTAGGTCAGTGGTAACATTGCAGAAAGCAAAAGTAATTAACACCACTGCACAGAAATCATTTAAAAGTGTCTTCTCTTATTTCCTCTAACTATATATTCCTGGAAGGACCCTTAGAAGTGATAAGGAAGGCAGTTACAGGATGATGTGGCAGCCATACGTAGTTTCTCCATGTGCACAGTTAACTCAGAAGTGCAACAATTTTTCTAGTAGTTTACACCTGTTTACAATAATCTTAGATGTTTTTCTAAAGTTGTGCTCTTCTTTTAGGTCTGATGCGCATCGTGCAACTTGACCTGGATCTGAAATACAGGACCAACATCAGGGACCTTTTCCAAGAATTTGACCAGTTTCCTCCAGGAGCTGTGATAGGCATCACCAGAGAGATGCAGCCAGTCTACAGGTAGGCATAGTGGCATGACACAACAGCTGTTAGGGATGCAAACAGGGTGATACAAAAATAATACAAGTATTTATCAGCTGGTATTTATGTCACACACACATACGCCTTTTCCATCAACCAGTAACAGGTTTTGTTCTGGTTCATGCACCTAAATTTGCGCTGGTCGGAGCATTTCGACCAAACTGATTTGTTTTGGAAGCCGAAAAGTTGATTCCCCGCTGTAACCAAAAAATATCAGGTTTTAGCTTCAAAATGTTTAAAATGTTTATGCTATATTTATGCCTGGAATTGGTAAAGCCGTATTCAGACCAAACGCAAAGCTAACTTTTCACACGACTAGATTTCATACAAAGTCAAAGATGAAATGCGATTAGATGCAAACTCACGTCTATTCGCTCCGGCGAAGACATTAACATTGCTGATAACCAGACATTCATGAACAACCATGGAGGAGAGGATAATAATTACTAATAATGGCCGTTTGTGGACACCTACAGCTGTACGATAACATCTACTCATACCAAGACAGGACAAAGTAGGAGCTGCCGTGGAGGGAAGTGAGTGAGAAGTTCAGGCTACCTGGTTAGTTTTGGATATACATCTCAGCACTGCACAGCATAGCTCTTATTGAGCCGAACTCCATTTAGGGAACAAGCATTTTAAAAGTTGTTCGCTTGTCGTCTGGCCGACAGACCTGATGAAGCATTCATTCAGGCTAATTCAGGCTGTTTACAAGGCGGCATTAGGATGTTGTTATTTCGGCGTCGTTTCTGATCCATTTATTGCAGTCAGATCACAGAGAAATCTCGTCGTTTTGGGTTCATATTGATGTGGTGTGCGGTCATTTTTATTCTGCATTACTCATGCGAGTAGACGCGACCTGAATATTTTCTTCATATTTGGTCTGAACACAGCATAAGAATATCCTTTCTGTTTCCCCCATATCTCTTTCTTATGTAATGTAATGGGTTAATAGCCACCACACTGATCTCACTCACTCTTGCTGACCCCAGATGGAGTTGAATTTTTACGGGCCTCACTTACACATTCACAGTTTCTAAGTGAGAAAGAACATCAGAAGTCTCTCACACAGACTCTGATTCACAAGAACTTCAGTAGTGTCACCAGTCTGTCGTCACCCAACTACAAGCCAAAATTAGGGCGCCATACCAAAAAACATTTAGTTGCCTTTCGGATGATCAGTGTAATGATTGTCAGTCCAGGTTTTTGATGATAAATTAAAATACTGCAGAAGAAGTACCACTCAGTAAAGTAATAACATCACATTCCTAAATCTGCAGAGTAGTATGAAAGTCATGCTCTGTCACACTTGAATTACCTTGGTTTGGTTTGCGTCATTTTCAGGCAGAATTTATTTGATGTGAAAAATATAATGTTACCAAATGCAAGGCCTTTGATCATTTACAGTGTGCTGAAGAGTTGCTAATGTGCATGATGCAGCCGTCTGGGCTAGAGCCAGACCCTGCAAGGTAGTGATCCATGATAGCAGCTGTAAAGTCATAGTTGCAAGATGTAAGTGTAGCACTGACTGCGTGATATGATGTTTTCACAAACAAGCTATTTTAAGTCCTCCGTGCCAGATAAATAATTGAGGATTTGGCAGAAGAGAGATGGCTCTTGTCAGGAAATGTTTTGCTCTCATCCTGTGATTCAGATGCGTCTCCTGTCTCTTTGCCAGACCTGTCTGGAGTAAATAAACAACCTGCTCATCCTTAGAAGTGAAAAGAACACCGATACACACATAACCCTCTCGAGCTGGTATTATTTTATTGGGAATTTAACTTCGATCAAGTAAACTGATTGAATCCATTTTGACTTTAGGTTACGGCACCCTTGTCTCATTCTCAGCCTTGCACACAATCTTCTCAGTCACAAAAAGTGTTAAGAGTCAACGTCTTGTGCTTTTTAGTCCTCGCAAAGGTTGTCAATCACTGAGAAGCTTGGCTTTTAGTTCCTAGAGTTGAGATAAACATGTGCTTCTGTTGGTGTACTCATGTCTTTTCATATCAGCTTGAAAGTTGTTGAGTGAGAAATTTTGTGGATGAGGAGAGGTGAACCTTCGATTAAAGGCATTAAGATAATGTAGATAAACACAAAACACCCAATAATACCACCAACCGTTCATCGAAATCCAAATGTCATATTAATTACTAGCAATGAGCTGTGTGTGTGTGCGTGTGCGTGTGCGTGTGTGTGTGTGTGTGTGTGTGTGTGTGTGTGTGTGTAAACAAGGGACTGAGACTTTCAAAGTCTTTGTTCCTCAGCTGATTTTTCCGTCCCTCTTCCAAGAGAGGTAAAACAAACATGGCTCGTCCGTTTAGACTACTTCACTGTTTTCCACGAGGCATGGCATCAAAACAGGACGTCACTGTGTGTGTGTGTGTGTGTGTGTGTGTGTGTGTGTGTGTGTGTGTGTGTGTGTGTGTGTGTGTGTGTGTGTGTGTGTGTGTGTGTGTGTGTGTGTGTGTGTGTGTGTGTGTGTGTGGTGGGGGGGTAGTAAGACTAGATGAGTGAAGGTCAGGTGGGAGGTTTCATAAAGCAGCTGCTCACTGTGATAAACATACAGGCAGGTGGTTTCCTCGGGGGTTGTAAAGATGGTGTGTGAATGAAACAATGAATCAGAACATTTTGATTTCAGTTTTAAGACATAATAAGATAACATTTGTTTTTTAGTTTGAAACTTTTACACAACATCACAACATTTTTATCTTTCAGTATCTTAATGAAATGTTTGAAGGGATTAGCTTTTCACTGCAATTTCAGTGCATGTAAAATTGACGTTGAAGTTTTAAGCACATTTCACATCTTATGACTTTCTTATGACCAGTGATCTCTTGGCTCCAGCCAAAAGGGAGTTTTTGTTTTAAACGACATTAAAATTGTTATGTAGTAAAGATGTCCCGAGCTGATCCCAAACATGACACGCAGCTTCTCATTTTTAGCCGAGACTGACTGTCGCTTTTAAAATGACAAACGTTGCCAGCAGCAGATCACATCAGCTGTCGCCAATTAACTCTGTGAGTAACTTAATAATGGGACACAATTAAACGGTCTGTCGCTGGCTCTGTGTTCTCTATGCAGCCAGTGTCTGCACTCAAAGATTGTTTATGTGGGAAGAAGCTCCACTTGATACCTCTTCTCTCTAGTTTTAAGAGTCGCATTCTTCCAATTAATCTTTCTTAAATATATTACTCATTATTTTAGCTTATTAAAATTTAGTAGCCCATGACAATTATTTCTACTTTAACAAATTTAATCAACATTTAGGTAAATATAAGATCAGATCAGACCCAGTATTAAAAGATTCGGATCGGGACATCCCTAGTAGTATATACACTCAAATGTGTATACGTTTTTTTCCTGATTAGTTGGATAATATGGTTGTTAGGGTGTACAAAGTTGTCAAATGTCATCAATGGAAAGTATCTGTATATTCATGTGAGACAGTAAAGCTCAGTCTGCATTACTGTAAATGTTATGATGTGATGTCAGAGTTCTGCATGAGTAGTTTTAGAAGTGGAGTTTTCCTGCCGGGCCCCAGTTGGCACCAGCATCTCCAAACAGATCTGTATCTCTGCCCCGCCACTGTACAGGCTCAATGGGTTACTAACCCTGGGAAACCCCTGCTGATGTCATTCCTGTGGGCTCGGACGCACTCATTTAAATCAAATCGTGCCGCTGGGCATGCACCGACGCACTGGCTGAAAAAACGTTCACACAAACTGCCACCAGTAGTTCTTTGTGTCTTTGTGGACCAGTATGGGTGTCTATAGATTTCTCTCCAAGTCCAGAAGCTGCAGTGTCACGAAGGACAACTCGTTCTACCAGAAAATTTTAGTTTGAGGTTCAGAGTGTTGAATCACATCCTCGAACCAGCAATAGATTTTCTTTTCTCACTTTTCTCGAAAGGAAATTTAAAAAATGTTGACAGCAGTTGGAGATCTATCTCCAGTCACTGAAACTCTTATTGATACTGCTCTCCCAGTCAATAGTGGTCTGCAACTTGGCTATAAAAGTTGAAGGAACAACACATCTTTATTGTTATGTGATTTGTTGGATTTATTTTCAATCTGAGGGGTCTGGTCATGTCAGATGCGTTCAGTGCAAAATCAATGTAGTAATGTTGTATGTGTAGTATCGACAGGTGGGTTGAGCATCATCAACATTATTGGCCTGAATATGGTTTTGGCAAACTTCACTTTAACATGCTTGATGTTTTTTCAAAAAATTATGTTTGGAAATTCCAGATGACGAAAAACAGGCTGAAACCCTTTTCCAATATCGAAAATCGCAAAATCGAACCAGCAACCGAATCATCTGTCATATGTGTTATATTTCTAGGTGAACCAGAATGTAATGAAAAGTCAAAGCAAATCATTTTGACTGCTGAGAGCCTGACAGGAGAGAATATGTGACTGAGAAACACGCTGGATTTACGTTACACTTAATGGAAGACGTTTAGGTTTCACTTTACAAGAGAAAAGTTTTATGTGAGAGTTATTCATGGACTAACACTATCTAGGGAAAACATAACTTATAATCAGTTGTCTTTTATTAAGAGCAATACGAGAGTCTGCTGGAATTTACTAACATACCATCATAGTTACACTCTCAGTATATGAAGTGTCTTCTTTAAGGGAAAATCCAGCCAGAGTGACTAGTTGAGAAACAAAGCTTTGTTAGCCCAGTGAGCTGGCTTGTTAGCCATTAGCTCACGTCCAATGTACGTTGTGATATTTTAATATTGAAACTGGGTATTAGCGATGCATTGTGTGAATCCTCTCCACTAGAGTGTTTTCCTGTGCTAAGTGAAGAAGGCTCTCAGCTCCTACTCTGTTGTGGTGCTAATGGACAGAGCATTATGCAGGAGAACACATCCTCCCACCAGCTGCATTCAGAGCACATCCTGCCACTGAAAAGTTCATTATTGGAAAAAGTGCCCCGTGTCATTTCCCTGCAGCTGCATTTTTAATGTTTTAAACCCCCAAGAGACAAGACCCACTTACATAAGTGTCACAGTCAAAGCCCCAAACACACAACAAGAGACATTAGCAAGTATTGAGTCTCTGTTGTGTGGTACAACCCACGTATTCCCAGTTTTGGCTGTTATCAACTGTTGAATAAGAAGTAACTTTGCAATGGTCTAGTATGTTAGTGTTTTGCAGTCCTGTTGCTGTGAGCTATGTCACACTCTCACTCTTACACAGCCTGATCAAAATGGGAAAGTCGGCTGATACGCAATGGGGGGACATTGTTATTACGCCTTTTAAGATAATTACAGAGCCAGATCAAAGTTTGTCGGAAAAGTGTGTGTAACGGGAAGTCTGTGAAAAGGGCTACCATGACCTACTTGTCTTTGTTCTAATCAAAAAGCGGTTCACCAAGTAGCAAATATAATGTTCTTGAAAAGATTGTACCACCATCATCCTCGAGCTAAATAAGCAGGTGGTGTCCAAGGCTAGCATTTGTGGGGTATGCAATCATTTAATTGGTTTAGACTTGTTATGATTCTGTAAACGTTTATTTTAAATCTGCAGCAGCACTGTAGCCATTCACAGTTGTTGGCTCCTTTTTCTCATCAATGCTGGAATTTTCTTTAATACACCTTCGTCATTTTTCTCTACTACTACTCTGATGAGCACTCTCACTGACTCTCAGTCAGTGAGAGTGCTTTATGCAGTTTCCAGAGTGCAGGCTATTTCTTGTCCTGAACAAAATGGAGGACACATTTGGATGGGACAGCAACACACAATGTCCCTGTCACCTGCTAATGCTTTTCAATCTTTCATGTCTGAGAGAGAGAGAGAGAGACGCTTCAATGAAAGACTGGCAGTGAAAATTGGAGGCAGGAGATGATGTAGGTGTGAACTGGCAGAGCATGCGAAGAGGCACTTGCAGGAGCTCTGATCTGAGAGGTTATGTGTCTAGTTTGATTGTACTACTTACAAGGGTACAGAAAACAACTGAAGGCATAGTGACCGAGAACAGTGCTGCGTTCTGTAGGCTGAGGTGACCAGTTTCACTGAGTACTGAAGCAAGAGAAACTTCAAGAATAAACATGACTGAAGCGCAGTTTAATACTTGATTTTAAAAAATGCTGTAGATATTGAAGTTATCCCATGTGTTTTATATGAGCAAGTAAGTTATTGTGTAATGTTGCTGAAACTCTTTCCAGGTTTTTTTGTGCTTCGAAATGAGAAGTTATTTGATACAAGAGATGGTTGTAGTTAAGATAGTAATCGTAAACACATGCATTTGTGCATCAAGCCTGCAGTTCTTCTGTAAATAGTTCCTGATGTTATTTATGTAAGAACTTAATTGGGAATATCGCTAAACTTTCTTGTCGTCTCGAGCAGCCAGCCAGAAAGAAATCAAAATGTGAATGATCAGGTTTATTGAAAAACCTAACTGCAGGATTGTTGGTTGAAAAAAAAAATTAAATATAGCTTAATATATGTTAATAAAAGTCATTTGTCATTTTTAACCACAAAAACCTGTTGCATGTGCCTATGATACAGTCAGCTTTACTGTCTGTCGTGTCTCACCACCAGTGTGCTGCCAGTCACATATTTTGAGATAATGCAGCGTGTTTCACTGAGTACATTCTTATGTCAAAACAGCAGCATGGAAAAGTCTGTGTAAATGTTCCCTCACCAGCTGTGCTCACCCTGAATGTGTCTCAAGGCACGTAGACCCCAGTGTACGTCTTTAAAATGATAAGAGCTCCATGGGGGCAACAAGTCCCCAGACACCAAACCAACAGACTGTAAGACTGAGAGAGAACACGCTACAGCTGCTGAATATAGGTCAGCAATAATATCAAAGCCTGATTCAGAGAAACTGCTGCTCCCTCTAGATTTGGTCAAGCTGCACAAAGAGAGAGAGGAGTCAACACTACAGTAAGAAGCACAATTATGCTGCACAAGTTTCACATATGTTTTTATCACCAATTTATGAATGTGATTTGAAGGGTGATTTTAGTATTTTTTGACTAGATTAACTGTGCTGTCTTTTATATATCTCCATATTTTCACCATTAATATTTAATCTACTGTAGGTTTCCTCAGGCTTGGCCAGTACTAAAAATATTCACAAATCTGTGGAGAGTGAGTGTGTGTACAAGAAAGGGTTTATTCCCATTCATCCTCGTGTTTGGTTGGAATGAAACATCATCGCATCGACTAAAAGGACATTTTGTACTTTCTTGAAGCAAACAGCAAAATATAAAAATAGTTCACCCACAGCATAAAAAACAGTGGTCTCTGTAGACTAGATAGAAGTGTAAAAACCACAGCAACATGAAAGCACTGTAGTAACAGACAGTACACTGTATTTTATTCGTCCCACATGGGTTGTGTCTGTTTCTCCTGAGAGATAAGATAAATAACTCATACATACTTGTAAATCAGCAGCTGAATAGTCAAATAAACACTCATTAAAGGGGTATATTCTCTTTTTCCGTCTGCAGGACAACTGTCAGTTGAACTGGCCCTGACCCAAATGTCACTTCCCTCATTGGGATTCTCACAACTCTCCTTCTAGTACAAGTGTAGCTCATGTACTTATAACATCTGGTCCCAGTTTAGAAATATTTTACAAAGATCTTCCATATATTCTGTTATTAATGTCATTGCCTCATCTCTTTGCAATGCATTATTTCAGAAGAGGGCAAAGGTGTTGGACAAATACAATAAATACCAGATTAATAAATTGTACATTGCTCCTTGAGGCTACATGTCAGGGTGGAAATTTATGAATCTCTTCATGCTGGACTGTTGCTGGCATGCACGTTAGTCAAGTCTGCCAAAAATAGTGACCCTGTATTTCACTCTGCATTACATAATATAAAGGAAGTGCTATCTATTAGACTAGACTCGAACCTTTCTTGCCAATGCAAACTTTGGAAATAATGTAAGAATAATAATCCAGGAAAGGGTCTTAGTTCTGGGCATACAAATGCTCTTGAATGAAGCTCTGTGTGTCATTCAGCTGCTTCAGTGTTGGTGTGTTGGCAGAACAGGTTGCTGAGTTGGCACCAGCCTCTGGCACCCTGACATGCTCTGACACTCCTGGACCAGCTCTCTTCCTGTTTTTGGCCACAGTGCTGTTTGTTCAGCAAACGAGGACTGAAACAGAGTTGACCCTCACTTTTCTAACAGCCCAAACATACATATGAGTGAGACATTTCACCATTGGTGTTCAAGTTCCAGACTGTTCAGAGGGATGAGCGCTCATTTAGAAAGATACTCTTTTTAATCACCAACACAAGAAGTGATTGTGTTTAACAGGCAGCTGTGTTACACTGTGTTCCTGTCAGCAGATATATATTCTTTAACCATGTGAATTAGTCTATGAAATATTTGTGCCATGTACTACCTTTCTGCTGGTGTTTGGTGGTTGTCCAGTGACACCATGATGGGGCAAAGCAAAATTCATTCACGTGTCCTTGAAGAAATGGTGCAGTTGGAAGTATGGTGAGGTCTAGTTGACAAGCTGTCATGGCAGGTGAGCTGACCTGAAAAAAGTGAGATTAATAGAAAACCAATCTATATGTGGATGTTGTCATATTTTTACAGCATACATTTTCTACATTATACTGTGTAATCACTATTTACTTCAGAATGATAAGTAGAAGCAAAAAAGTTGTCTATTGCCTGTTTAGGAGACTTACTTGTACCTTGGATGTTGTCTTACAACTCAAAGCAAACCATTACTGTGATGGCTTCTAAGATTTTGGACTCTCACATGTGAAAGTTAAGCTTCATTACAAACCTCCGCACAGATTGTTTTCAATGATTCCAATGATCATGACAGTTCCACAGCAGTGAATTGATTGTGGTCTGAAAATCATAAATGCTGATGAGACCAGGAGCCTTACAACCTCTCTCCTTCTTCCCTCAGGCACACCTTCTGGCAGTATCGTAAGGAGAACCCTCAGACCAGAGTTGGTGAACCTCCTCCTGACGGCCTCCCAGGCTTCAACAGCGGCGTGATGTTATTGGACCTCGGTGCTATGAGGGCCTCAGCTCTCTACAACCAACTGTTGGAGCCTGGCAATGTGGCCAAACTAGCAGACCAGTATCGCTTCAGGGGCCACCTGGGCGACCAGGACTTCTTCACCATGATCGGCATGGAGCATCCTGAACTGTTTTATTCCCTCGCCTGTGGCTGGAACCGGCAGCTGTGCACCTGGTGGAGGGACCACGGATATGGAGACGTGTTTCAGCTGTATTATCGCTGTGGTGGACCAGTCTATATCTACCATGGGAACTGTAACTCCCCCATTCCGGATGACTGATGCTGGAACTGAAAAGAAGTCTATGATATCTACAGTTTAGTAAAAGGGAAATATTTCTCCTGCTTTTTGGGTAGGAGGATTGTGACTTTTTAAGGCACTTTCCATTCTTGACCACTGTACTGCCCATGTAGTCACAGACTCTGCCCCTTGCTGGCCAAGGGACCGCTTACACTTGTTGCTACAAATGTGGTGCTCATTTGTGTCATTTTAGAGTAAATTTTGACATTCAAGCCGAAAACAGCCTTTCCTTACAGCTAGGGCTGCAACTAACACGTATTTTTAATGTTGATTTATAATTGATTCATTTTCTTGATTAATTGATTGTTTTGGTCTATCAAATGGAGAACATGTTGATCAGTATTTACCAAAACCCAATATGACGTCCTCAAATGTTTTATTTTGTCCACAACCAAAAGATACAGTTCACTGTCATAGAGGAGTAAAGAAGCCGAAGAAGATGGAATCAAATAATTTTTACTTTTTTTTTTCTTAGAAAATGTATCAAACCAACTCATCAATAATCAAAATAGTTGGTGATTAATTAATAGTTGACAGCTACTTGATCATGGGAACAGCTCTACTTACAGCAATGCAAAGAAGCTGCAACAATGTTTCTTCAGGTACTGAGCTGATGAAAAGAAGGAATTTCATCTATGAAGTTTCAACTTGACTGTAGAAATACGCTGTTCAAATTACCATGAAATCACACTGCATCATCGGGTGCCTAATGTCAGTATGAATGCGGCCAAATGCATCGTACATTCTCAATGTTAAGTAATTTGTCTTGTCATGACATTTCTTGATGATGTTGAGGAGAATCTACAGGACAACTATCCTTTACACAGAGTGGCTGTATATTTGAGTTGAGGATTCACAAGGAATTCATAATGCTAACAGATGTCATCTGCAATGAATAAAGGGTCAGCAAATGTGTTGATTGGCATCAAAACAAACAAGTATTTTTTTTTTTTTACTTAACTCCCTTTGCTCATTCTGTGTCCTGCACCTCAAGCTTTCCATCAGTGGCCTGAGTTCACCCTGCATCGCCTTGTCCTCCTGCAACACTTCACCAGGTGAGGGCTAATGTGGTGCTTTTTAGTTCACCTCTGTGGCTTGTAGAAGAACGGGAGGGGTTTGCTTAACACTAGCGGACTCCTCTTGGTGCAGCCAATTGCAACACACTGCCACAGTTTCTTTCAAATGGTAGGAAGACAGGATATTAAAAAAAAAATCACGTCAGAGGGCGGAGGAGGCTTCAGAAAGATAACAGTTAACAATTACAGCACTGTTGTCGATTGTTCGTGCCCTGCATTCGTAGTTTATCCGAGGCCAAACACACACGTTTCAGACATAGCAAAGGAAGGAACGTGACTGCAGACACTGACCCACTTTTTGAGTTTTCTTGCTGTGCTCAGTGAACTGGTACTCGGATTCAAAGAAATGTCAACACTCAATATTCATCAGTCAGGAAATTGTCTGAGGTGATGCACACTTTAACACACGCACGAACAGTGAGAGTGAGGCAGCTGATTACCCGGCACCATCATTGACGACAAAGGAAAGGCTACTGAAGGCACTTGAGAATAAACATTACGGCAAAAATCAATACACTTCCCTTGACCTCGCCCTGAAGCTGATCAATATTTTTATCCGGCTCTTTCAGAACAGCATATTTAGTCTACGTGGCTCTAAAACACATTGTTAGCAAGAAAATGAAATGTTGAATCAGGCTGAATACTAAAAAGTAACATCTATTCTCACTCCCTGGTTGCACTTTATAGCCTCAAAGCATATGTTTTATTATTAAGGGTTTTGTGACTAGATGATGGTTAGATTTATTTTACTGTTTATTATTATTATAAAGTGCTGCAGGGATGTTGAAAATGTTTTGGATTATTGCAAAAAATAAGCTCTCTGGCAAACACAAGTTAATGATACTTAGGTGTTGACTCAGCAAGATAGTCTTCACAACTTAACACCATTTTTTTTAATGATTTTTGCAGTGTAAATGCAATCAACATTAGTAAAATGATAACATAAGGCTATAAACAAACTACATTTTAACTAATGCTGCGTTCACATGCTCCTCGGGTGATCCCATTTTCCAAGTTGGGATGTCGTTCCTCTGACTTCAGTGTGTTCATGGGGTTTTGTGCATTTTGTGACTCAGAGCCTTTAAACAACACATTGATAGCTGTTTCCAGTATTTTGATGACAAGGAAGAGCAAAGGAAATTATACAATGACTATACAATACGTGACTTTGGTAAAAGTTTCTTACCATCAACCCAATGTTTACTTTCGTCTGCCATGTTTTAGCGTCATATGATGTCAACTCGGCAACTCATGCACAAACTTTTCTAAGACTTTCCGAGTTGTTCGAACTTTAGACTTACCCTTTTATTGTAAGTGTACCAGTTCACTTTTTCTACATCCCTATAATTAGTATTAAATGACATACCTGCAGTTCTTTCCTGGAAAGTGCTTTTAAATGATTAGGAAGTTACAGATCTGTCAGATTGAGTGTTCATTTTACCACTTTCAAACACTCCTGTGTTTCACATCGGGTGCTGAAAATAGCTGGAGATTAAAGATGATGTATAGTGAGAGTTACCTGTTTTAACTTGATAAATGTGATAAAAAACACTTCCTGGTTTGTTGTTTCAGTGTGAACAGAGTAATTGGCTGTTGTGTATCAGCAAATTGAATGTGCAATTATAATCTTAAAGGGCTAAAAGATGTTTGCAGATATGTGTTTAATACATGCAGTACATTAGAAATACTTTTACAGATTAAAAACCTGCTCCTTTCATTGTTAAAGACTGAAGTTGACATGTTTCTTTAAGTGACATGACAAAATCAAATGTAAAGGCAGCTTTACATGAAGCCGAACATTATCTTTTTAAATGCCCTTTTGAAAGATTGTTCAAACTTAATGACCTTTCATAGATGAGGTTTCTGTTACACAAATACAGTAAACTTCCCATTTTGTTTCTCTACTTTTTCCTTTTGTGTTCAGCTGTACTAAATAAATTATGATAATTTTTCTCTTTTTTAGGTGTTATCGTTTATTTAAACTAATACCTTCTTGTTTCAGGTGTAAAACGGCTCACATTAGGGAGAAAGCGCTGACAACACTCCCATCTTCATGATAAAGAGGGTGCTTTTAGTCACTTAAGGGTTAGAACAAGGTGATAAAACAAATGTATGTTAATGGGGCGCACTCGCATTTCTCATTCGACAAACCTCTGCCTGTGTTCTTGTTTGTCTGCTACAAGCTAGAAGTGACCTATTTCTGTCACTCAAATGTGCCAACACAGGCAGCTAACGCTCTGTAGACAGAAAAAACAACATCAATCTGCCCTGACCCATGAATGTGCTGACATTAAAATAACCCAATTCACTTTTTAATTTTATTTAAACTAAAACTTTTCATGAGTTGAGATCTGCTGGAGTAGAGTGAGAGTAGAGTTTATTTATTATATTGCTCTTGTTGGTCCACATGTCCTTGACAACAGCTTCTATAAGTTAGACAGACAATAGATGACGAAGATAGATCAGACAAGATATACTGTATGCATTTCTAGCCTTTTATGAAGAGATTTATCTGACAACGTTGAGTGGATAAAATGGCACAGGAAATATGGAAAGCTTTTTGTGTCATGCATGTCATTTATTAGTTTTTTAACCATCAAATTGTGTACATGCATAAGCCCAAATTTCCACTCTCACAATTATCCATGATTGCATGGATATTCAGGCCTTCAGCTGTTTTCAGCTGTTCATCCCATTTTGCAAAAACAGACTGCACCATTAACAAAGTGGCTTTTTATACTTAGAAGTTCCAGTGCCTGGTCTTGTATTACTGCCCCTCCATTGATGAAATTATATTAGGTTGGGCATAATAACCCTGGGCTGTGTAGCCTAAAAGTGCTGTGCTTCTTAAAATCCCTCAGCCCGGATTCATTGGCACATTTACCTTCAGGGCGAGCAGTAGAAACAGCAGGCTGCTATAGATTTGATACAGCAGCAGCATTGATGTCTTATCCAAGAACACAACAGCTCAATCTGGAGCTCAGTGAGACTCGGATTGTTTCTGTGCAGCTCTGTTTCCTACAGATCGACAGCGGAGGGAAGACAAATGATCTGCAGAATCTATTGCTGCTCTGACTGCTCGTCATAGATGGATCACTAAATTAGCACCAAATTGAAAGTCAACAGGAATATCACACCATGCACACAAAGTTAATGGCATGTGAATGAGCCAGTGCATGTGTGTATGTCAACAAATCAAAAGCTGTTTAAAAAGGTGACCTATGACCTGGTTTTTGTCTGTGAGACACTGGGAGAGCCCTCTCTCAGTGAGAAGCTGGAAATTAATTTCACCATATATTTATGTAATTTTTTCATTCATTTGTCTTGTTTTAACATATTCCAACTCTACTTTTATACCTTGGTAGACAACTTTCTTCTTGTTGCAAAAAAAAAAGACAAAACTATCTCCTTATTGTTGGCGTTGACTGTTGTGTCGAACAATTTGTTACCCAATCTAATCAAGGCCTTCAAAAAAGTGTGAAGTCTAATATAAAAAGAAGCAAATGTTTGCAAAATACCTACCATTTCGAAAAAAATTACAATGACAGTTATGATATCAAAAACACATTTCACTTTTGTCAGTCCTGAATAGCACTACTAACATCTGTCACGGTCTCTTAATTTTTTTAATTTGACTTGTGTGGTGATGTAGGGGCAGTAAGAGGAGTTCTGGCTCACTGTCATCAGAGAAAAAATGTATCCTGTATCATGCACATTTTCAGGGCAGGTTTATGTTACCTCAGGGTTTGAGTCTCGCCAAATCCATTGTGATGGCACTCCTTATGACACCCACACATACAGTGAGCATATCAAACTATGTTTTATTTTGGCAGTGAGAGATTTATTTTTTCCTCTTGTGCTGTTGTTGCTGCATGTGTGGCCGCTTGAAAAAATGACTTGGAAAAGCATGTTTTGTGTAAAACAGTGTGGTGAGCATGTGGAGCAGAGATCCGTGCATATCATATGTAATCAATGGAAAAAGCAGTGTAACTCTCTCTTGCACTGAAACTCTGAAAAGCAGCAGCTAAGTCTGTTCAAAGATAATTGTTCCAATTCGACGTAGATTATTTTAGGGTGTAGATTATTTTACGCCTGTTACAAACCATCTGTCCTCTCTGGCCAAGATGTGTACATTGTTGTCCAACAATGTACACAACAAACGACAACAATGTACACATGTACACAAAAGAATCCATCTACCTCAAACTGGAATGACCGTCTTTGAACAGAGGAGGTGGCCTAAGACATTACTTATCACCCACCTACAATGCTGTACAGTTCCCTCCCCAGACAGCTTAACAACCATTCACACCTGGGCTCAGGTAGCCCTAGCAACCCACATGAAGGCCAGTTGGGTCAATGACTCATAAGTGGCCCTAACGATTCTGAAACTAGTTCACACGTGACATTAACGACTCTGAAACTCAGAGTTCACACGTGACCTTAACGACTCTGTAAGGATACACTCACACAGGGTTTAAAACCTGCAACTCCCTTCCAGTTAGTTAGAGCTAACTAACAAATCAAAAATATATTTCTGTCTCTGCTTCTGAAACACATATACAGCAGCCATACATGTTTGACAATGTGTAAGTAACCTCATGAGTGATGGTGTACATATTTGGCTTGAAACAGCAGAATTTCAACCTTTATGTGTGTGTTCATCTGACAAAGTGCTCCACTAGACAAAATGTAGGCCAGTGTCTCCCTCTTCTCTCTGTCGGTCTCTCTCCTCTCCCACCACCACTCACTCCCCCAGATAGCGGGCAGTCTGCCCAATAACAGGCTGAACATTGAGAGACTTTCATCCATGTGTACACATTGATTGTTATGTCCTCTACTTTCCTCTGACATACTGACTAAAGTTATTTTGGAGCTGAAAATAAGCAGAAGGATGTTTTGATAATAACATCAGTTAAGTGTATTCAGTACAGTCATGGTTAACTTTGCTCAAAGACTAGAAACCGTGGAGGTTCATGGTTGAAGCTTCAACCTCAAGGCCACCACGGCTCTTCCTATCAAGTTATTTATTGAGACACCAACACCAAAACAAGTCCTGAGTGATGTCTGGAGCTTCCAGCTTCGCACACATTCATAATGCTTAACCAAAACAAGTGATTCTTTGATTTGGGAGATGACAAGCTTTCTTTCTAACAAGGCTCAATAATTTTGAAGTGGTTGGTTAGGCTTTTCTCTTCTTTTTTTGAACTTTGTAATGAAGGCTAGCTGTTTCGCCCTGCTTCCAGTCTTTCTGTTAAACTAGGCTCAACACCCTAGTCAAGTCCTGTCTCTATACTGGTTTAAAGAAAATCTGAAAGGAGATTAATAATCCATAATTTATAAAGAATAAACATAATTTTTTTTCAAGTTGGAGAAAATGAAAAACATAACATCCAAACCATATCTCCTCTGTCACTGCATTTTATTCCTTACTGAAGAGTTGCATGTGAACAAGGAAACTTTCATACACAAATGTTCTGCCACTTTTAAACAACTGTTAAAAATGCAATGACAAGTAACAATTCTGCATCAAAATGTCCAAATTTAAAATTCATTTAAGGTAATGGTGCGTTTCATTTGATTGACTGTTGCTATAACTTCCGGGGTTAACATCAGATCATCTGTCAGAGAGTGAGGAAGGCAATCAGTGAACATTACTAAAGGTGACATGAATAAAACTATAATACATTATGATGTTACTTTTCTGTTGGAGTCACGTCACACAGAATTTCATTGTGATGGTAGTTGTTTATCAATGAAGAAAACAGCAACACGACATCATCAAACTACCTCATTTGAGCGGCAAAAGATACAAACTGCGCATTTAACTCACGTGTTTGTTTCGAGGTTGTTCGATTTATATTTGTTGTATGTATGAAAACACACCAACACAACATGACAGTACACATAGACTTGAATGTTGATTTATAAGTTTTTCAATGTCAGGCTGTAACTTGCAAAATGGCCTTGGATTACCAGCATCTAATGATTGCTTCATGACAGCACAATGATAGTAAACCTAAGCTGTCACTGGCATGTTCTTTTAAAACAATTTCACCTGCTCTATTCAGCTGTGCCCTGATGCCTCGCTGCTGTTTTCCAGTTCTCACACCACCACTGACTCATCCTCTCCTCACATGGAATATGAATTAAAGTCTTTCATGCAGGTACTGCCACAAAAGGTGCTAAACTCTGATTATTTCCTGACACCTCATTGTCTGACAACTATGAACAATCTCAAGGTGAGTGTCAGCAGTGACAAACAAACAATGAACGCTGCTGCTCATGTATAAAAATATTTCTCGTGCCTGTGAGTCGAAAAAGTAGAAACCGCTCAAAATCACGTGTGATTCAATGAGGGCTTCTTAAATGTGGGCAAACTGTGTGACCGGTGATCATACCCCTACACACCACTAGAGTTCGATATTAATTTAAAATATAAAAGAATAAAACCTTTGTTCAAGAGCAGATAACAAGGACAGTTGACTGTATGCAAATGTTCTGTTGCGTCATTAAAGGATGTCTTGTCTCTCTTTTCAGTTCTGTTTTTAATCATGCTCCAATCTTCACACCCAAAGTTTTGCATCTGCATCATGAGACACAAATGAACATGCGCTCGCTCACATCACCTCCATCTGTGGTCCTCAGAGATTACTCTGTTTTCCACATCTCTGTGTCAGAACAGCTGTAACTTATAAACAAGAGGGAAGATTATGATGACAGCAGAGGGTCATTTTGTGAATCACCAACAGTGATGTGGCACAGCTTGAAATTGGGCCACTGACTGTCAACATCATTTCTGCGGCTCATTAGTTTAAGTATATATAATAGCAGGCCTGAATCATGAGTGTGATTTTACAATTGATCTCATACACACCACTATCCAAGTGGCAACACTTTGAATAACCTGAAATCTGTAGATGGACAACATTACAAACAGGAAAAAAAAAGATGAAACAATATATGTAGAACACTGGAAAGACTATGTGACTGAAAAGATCAATAAGTTAAGGACCTAAAGAAGACAGAAGAGCATCTTTTATTTCCACACATCCTCTTCCACACTAAATCATTATCCTATAATGGATTTCTCTACTCTAACTTTGTTTTACACACTCTGGTCTACAGGTAAATTTCTTGGATAAACAGTTTAAAAAATATACTTATTGCCTTTCTTGTCGAGATTTGGATGAGAGGATTCCTGCCTATGAAAAAACAATAAGGGGTTTTTGTGTTGGACCACACCTTGTCGTTGTTAAATTTTAATGTTTGTACAGATTTAACAAAGATGTGGAATTTTTTTTAGCTTTAGTTGATTTTATTTCACCTGTTTCTGGTCCTTTAAGCTAAGCTTATAGGGTTATAGGCTTAAATTGGACAGATATGAATATATTGATCTTCTCATCGAGGCCTTGGCAAGAAAGCAAATAAGTGTATTATTCCTTCAAGAGACGCAGGTGTATCAGCAAACCTTGAACAAAAAAATACAATATCTAGATTTTAATGAAGACTTGCATCGAATTTCTAAATTGGAAGACGCAGACACAAAAGTAGATAAGCAGTTAAAAGTTGTCAAAAGCTCGATCTAATAGGTTGATATGAAGTTAACTGTATTTATTTTTAATCAAAGATTATTTTAATACAAATTCTAATCTTATATTTCTTTGAATTTTCCACTTTTGTATGCATTATTCTCCCTCTTTTGACTGTTTAACAGAGCTCCTGACTGAGGAAATGACGAAAACGAAATAGTACTCTCAGTGCACAATGATAATATCTCATCTCCTCTTGTGCATTATGCAAGTACAAAGTATATACATGTATGATATCTACCTGTAAGTACATTATGTAACAAAGAGATTTTCACAGACTATAGCTGAAAGTGAAAATAAGGTTTTCAAATTTCTAACACAGCGTGATGTGATTTTATATGCGTACAGAAACAGGAAGTACAACCCTTGAGACATGTAAGTCTATGGTAATCATGAACTGTATGTGCTGGTTTTATTCAGGTGAATGACCGAGATAAATAACATGAGATCAGGTGAACACATAAGATGGATTTGGGAGGTGCGTCACAAACGGCAGGGAACACGGTGTCTGACAATGAGCAGACAGTGAGATATATGAACAGACTGTCTCAAGAGCTACACCTAGACATAATACAGCCATTTATTCACAAGATATGGAATCACAATGCCTTCTGGGAGGATGCAAACTGTGAACACTGGCCGAGAGGCTGACCCACATAATATATGGCTCTATCTACCAGAAATTAGGTCTCTGTGTCGCCCTACTTCAAAGTCCAGGGGGAGAAATGTCCACGTTAACATCTAATCTTGTATTCAGCTGTGGAATCGGATTTAAAATATGAGGTGGTGAGCTATTCTCATGATGGGGTGAGTTTTGATTGAAGTTGTGCCAAATGCAGTGGAGCTGAATCATTAAATCTGCCTTATGTGCAAAAGGAGAAATTACTAGAAATAAGTTAAATAAGACGTTAGTTTCTTTTGTGATTTGGCGAAGTCTTCAGTACAGTTGATCAGCTTTAATCTTGTTTTGAACACAACTTTGTAACATCATTTAAAATGTATTTTACAGGATAACAGCACAGAGTAAACAGTTTCCCTCTGAGTTTATTAGTGATTCACAAGTTGTTGTGCATCATAGTGCATGAGGTGAAACACGTCCTCTCACTGTTTACAACCCTGATTCCAAAAAAAGTTCACATGCTGTAAAACCTGAACAGAATGTGATAATTTTCTGATCCTTTTTGACATATACTCAATTAAAAACAGTCCAAGACAACATATTTAATGTTTTACCTCAATTTCACTGATCTTTGTAAATATATTGAACCATTCAGCATCCTTTGAGGAACTACTCGCAGCTATGGCTGTGGTTTAAATGCTTCAACCACAGAGAGAAGCAAATGTTTGTTTGAAAACAACAATGGCAGCTCCTCAAGATGTTAGCATAGCTGCTATAGCATAATTTATATCATAACTGGAGAGTATATTATTGAAAGAAGAGCAAAAACAAAATGGCAGTGAAGACTTTTCTCAATGGTAAAGATGTTTTTTCGCAGTTTCTAGTGGTGCCTTTTCAGATTGTTCTGTGTATACAACCATCTGGTGCATCAGGTTAGAAAAGTTGTGGAATGATCAAGAACACCTGTTTGGAACATTCCACAGGTAAACAGATTCATTGGTAACAGGTGATAGGATCACGATTGGGTATTAAAGAGGCATCGTTAGAAAGGCTCAGTTCTTCACAAGAAAGGACTGGGTGAGATTCACCATTTTGTTAAACACACGACTGTATAAAAGGATATTACTACATGGGCGCAGGAACACTTGGTAAAACGGTCATTGGTAGACATAGTTCGTTTGCAAATTATTGCATTCTCTTGCTTTACACAGCATCCCAACTTTTTTAGAAACAGGGTTGAGGAAGAAATAAAAATGCTTGCTTTTCAGGAGCTCTCACACATGCCACTGATGATCATCGATTAGTTGACCTAGTTCTTCTACTTTAGCCCACTCCCGCTAAGAACTGTTGTAAAGCCCAGGGTCACGTCGGACGTGACTGAGCAGAAAATGAATCTCCCTTCCTGTTGGGTTTATTGAAGATTGATCAAGTAAAAAAAAAATCCATGACCAAAGAATCAAATGAGATTATATCAGTCAAACTGGGCCATCTTCTCTCCCGTAAAGTCAATATCTTTGATTATAAGGCACTACAGGGACAGAGATATCTGCTCTGGAAAATGGCCAAAATCAAGGGTTAAGTAAACTTGTTTGGTGTTGAATAATCCTGACTGACATGACCTTTACGACTCTAAAAGGACATCAAAGCGTGAATGACCCAGATTTTAAAGATGTTTTAAGACTAAACAGTGAGTCCAGGTTGACCATGTAAGTAATTTTTTTACGGTTATAAATCAAGTTAATCCGAAGTGTGTGCGCTGAGAAATGGCACATACAGTATGTCAGGTGATTCTGCTCAATGCTGTATGTGCCGGTTACCTCATGAGACGTAAATGTGACGTGAAATGACCCCATTTTGTGGTATTTGCTGATGATATGACATCTGATGCTTACTGGGAAAACACAGATTGTTTCTGGCAACATCTTAAGATGACATTTATGGGAGTTCTCAAGAACTGTGTGTGTGTGTGTGTGTGTGTGTGTGTGTGTGTGTGTGTGTGTGTGTGTGTGTGTGTTGTGTGTTTTAATGTAATGTTCTTACGAAACATTTTTAATGTGTCTGTACTGATCCAATAACACTGTGACTACCCATCTCTCTTTCTCATAACATAATGGAGCTATTACATACATGCACAGTCTGCCACTCATAATCCATACACACATAGGCATGCACATACATGCATACACCCACATAGCTCCTCTCTTACACAAGCTGGTAAGAGATGGAGTCTAACAGGTAAAACCAGAGGAAAAGGTCTTGATAATGAGCCCTAATATGTCGGCCCAAGCTGCTGCCTGTGAGTCAGACAAGATATAAGTCCCAAACATCATAAGTAGGTCAGTGTGCTATACCGCATGCAACAGGCTAGCAGCAGAGAAGCTCCATCAGTGATTAACAGCCACTCAGATCATGCCGCAGCATATGTTACGAGGATGACTCACTTTATGTAACAAGTTGCAGGTACCGAGGTCGCACTCAGGAGACCTTCTGATATTTTGTCTATTCAGGAAATGTATTTTCTGCCACATTAAAAACCAGAAATTCATTACCATTGCCTGCAGGATGGGGTAATAAACAAATAGAGACTGTCAGTTAACCAGAAGCCTCCTGACAGTGAGCAGCTGCCCTACTGAAGGCACTGAACTCAGTTCAAGCAGTGCTGTTCTGTAATTGACCGTTGACCTCTCACTTCTATGTGGAGAAGGGCAAGAAAAAAAAACAAATAGACCACCAAGAATCAATAACACTATCAGGGAAAGTCCATCAGAATCAGTTTCAATCGAACCAAACAGATTAGGTGTGAGAGCATCCTTAAAGTTTAGACTGAAATTGAGCCAAGTCAGATGATTTAGAGCCTCGTCTAACATGTCCAAAAATGTCCATAGCATACTTGATGATTCCCTTTTATTTTCTATCCCCTTTCCTAGTTGCTTGTCCATCCAGATGCTTTATTTTCTGGTTTTGTGTTGAGAATGAAAATCTCATGAGGCTGCCAGCACGACTATAGGAACTTTCATTCTTGTTCAGACACAGAGTGAATATTAATTAATCCATGAATCAATGATCAATTCCTAGACGAGATGCCTGGTACAAACACCCAGCATTACCATGGCAACAAGCACACTGTAACTTCTCAACAGGCCCAGTCTCTATTGTGAGGAGCATCATTATGAACCACCATCAAATGAGTGCATGCCCCGCAGGCAGTCTGTGCGTCCACGGCTCTGTCCTCATTCCTTGGCCCAGATGGCCGGGGTCCACACCCTGTGTCCCTGCCAAAGCAGTGGTGGTGACTTACTGGCATTTATGACAGAGAAGTCAAAGGCTACTTAGCTGATGCACATGCTGTTTCATGACTGACATAGCTGACAAGGAGGTGTCTCAATCACAATGTCCCTATATGGACAAGAGATGCACTTTTTGTCAGTTCCGATCCGAGTTTGGAGTCTGCCTATACTGATACAAGAGCTAATTTTTCTTGAATATTATCATTATCATGATTTTTGTTGTTGTTGGTGTTATTATGTATAAGTTTACGTGAGGCAGTTGTTAACCACACAGCCATACTCGCCATACAGGAACTCCATTTATCACTCTTTATCAGTCATGTGCCATTCATATAGTGATTTCGACATCAGTTACCATGGCAATGGTAGGAACTTTGAATCAGATGATGCATTTGGGTCAGCCCTAATTAAAACAGTTAAAAAATATTCAAAAATGTATTAAATTAAAATGTATTTTAAGTAATTTAGTTGAACTGTAGGTTAGGTGGGCTTCACATACGCAAGAGGTGTAAGAGTGCAAATTGCTGTGGCAACTCTTTTAATGTTTTGAGAAATTTGAACAAAGCAATTGCAAAGCAACACATTACCAACTATTAGTAAGTAGATTTTGATGTAAGTTCAAAAGTAATACGAGAATTTCAAAGAGTGCAATCGGAAATTGACAGCTCCTTCATCGATACATGGATCATTGATAACTGAATGGCATCAGTATCGGCAACTGATACGGATACTAGATCTGCTCACACTCACTCTGATGTACAGTATTCTGGACCTCATCATGGAAAATATGACAGTTGGTGACCTGTGACAGAGTGGTCCATGATGATGCTAACTGTCTCTGACACAAGACAATAAGACAAAAATAAACCATACTGGTGTCAACCAAACCCTTTATTACGTTTTCCTATCACCAAAATAACATTTCTGTATTCCATTAGTTATCTGGACATGGATGACTACACAATAAAAACTATTTTAACAAACTGCAGGAATATACCAAGCCGCATAAAGAACAATTTGCTGCATACATACCTGACACTGTAAATGCATGTCCATGGAAAAGCACACCTACATAAATCTTAGCTGATGCTTAACAAAGGTTAACACTGGGTGTCAAGGCAGTGTAGTCTTTTACTGATATAGGTCAAGCATTGGGACCACCAAAATGTTGAATGAAAGGCCTACTGTATCCACTTCCACTCAACCTTCAGCTCCACATACAGGCAATAATAACTTACCTAGAGCCACATAAGCCCTTCTCATTCATCAGCTCAGTTTGAAAGGCAAATTTTCTGAGGTCAGGGGAGCAGCCTTCTGCATGTCATCCATGAACAGTACTGGAAATTGTTGCTCCCTTTTTCTTTTTGTACTCAACAGAAAGCCAGTGCACTAAGAGTACAGGGTCAGTAGAGTACATTATGGCACTCTGAACACCCCCTCTTAGGATATTAGTGTTCTGATTAAGTATTAAGCAGAGTGCTTGCATGTATGAACACATGCATGCTCAGTGCAAGTATTTCTTTAAGAGTACTTTCTTAGCTTAAGAAGCCACATGAATCATCATTCACTTTATGACAAACTATGACTTTCATGAGTTGAAAAATTATCCTTCAAAACAGACACACATCATATGTGTGATTCATGGCACAACTCAAACGGGATAAAAAAAATTATAAGTCTCTCGCCATTAACTACCGTACATATTTTTTCGGAAATAAGTGGACTTCACCTCTCTGTGTGACTGTCATGGTCCTGTCATCTTGTTCATTGTTCTTCCCAAGTCTGCTTTCCCTCAACACCTGTTTCTAGTGTTTTTTCACTCATAACCCTCACCTGTGTTTCTCTGCCTAACTCCTCCTGTGATCCTACTGTTCTGTTTCCCTATTGCTACGTTGTGTTTGCCTGTCCTTTGAATTACTGTGATGACAGGAATGAAGCATTTAAAAGATTGGCAGCATTAGTCAATTTCGTAATGCTGTATAACATATTCCTTTGTGCCAACTGTACACTAAGTCCAATATTCTTTCTGTCTCTAATTTTGTTCATCACCGACTCTGAGGAAAATGTCTGTCTCTTTAGCTGCTAAATGCTCCACTGTGTTCAGCAGCTAATTGCTACCTGTGCCTGTCTGCAGATGGTGTACAATGGGATTATTTGAGCTTGGTTTGCTAAAACAAACGGCCTGCTGCAAATGGAAATGAGGTAGATGAGTTTGCAAGCCGGAAAATCAAAACAATACGGTTGAGCTGAAGGACAAGACAGACTTTATTCTCTGTGGCCTCATCAGTGCAAGCAATCACTTCCACATTCCACGTAGCTTTATTTTCTCTGCTTTTCCCTTTTTTTCTCTATCTCATATGTGACTGTCCCTGCATGAAATTACTGATGACTAAGTGCTTGTGCCATATCCAGTGACCTCAATAATATGCTGCTAATGGGCAGCAAGGACACTCACTAGCATACAAATGAAAACAAAATCTTGCTTCCATTGCTAACTCTTGCATTTACATCACTCAGACACACAGACACGGACAGATATGAATCATTTGCATTAAGTATGGCAAAGCATTTAAGTTGAATATGTTATCAGCTCATCAGTACTACTGTACTCATTTAGCAGTCACACTGAAATCAGCCTACATCCAATCAAGTCTCTCACTATAGAATTCTACATCCTACATATATATCCTTAAATGTCTGTTGTATAATTACAGTAAATAAATAGTTCCATTCTATGCTACATACGCACAAACATCTACATGTTTTCATGCACATGCACACACGCAAAACATACACCTGAATGTTGCTCTCACGTGGCCCTGGGACACTGTTTTCATCAACTAATCTATGCTCGTGTGGAAGGTATCAAGACAAACAGCCACCTGATGAGAAAACAATAAACAATTTGTCCTGAATATATCCTGCTCAGCCTGGACTGTATTATTATTTTTTCCTTCTGGTCCATGGAGTGAATCTTTGCCTCACTCACACTGATGTATGAATTTGAAACACAATTTTTGGATAAGTGTTCATAACAAAACATTAGTTTTTTTCTTTTAATTTTCAAAACACTCGACCTTTATGAGGAAAGACTATTAACGAATGTTAGAGATGGAACAGAAAAGGCCATTAATGACATCCAAGCTGTGAATGACGCAGAGAGAAAAAAGAGGGGGGGCGGATGTGTGCAGGTGAGCAGCTGACTGATTAAAATCTCTTATGGTCAGGCGATGATGATGACACACACACACACATACACACACACACACACACTCACACTCACACACAAGAGTACACAGCCAGATTTAAAAGCCACTGAATAAATTAATTCCTTCTGGCAGGCGGAGGGGCTTTCTGTTGACATGGCAGGTAAAGTGTCTGGCCTTCATGAGTTTGACCCACATTCTGTATCAAAACAACACACAGGGGCTCCTACTGTTCCAATCTCACTCCTCTTTCTCTCTTTGTACTGGTTTCTTTTATCACAGATGAGCCTGCTTTGTGAAGAGAGGGATGACTAATGAAAATTAGTCCTCTCCCTCAGGTGAAGGTACTTCAAAAAAGCAGCTGGGTTGCCAGAGAAAATACTGACACGGGCATAAATGTTCAACTATTTCATGCATGGTGTGTTTTGCTCAGGGAATATTTTGCTCCACGTCAGAATAAAAGCTTTTATTAAATTATAATCAGCAGAGGTGGTGGTTCAGTGTATTGTTTGTTCAATCTACAGTCAGCTTTACTTCAGTATGAATAGGAGGGCCCTACCTAGACAGCACTGTCTGTACACCCAAAGAGACTTTATTGTAACTTGCTTTGACACAGATGACCTTGGTGCATATGAGGAATCCAGACCATATGCTGTTAAAGCAACAGTGTCCTTGTGTGTGTCTACTAAACAGCTGCCCAGGTTTGTCTCCTGATCTTTCATCGGTCTGCTGGTATGTGTATGCCTGTGTATTAGTGTGTGTCTCAAAAGCTTAATATGAATGTAACCTGACATGCACGTGCAGCACATTTCCTCTAAGACCTTACACACAACACAGACTTGCTTTATACCTGCAGTCACGTTCCAGCTGTCTGTTCGTCATCACCTGCTTTTTTTTCCTTCAACATCTACCACTAATGTATATGTGTATCATAATGACACATACTGATGGTGATGTAAAATAATACCAGAGGAGAACTGTAGCTGACCAACTACTGAACACCGTTACATCCCTTCTCCATCAGAAAGACAGTAATTGGTTGATTTAATCAGCTTTGCAAATACATCCTGTTTTATAGTTAGTCTGGTAAGGTTCAGTCCCTGGACAGAAGAATAGTTGATTCAATAATTCTTACACTGTGGTCTATTTATCTTTATTGTGCTTCCGTAATAAGATTACTTGCAGACCAACCATGAAACTTGGGTCCTCTCACATGCCTCACTACAGAAACTAAAATACAAAAAACATGAATCCTGATGAATAATTATTAACTTCATATAGTCCTGAAATTCAGCCGCAAGCCAGAAGTGATTGGTGATGTAGGGCATAGCGCTCTAGCAACGCTAGTAGATTAGGCTAACAAATGTAGCTGAGGAGCTAACTGCTAAAACCAGGGCTCAAAATTAGCACAAGCCAAATGCTGGTAAAATATGCAAATGATTGCTACATTTGCTTCACTCACCAGCCACAAACACAATGGTATTCAAATGAGTGGTTTTCAAAATTTGAACATTCACTAGTCATTTGGCTGGTGGACATAAAGCTCATTTCCAACCCTGACTAACACACTAGCCAGCCAGGAACATGCTAAGGCTACTTGGTAGCTCTCCAAGCTTATCTTAATTTCAGGGTAGAAGAAAAAGCTCTTTTAGCTTGCAAGCTGACTAGCTGTTAGTTTGCTGTCAAACAGCAACATTAATAGCTTGGTTGCTAACAGGAGAACAAGTTCACACACTTTATTCGAAAGACATATTTGTACCATCAGATTTTTGTCTGATATTTGTCTGCAAACCATGTCTTTGTTGTGGAGAAGTTCATACAAAGGAGGTTAAAAAACAACGGGTCATGCAGCACAGGTAACAAGCTATGATAGCTTCCTTCATTTCGAATTTTCTGGCTCTACATTCCCTTAATTAAAGGCCACCACTGTCAAGCTGGCTTGCTAGTTGCTATAAAAATTTGCATGAAATTATGCTGCTAACAAATCCATTGATTGTTGCAATTTCATTTGAATTAATTGATTTCAGCACAAACTGTTGCCGTTTAAATGACTGAGCAACAACTGTGGCTCAACTTGAGCACTGTGGATTGACACTGAGACTGTCTAATGCATATTTAACACTTTATAGTTGGTATAATGTGATCTAGATGAAAACTTTCACCAAATAAAATATATTTTATTGTCAACTGTTCTACTTGCTTTCTCTTCTTTGATTTTCTACAAATCTACAAATCTTC
Organism: Pagrus major; assembly: GCF_040436345.1. Taxonomy (NCBI): domain Eukaryota; kingdom Metazoa; phylum Chordata; class Actinopteri; order Spariformes; family Sparidae; genus Pagrus; species Pagrus major. The sequence goes on from NC_133225.1 coordinate 18,789,630, forward strand.
AAATCTGTCGATATCATTTGATAAAACACTGGATTATGAAACATGTTTTTCTGTGTTCTTTGCAGCATTCAGGGTTAATAAACACATCTATTGATCGTGAAGACATCAGCAGCTGTCAGCGGCACTGAATTAAAAGGTGTGGGTGGTGATGGAGGATACTGAAAATATATTCTCGCTTGTTCTGTCTTTCTTTGTCTCATGTTCTGTCTGTGCCTCGCTGTCTCTGTGGCTGATGTTCAGCTCTCATCTGAAAAAAACATCCATCTGTACTCATCCAGTCACCACACAACACAGCTCTATGACTGTGCATGCACTTCCTCTGTCTGTATTTATATTTAAAGTCACACATATTTTAAACTGAGCTTTATGCATACATGCATAAATAAATTATGTTATCTTAAAACTTAAATAACCAATCTCTCTATTCTAAGTCTGCAGGATCTGCTTTCTTAGTTAGCAGTTAGTTCAAGGAAGCTGGGGTCTATCCCAGCATACACTTGGAAAGAGGCATGATACATCCAGGTCACCAGTCTATCACATGGATAACACAAATACATTCATACACCACACATACAGTATGGACAGTTTAAACTCCACATGTACAGGCAGCCAGTGTAAAATAAGGGACATCTGCTGATGATCTTATAATCTGACTTTGTGAAAGTCTTTGATGCCTGAAAACACATTAAAACGAGATCTCACAGGAATAGCAGTACAACCACCCGGCCCCCGTCCCGCCCCCATGGCAGAGCCACTTCCTCCGTCTGCCCCAGAGAGACTGCCAGTTCAGCCCTGGCACAACTCCCCGTCCAGCAGCCTGGACCACCCACTCCTGTCTGCTGTGACTTCTGCTGGGGTGACACTGGCCGCAGCAACTCTGATTTACGATAACTGGTACATATTCAGTTATACACAGTATTCCTTTAATACCATATGTGTTAGTACACATACATGCACACACACACACACACACACACACACACACACACACACACACACACACACACACACACACACACACACAACATTCATAAAGTCTTGCTCGATGTGTCCATGAGTTGGACAGCAAAGTTGACAGCACTCCCTCATTTCTTGGCTCATCAGCTAGGCTCACTGTATTCTTTATGGTTCTAGTCAGAAATTAGCTCAAGGTGAAAACAGCTAACGTGGTTGGTAATTGTTGTGAAGCAGATTTTACACACTGTGTTAGTCTTGTCCAGTTCATGCCTCCCACTAAAATCACACCCAGTCAAAATACTGAGTGCGTTTTTGTCACTCGCTGCTGATCTTTGCCTCCCTCACACCTCCCAGCATATAAAATTAAGGTTGGCCTAATGTCTGCCAACAATTCAGTTCAAGAGAGTGACAATTCAGCGTAAGCTACGTCAATGCATCGATGCAGAAACCTTTACGTTGTTCCACAATTTTAGTGTCCAGAAATTTCTACTCAAATGTAGTATACAAAAAATCTTAACTAAGATTTGTGTACACACTCCTTTTTGTACACACTAATATACTATTATTTTCTGCAAATACTTACTTCGTTTGATTAGGAGTCAGAGACTATTGGCTGTAATCTAGGAAGGAGACACGAGAAGACAAATTCATTTCTATAAAGAAATCTCAAACATCTCTGTGCAGCACACCCTGGATATGAATGCATGGCTGCCCTGAAGTGCACACACAAAATGCACAGCTGCTCTCCAAACCAACAGTTCTACAAATGCTCACGCCTGCATGCACGCACACACACATGCTCATCCTACAGCATGTCTCCTTCACACAGAGGCTGCAGTTAATGGGGTGATGGTATTTGGCTCTTCTCGGAATCGCTAATGGATGCTGCTGTGCCTCCAGCTAATTGTGTTACGTAACTTTGGTCATGCCTCATTATTTATGGCCATCACCGCAGGGGGGTTTGATTTATCAATGCCAGTTTGATTGCAGCTGCTCTCATTCAAGTTCTTGCCAGCTCTGTGTTTGAAGGAGCAAGAACACAATGCTTGTTAATGTCTGTGTTATCATTTGTCATCTCATATGTACTTGCTCACACACAAAGTTCTCTTTGCTCATTGTGGTCTGGCAAGGCTGAATGGCTATTTGCTACACAGATCCTGTGGGCTGCCTTTGGGAGGCACTGCTGTTCTCTGAGGAAAGCATTGCTGCTGCACTGGAGAGGGGACAATTAATTTGTGTGTACACAGACCAGTTATTCAAAACAGTAGCAGGTCCATGCAGAGCACCATGTAACGTGTCTCTGTATCAACTGTTGCTTCATACTAACAAAGAGGACTAGATACTGTAGAGTGCGGGTAATGTTGTCAGAAGCTCGACCTCAATCTTTGCGTGAGAGTTGTGCAACACAAAAGTGGTCGGAAGAGATTTTCCATTGTTTTTCTGGGTCTGTTACTCCTTTACCACCATTAGCAATGATTCAGGGTGATCTTCCATTGGTGGAACAGCACCTTTTTGTTTTATGCGTCTAAAAACAATGCAGTAGTTTTTGGAAGACCTTGTGTACAACGTGGTGTAAAGCCCACCAGTCCAATGATTTATTTTACAAAACACATCTAGATACGATGTGATAGTTGTTTTTGTGCTATAAACTGCACAGCGGTCATGAATGGAGAGAAAGTGTGCGTAATTAGTTAATTGCATCTAAATATTTGTACAGAGCCCTGGACTTTAGTAAGGCAGTAGAAGAACTGCCTTTAATATAAGATAGCTCTTTATGAAATTATGAAAATTTATTGAAATCAGCACTTTAGAATATACAGAAAGCCCACAGTGATTGGCATTTCAGACAGTATTGAGGCATTACTATAAATAAATGTATGAATTCGTATTGTATTTTATACACAGTGTTTCTTGTTAGGAACAGCTGACCTACTGCACAACAGCTAATTGCACAGTTACACCCTGTGATCCCTGAGCAATCCAAGGCCATGCATAATTTAAAGGGAATTGAATTTCCATTAAATATATCACGGCATTCTCTTTATCTTTTTTTTTTTTAACTTTTTCTCTTTCCCCTTTTTCCACCTCTCTTTTGACTAACCTTGCCATCCCTCCTCCTCCACTCTTTTCCAATAGCCCACTCCCCTCATATGGTTCGACCTTCTGTTCTTTTATCCGTCTCTGACGCTCTGCTCTCTGAAGTTGTACCCCTCATTCCTAACACACTGACATACATTTCTGAATTGCTGACCTACATTCACAACTCTGGGCTTCCATTGCTCACACTGTAGCAACCATCCCTCTCTCCTCCCCTCCTTTATATCTCTCCCTCACCCTCAATCATCCTCTTTCCCTTTCCCACGCAGATGCTGATATTCAGTCATCCATTTGTTTTCATCTGTAGCTGCCTCATTATTTGTGTGCCTCCTGTATTACTGTTTATGCTTTGGTTTAGAACAACATGATTAAAGAAATTCAGTAGAGGTGGAAAAGGTCTAATTTAGTCCTACAGTGGGCATGTATCTTGTTTTTCCTGAAACTTTGGTCAAAACTGTGGTGTTAAATTCAAGAATGAGAAAATTGAATAATTTACTAGATGATGTCGAGGAGATTCTTTACATCTCAGATTACAGATTATAGAAACCCCACTATCCACTGGTGGCCCCATGTAAAAAATAAGCCATAAAGGTGTCCTCTTAGATTCCCTTATGATAGATAAAACCTTATGAAGTGCCCTCTAGGGTGCCCTTCCTGTGGCGAAAACGTGATGCATGGCCATATAGGCTGTCTTACATGCTCCTCCTCTAAATCAGGGATGCCTAAAGTGAGGCTCGTAGGCCAAACTTGGCCCACCATAAGGTTCAATTCAGCCTGCCAGATGTTTCTAGGGAAAGGAAAAAATAAATTAGAATGCATATTCTGTTTTAACCTGTGAGGTAAAATGCTCTTCAAAAATATTTAGGATCCATAATTATAGATTAGATTTTTATGAACTGAGCATGACAGAAGGAGATCAGTCAGTTAAGTGGATCCTTGTACCATTTTGCATCTAAACAAAACAATACAATAATATACAGTAGGTGTTTGCTTTTGGCCCGCAGCCCACCACAAAGTTACAGGTTTGGCCCTCCAAAGGAAAAGGGTTGCTCTAAATGATGAAATAGTTAAGAGTTCCCTGAGTGTTTTTATTACAGGGGTCTAGTATGTAGTTATACTTTAAATCTGAATCACATTATAAAATAATTCTAATTCTAATCTAACCCCTAACTCTCAGAAGCCCAAGTCTGCCACAGGCGACCAGGGCAAAAGAAGAAAAAACACTGGCACAAACACAGTAATAATCCAACAGTCTTTCCTTAGATTTTCACTTGTTGTTCATGCCAGCTGCATGATATAAATGAATACCCAGCAAAATGTTTTACATGCAGCATGTAAGCAAACAGTTTATAGATTCTGAATGTATCATCCTGTCATTCAATACACTACTGGATATAATAAAACAGGCAACAAAATTCACTCTATACTAAATCTACACTATAATAACTTTAAATGATGAAATTGATGAAAAATCTGTCTGTGTGGCAAGTATCCCTTGTGCACACAATGGTCATGAATTAAGGCTTCGATGGCAAAAAAAAGTTTAAAAAATGGCCACAAATGTCTTAAAGAAGCCATAAAGAACATTAATATAAAAGTCATCTCTGTCTGAATGACACAAAGCCATTACTTCAACAGATAGATGAACGAATACTAGTTATTACATGTCTGAAAATTGCTTGATAAAATAAATTCTTTCTGTCTTGTCTCTAAACAAATAACTACTCTATAACTTATAACTAATAATTTGCAAGTCAATACATCATTTTGACAGCAAATTTGACTTGCAATAGTGACAGTTTTTTTATTGTGGAAGGGAATTATGTTTTTGGATTTTTAAGGTGACGTGTCTGAGTCAGTAATCAGGTGATTACCAGCCCAACTAATCCCACACAGTGAAGGCATCCTCTCCTTTGCCCAAATTTGGAATGTATGGCTCGGGTAACAGTCAAAGGTGGAAGTGAGAAGTAAACTAATATCCAGCCAAATGAGCAAATGAGTGAACACATACTACTTTGTCACAAAAAACATTCATGAAGTTTGGTTAAAGAATAAATTCAAAAATATACATACAATAACTTGAACGATCTCACAAAGATAATTGTCTGAGGAAAGGAAGTTTTTGTTCCCCTGCTCGTGTTCATTTTTTGAATAACAAAGCATCAGTCCTCACTCACAGGACTGGCAGCCACCCTGACTGACAGCCTGTGAACGTGATGCTGGTAATCAATGAAAAAGGACCTCCATCGTCACATGCGCTGCACACATGCACTGAACGTGATGAGAAACAAGAGGCAAAAAAATACATATATTCGTCCTTCCACGTCCACCTGTTTGTTCCTCCTGATTCCTGACTGCAGCTTCTTCTAAACAGTAGGTTATTATAACGTTTACAAGAACTCTTCTGTTTGTCTCTTTCCTGACTCTGAATCTTTTTTAATCTCCTGCCCTCTGAAACTCTTTTTATTTCTTCTCTTCTCTTGTCCCTTCTCTCTCTCTCTGTCTCATCTCCTAATTTCCTTGTTTTGTCTTTTTATCTTCCTTCCCATATATTTATATATATCCATATATTTAATCTCTGTATTTTTTTTTCCTCTAACATTGTATGTCTCTGTGGGCACTGGATGGCTGCTGACTGTTGCCTCTGTGCAGCAGGTGATCAATCCGTCCTCTATTTCCGCCACACAAGGCACCGGGGTGCCACAGCAGGTGGCCATGACACGTGCCTGTGCCCTCCCCCACTAATGCATGCGCTCAGACAAACCCTGCTGAGCTGTACGTGCATCTTTTACACTGTGCTATCCAGTACTTTGCAATTTTATCTTATCATCCTTTTTTCATCCTATTCATGCAGGACTCTTTGGTTCTGCGTTTGTGACTGTAAATCATGCCTTTAAAAATATTCAATTTTTAAAAATTACCACAATTTTTGTGCAATTACCAACCCAGACAGCAGACTGTTTATAATTCGACAACCTCTTTTGTAAAACATACTCGACCAGTGTAATAGATAATAACTGTGACTGTACAACCAAATATACTGGAGAAGAGCTTGTTGAAGAAAAAGGACGTTGTAGAAGAGCCTGAGAATGAGACACAAAAATCAGTTCTCTTTCTTCAGAATTGCTGTAAAAGTTTGCCTACAGAGTTCTCATAATGTTGCCTTAATTGTCCACCTTACTGCATGCACACTAGTTTGCCTCGTCTTTTGGTATCTCTGCTTTCGGTTTCTCTCTACCAGCAACTTATCGGCTTTCTTCGTCTGCGGTAAGTTTTTGATAAAGTCGCCCAAAAAACACACATCGCAATTTCTTTGTCATAACAGCAGGTGATCCATCAGCATGTTGAGGAAGCTTTTTACTAATCATGTAGCTGATCAAAACAAACGTGCACCGACTGCCATCGCAACAACCAGGTTCACCTACAAGTTTGTACAGAACAAAGGCATAAGTAGGCCTACATTAAACGGGAGAGGTTGCATCACAATCAGTGCGTTCACAGGAGGGATGTAACACCAGAGACCATCTCTCCCTCTGCAAATCATGTGTGATTGACAGTGGACGGGAGAGTGAGGGTAGATAGCCCACTAGTTAATCAATCGCTGATGGCGTTGTTCTCTCTAAAAAACACAATATTTCTCTTATTTATATTTTGAAGTCTCCAAAAAAGCACTTCATAAATGCTAGGACTGGGTGACAAAAATTAAATATCACAATATTTTAAACAAATTCCTGTTAAATAATAGTCATTGCTACAATATTGAAGAAATGTGAGTAAAGGCAAGTATTCGAACGAGTACAACAGTCTTAGAGTAAGTTTAGAACATTACTTTACAGTAATTCAACACTTGGGCCATATCACGATATAAAAATATCCCAAATCTAAGACGATATCTAGTCTCATATCATGATAACAATATAATAATAATATCAATATATTGCCCAGCCCTACTAATTATTTATGTTAAGCATGTCAAACTTCCCCATAAATACACTTATTTTCATCTCCTTTTTTTTTTTTTTTTTTAACACAATCAAGCCTTGATTATAAAACCTTGGAAACCGTTTCTGTGGAGCCAGCTGGCCACTGTATTACAATCTCACATGAATTTTTTTTTTTATTGCTTTCTCAAAAGTTTATTTTTTTCCACACAGGCTTTGTCCTCCATAGGCCCACCCACTCACTCCTGCAACACAGCACACTGAAAACTGTGTGTACCAGTCAAGCCAATCATGAAAAGCTCCCCAACAAAGCTTTTTATGTGGTGTTTTCTGCCATTATTCTGCTGTTCTGCTCCTCATTAGCCACAGCAGCTCTGCAGTCATTCTGATTGGCCATTCTTTGCTGCTTACACATTGAACTCGTCCAGTCACGGTGATGCTGGCTTACAGTGATTCTAACCTGTCAATAATGTTTAACTTGGCTCGTCTTTATTGCAGTGATGCCAAATTTTATGAATAAAGTAATGAGACAGTTCTATTGTCTCATGTGAAATGGTCAAATGACAATGAGCATCTCATGTGTCACTAAAGAATGAGTCTAAAAAACTAGATGGGGTCAGGTGAAGGCCACTCAGTGCAGTTATTCGTTCGCCTCTGTCTGTGAGGTGAATGACAGAATGAAGTATAAAAAGAACATGTATCACAGCTCCGCTGTCACTCACAGTTTTATTGGAGTGCCGTTGAATTTTACACCACTTTATCACCTTCTCTTGTCTCCTGAGGTGATCTCTTCTCATAGCAGTGAGACAATATTCAGTGTTTCTGCTGTCTGGGTGAGAGGCTAAAAATATACTTGTGCAAACAGGCTGAATTCATTACTGATCCAGCTGAAACTATCTGCTGTCCACTATCCTTCACTCTGCTATGACCATCAGCTTCCTACATGTACGGGGATCTGTCTTCTGTATAATGTGAAATACAGATATAATCAGGACACAACAAGCCGCCTACCATTGGCCGCACAACTAATTTGTCTGTATATTTACACACACAAATCTGAAACAACAATTTTCCATCTTGATGTGAACTTCTGAATAAAGAAGTGTCTTCTAATACAATGCAGCCTGGTATATAGGGTTGAAACGATCCATCGATCCATTTGCATGAAGTTAACATTCTTCACGATAATTTACCTGAAAGAGGAATTCAGACATGTACATTTTTAAAGCTTTTTTTTCTTCTCTTTTTGTTTTGTTTATACACATATTAGTTGTTTTTGATATTTTAAGTCATGGTGGGTGACATGTATGTATTTTCAGCATGCAAAACGCAAAAGTTTCGAGAATTACCGTCTCATAATCAAAGGAGAGAAGAGTTCACCACCATTACATCTGCCAACCTGGCCCAACTAAGTTTGACCCAGCATGGCAGCGCGGCCGCCCTGGCGCAGCCAGGGTTTTGCTTTTCCATCACAACTGGGCTACCTGCTTGAAAATGTGTCTTAAACCAGTGACGCACTTATCCAAATCCCTGCAGTGCTATCGAAGAATCACTGCTAACAAAGTGGCTCCACGCAGCTCAGCTCAACTCGGCACAACACTGGTAATGGAAAAGAAAATCAGCATGGCTCGATCTGACTTGGAGCGCAAAAAGGTGCTAGTGGAAAAACGGCATGAATCTACTGTAACTTTGTTACCAGTTTCATACAACCTTTTCTTTTTTTCCCGAATACTTTGAAAGTTTTGTGTCTTTCGGCCAGCGCCAAATCTTTTTAAGTTAACTGGTGTGCCAACTACACCACATTGATATTTTGTCATCAACCAGCTGACCTAGAGACCCAAACAGACCAACAGTCTGTCTTACGCCTACGATCACTGAGCTGCTTCCAGTGAAAAGTCTAGAGAGACCGCTACATCAACATCAACGTCCAGAGTGAGGGCTCCATCCACTGCATCCAGTGCTTTGGTTCTGACCGAGTTCTCAACTCCGGACCGCATTTAAAAAAAAAGGCTCATAACTAGGATGATGTCAAAATAATATTATAATAATAATCTTATTGTCAGTAATTCAACCTCCAAATTTCGCCATAGACAAACTAATAAAGCTGATGAGCAAAAAACAATTGTCATATTGATTGCAGGCCCCTTAATTGAATTGAATTGAACTAGTATCGTGGCAGACTTTGTGACATTGGGAAAGTTCTCATCATTGTCCAAAGAATCTACTGGATATAATATCATATGGATGAAACTGGCGATTCACACACATTTACATACATCTTTACTGTTGACCTGTGCATCCATGTAGTCCAGACCTCAACTCTGCAGCTCATTACAGCCATTAGAGGCCACCGTTGTTGACTTAAATCCAACTCTCTCTCTCTCTACATTAAACCCCCCCGCTTGAACCTAGCCTCTGACTATGACCTGCACCTTGTCAGCAGAAAGAGATCAGAGGAAGGGGAAATAGAGCAAAATAAAGAGAGATGCAAAGTGGGAGATAAAGATAGAGTGATCTCAGTTTGAGTACTGGAGTTCTGGAATCCAGGATTACAGCAGGAGGTTTGCCAACAATTTAATTTCAGTCTTTTAATGGAGTGAGAGGGGGAATAATGAAAGGAGAGAGAGATAGAGGGAGAGAGAAAGAAAGACAGGGACGGCATATCTTTCCACATCTCCACACACTGTTCAGCTGACACTGATCGCTGCAGTGATAGAGAGGAGGGAACACTTTGTACTCCCTCCTGCAATTTCGTATTTTTCAGGTCAGGCAGTATAAAGCAACACCAGAGGTATTATTTGGGAAATTCAAGCCTTATTACTATTATGTAATTGGTCGGTGAGATGGTTTGGCTGGTGGCTGAGTCAAGAGAGGCTGGGCGGCAGGGTGGCGGAGGTGCTGGAGCTTGGAGTAAGCAGAAGCTCCCGCCCATCATGGAAGCCACGCCCAGCCTCTGCAGGGGACTCACACAGAAAAAAAACAAAACACATAGAAAATACAGCACAGAGTCCATAACCATGACATTAATATCTTTAATTTCAATTTTTAAACATTAAAAAAACCTAGACCATTGCCCTTTACTTTGTTGAGTTAAGAACTTACATTATCCCCAATGTTTCCAACAGTGTTCGAATATGAAACATCAGTAGCTTAAGGAAACACTGCGTTTCATTTGGTCACCTATCCCTATAACCAGTGAATCCCCAGATGATGCATCAGAAAGCTAGTAGGGAAGACATAAATAAAAAAATTTTAAATTACCTTGTCCATGAACATCTGATTCATGTCAGATAGATTTTCATCAGCAATCATGGTTGTTGAACAATGAAGCCAACAACTCCCATGATCCCACACTACTTTACAAAGTTATCAAACTATGACTTCTATTAAAATAAGCTAAAATAATAAGCTAAAATTGAGGACACCTGTTTTTCATTTATATAAATTAATTTTCCATGAGTTTATTCATTGTTGTTTTGCTATTTTTCATTATTGTGAAAGGTTATACATCTTATGCTGTGTGTGCGGTTTACTATCTGTGTATTTGCATGTTTATTTAGGTTTGTGTGTGCGTGCACATTTGAAAATGCATCCATCCATCCATTGACTTCAACTTATCTGGGGTTGGGTCGCGGAGTCAGCAGGTGAAGCAGGGTATTCCAGACATCCAGCTTACCAGCAATGCTTCCCAAGTCCTCCTGGGGGATCCTGAGGCGTTCCTAGGCCAGATGAGACAAATTACCCCTCCAGCGAGTTTTAGGTCTGCCCCAGGGTTGTGCCCAGAAAACCTCTAAAGCTGAGCCCAGCCACCCTACGGAGGAAACTCATTTTGGCCACTTGTATCCACGATCTCATTCCCTTAGTAACTACCCATCACTCATGACCAATAGGTAAATCGAAAGCTTCGCCTTCTGGTTCAGCTCCCTCTTCACCACAATGGTTCTGCGCAACACCTGCAGTACTGCTGCTGCTGCACCAAACCACCTGTCCATCTCATCTCAGCTCATGCTCCATTTTCCCATCACTCATGAACAGGACCCCAATATACTTAAACTCCTTCGCTTGGATGAGGAACTCACCCCCTAACATGAGGAGACATTGCATAGTGTTCAGGCAAAGAACCACAGCCTCCGACTTTGGGTTGCTAACCCTCATCCCAACCACTTCACAATCGGCTGCAATCTGCCCCAGTGCCTGCTGGAGGTCACAGACCAAAGAGGCCAGCAGAAACATATCATCTGCAAAAAGCAGAAACGCAATTTTGAGGTTCCTGAACCAGACACACCACCATGCTGTGGCTGAGCCTTAAGATCCTGTCTATGAATATCACAAACAGGGTCAGGAAAAAGGGAGAACCCTGGAGGAGTCCGCCATCCACTGGAAACATGTTTGACTTTGTGCTGAGAATACAGATACAGGTCTCACTTTGATAATGCTTTGGTTAGGGACTGGACAGCTCGTAGCAATGGCCCCAGTGCCCCATACTCCCACAGAACCCCCCAAGTACTCTCTGGGGGACATGGTTGTAGGCCTTCTCCAAGTCAACAAAACACATGAAGACTGGATGGGCAAACTCCCACAATCACCCCAGCAAGCGTGCAAGGGAAAAGAGTTGCATCCACACTTGAGCATAATGAAAAAACTTCTGATCAACCACAAAACACATGAGTTGTTAATCAAAAATCAGTTCAGTAAACACAGGGGAAGATTCAATAAGATTTGGCAGTGTCTTCGCATCCCATATATTCAAACTCCATCCGAGAGAAAATAAGCAGTTGATCTGACCTGGAAGTGTCATCCTGTCCTCCTCCTATCTGTGTCTTTCTGAGGCTTGCTAGCCAAAAACTGAGAACAGATTCTACACTGAGCATGTCACACAAAATAGGGATTTTGTGCTCACAGTTCGGCACACGACAATCTTCTCCTGCACTTTCTTCTGAAATTGTCTTGTGCTTACTCATGAATTCACCTCAATGCATGTTAACTGATGACCTGTACATCCATGTGGTCTGGACATCAACTCTGCAGCTCATTACAGCCATTAGTGGCCTCCGCTGTCAACTTAAATCCCACTCTGCAATCCGTCTCATCACTTCAACTTAAACAATAAACCCCACCTCTCTCTTTCTGTTGCTGTTTCTCTGTGTACAGTGACTGGATGCTCTGACTGACTGCCAGCTCCACCTGACACATCAAACAGTCCCCAGTCTTCTTACAGTAACACATTTCCTGCATTCTAACAGTTGCATAACTATTTTTCATAACCGCTCTGGTATTTTGTTCACATTCCTATTCAGCTGGGCTCCCAGTGGGATGTTGGGGAGTACCCCAGGCATAAAATATATAATGCAAAATAAAGAAATAATAACAACAGCTTTTGTCAGATTGTCAGAGGCTGTGTGATACCTCACCGTCCCATTTTTCTTTTATATTGTTCCCTTTTTTTAGTGTTGCCTCTAGTGTTGAAAGTGCTGTTGATTTGTGCTTTGTTAAACTGATGCATGATTCAGAAAGCAGCCCCTGGGAGGGAATGACAGGATAAAGAGTGGAGAAAGAAAGAAAAAAAAAAGAGAACAAAAAAGGCTTTGTGAATAAAATTACCCGCTGCTAAGGAAGCTTTAACACATATTGTAATATGTTTGGTGTTTGTCCATTTGTTTGTTTGTTTGTTTGTTTTTATCTATTTAGACTGTTGTGAATGCTGTCATTCAAACTCTGGTGTGGACCAAACCACTATATAAAGACCCCTTGAAAAAGACGACACACCAGTATGTGTTTCTAGTTTATATGTAGTAGATATGTGATATTCAAAAGCAATATGATTTAAAAAGCTAAAACTACTACTTTTAACAATTAATTATTTTCACAATTCATCTGCTGGTGTGATCCTCTAAGATCCTATGGGAAACATAGTAGAGACTTTCTTTTAGAAAGTGAAACAGGCTCAAAATTAATCTTTCAACAAATTATCATTTTCATTATCAATCCTTTTGTCAGAAAATGGCTGATCAAGGTCTGTTGCTGGGTCAATGACGTGATTTGTGTTCTCATGGGTCAGTTGAATTTAAAAAGGTTAAAATTTGAAAATAAACGTACAAATTACTTGCATACATTCTCTTTTTGAAGACCTCATCTAAAATTTCTGGATTTAATCAATTTTCAGAGAATATTCAGGGGGTAATGGCAAAAATGTCAATGAGGTGTAATCATAAAAACTTTGTACCAAATAGTTTAACTTGTTCAAAAAAGGTGAAATTCTCAATAAAACACCCTATCAACTAGTTTGGCATAATCTTACCTTTGTGTTGTCTAATAATGAATAAAATAAATGGAACACCATTGTTCTAAATATTATAATTAATTCGGGGAATTGTGTCTGTCAAGTCAACTTCCTAAAGTGTCAAGGTGGTGTAACCAACATTCAAGGAGCCATTTTGTTAATTTGTGCAAGAAGACCATGTCACAGGAAATTATATCACAGAGAAGGACCCATGATTAGCCTAACTGCTGCATGACAAAGTTAGTAACTCTCTTTGAAATCTTGATAATTTGACATTTTTAGGGTGTGGTCAGGTGTGCTTAGGGTTACATGTCAAATGGTATGAACCCAGGAAAACATCTATCATTCATAATAATTGTAAAAATAAGTATTTATTTAAAAAAATGTGTTTGAAATCTTCACACCAAGGCCATGTGCTTACATAGGTGTCCATCATAATGCCTGTTAAATTTGAATTTAAATTGAAATGTCAAATGGTGTAACCAGTTACACCATCTGACTTTTATTACATTCCTTTTAGTTAGAGGCCGATTTTGTCAAATATCAGTAGTTTATGATGCTGATTAAAGATGTAATATGAACTAACTTACTATGTGGAACTATTTTCAAGTGTTAAGTGTCATATTTCTTATGAAGAAGTGGTGATTTATCCACAACTTTATTATCAAAGCTCTGAAAGGTTAGGATAAAATCATTATTTTGCATGGCTTTGATATTTTTTAAATGTTTAGCTTTAATATATATTTGTATTCCTTTCACTTACAATTTTAAGCAATATATAGTGCAATATATGTAATTTCATAATGTAGCAGAATGAAGTGGGTGAACAGTGACAATGTTGAACATGAACAGCAGCTTTAAAAAGACTTAAAACTCCAATAATATGAGAATTGTCCAACTACGCTGCCTTAAAACAGAAAAATACGACTTCTTCCCTGAGACCAGGAGGGATTCACCTGGAAACAATGGTCTCTGCCCTGGGACCAGATGATACTAAACAGCCATGAGGAAAATCCTACAAAACAACTTCTGCCCTGAGACCAGAAGAGACAGTTGACTCCCTTTTGTCCAACTACGTTGCCTTATACAGAAAAATACGACTTCTGCCCTGAGACCAGGAGGGATTCACCTGCCCTCAGACAACTTCTGCCCTGAGACCAGGAGAGATTCACCTGCCCTCAGAAAAAATTGTGGGAAACAATGGTCTCTGCCCTGGGACCAGATGAGACTAAACAGCCATGAGGAAAATCCTACAAAACAACTTCTGCCCTGAGACCAGAAGAGACATTTGACTCCCTTTTTTCCAACTACGTTGCCCTGAGAACAGAAAATACGGCTTCTGCCCTGAGACCAGGAGAGATTCACCTGCCCTCAGACAACTTCTGCCCTGAGACCAGGAGAGATTCACCTGCCCTCAGACAAAATTGTGGGAAACAATGGTCTCTGCCCTGGGACCAGATGAGACTAAACAGCCATGAGGAAAATCCTACAAAACAACTTCTGCCCTGAGACCAGAAGAGACATTTGACTCCCTTTTTTCCCCAACTATGTTGCCTTAAAACAGAAAAACACGAATTCTGCCCTGAGACCAGTTTTTTCTTCATTGAAAATAATTTTAAAAAGTTCAATTGACCTTGTTCACTGTCATGCTTGATTTTTAGTGCCAGTTTCTTCAACAAACAATGGCCTTTGACTGTAGAAGCAACATAGTCAGGTTAGAGTTGTGCGATATTACGATATATATATCGTAGTGCGATATAAAAATGTCTACCGTAGGATATAACCCTCTGTTGTTTATATCGTAATTTTAATGTGTAGGCTACTTGTTTAGCACTGTTGCTACACTAACATTAACGTACACTACGGTTGTGATTTAATACGCCGTGTAAAGCACAACTCAACGTTGGAATGACCGTCCAAATTTTGAGTTCAAAACAAGTTCATTGTATGAAGGCGATGTAACTGCAGCAACGCTACTGCTTTGTGGTAGCATTTTTACGTCACCCGCAAGGACTCGTTTATGGCACCGGTCGCCCGGGAGTAAACAGAGGCAAAGCAGCATGGCGGAGACGGAGGAGAGCGCAATGGAAGACGAAAATAACGTTACTAGTTACGTTACATCAGACGCTGATACAGAAGCAGAACCCAGCCGCGAGGCCTACTGGCTGTCCTACCCGGTAAATGATCGTTATTTTTTTATATTTACATAAAAGCTTGGAATAGTTTTTGTTTACAAATTCTTATTTGTTGTGACAGTCCTGCAAAAAGTCACGAATAAAAAGGAGAAAGTGCCATTCATTTGCCTTTCATTTACATGGTTATCAAAAATAGTGCTGAGATGTGATTGATTTGTGATGTGATTGATAAAAAATATTATAATATACAGGAAAATTCAATAATAACTTTATTAACAGCATGACGATGCCACACTGTATTGAAGTCAGCACTGAGTTTGGTTTGTTATTTGCTAAGCAATAATTACGGGTCAACTGGGCACCATTATTTTGAAACCCTGCCTATGGTTTGTTCTAAACGTCGTTGAACTGATCACACACACCAAACTACAGGTGTAAAAAGGGACCTAAATGTCCTGAAAAAAAAAAATCTTATTTAGAGATGCCAGAACAGAGACTCCAGATAATGTGGAAACTTACACTTCTGAGGAAATACTTTTGAGCATGAATGTTTTCACTAACTTTCAGATCTTTTGTGCATTTCATGGTTTAATTCAGTGAATGGAGTGAGCTGAGGTGGAACATGATCTGTTTGCTGAAAGCTAGAAAAAGTACCTTTGAGCATAGATTAGTGGCAGCTTGGAGGGGACTTATGACCGAGTCCCTTGAGGCTTCCTGAGGGGGGCACTGTGGGAGTATGTGGTGTCAGTCCCCATCTGGCACAGGTTCACACTGCACTGCATTTTTGTGAGCTCCATAATCCAAAATTGTCTGTCAGAGCTCATGTTGGATTTCCAGCCAGCATGTTGTGCCAAAGTTCTTTCCTGAGGGATGTACGGTACTTTACACCCTCTGCCTGGGTGTGATCTCATTATGGCCTCATTGTCTGGCTGTTAATATACAGTGATGCTAAGGGGGGGTTGTCAGGTCATAGGATTGACTCAGAGAGGTTTCACCGTGGATGTTAATTGGTGCTCCAGTCAGCCAGGGGCAACTCTATGGCTGCAGTGTAATTGGGAAAAGTGGAGAGTTGGCCAGACTGGTCAGTCCTCTCCCTCTTATCCTGTCCGTCTTTTTCATAATTAACTTGCACTCAGTCTCTATGTCACACGGACAATTTGACATGAAAGAAATGGAGACAGAGGAGAGAAAGAATGTTTCAGAGAGAAAGAGAGGGGGACATGGAGAGGGACTTTCAATTCAGCTGGAAGGAAATATGCCCACAGTTTCCAAGAGATAATGAAGTGGCAATTATGATATGTCACTGTTCCCCCACACAGCCTTAATAAATGGCCCTTTTTCATCTCAGAATCTCTCATTCTTTCTAACTAGTGTTATTGTACTCTAATCTGAACACATTATACTGAATGCATATGAAAAATGACTAACAAGACAAAATTAAGAAATATAAAAACTCAAATCAAGGACACTCAAACCACAGAACATTTTGTTTGTCTTAATATGAAAGCAGGCTGTGCAGACGTTCAAGTGGTGCCAAAGTTAGTGACGGCTGAGTTTCGGTAATTTTGACAAAAGACAAACCTTGAAAAAGTTCTGCTGTCAAATACATGTGTGGCAGAATTAAATTTCCTCACTCCTCCGTCCCTCCAACTCGATACAAGCAGACAGGATAAAGGAGTCATACTGCTACATCATAAAGTCTATGAAGGTCAGATTAAGTCTAAAGACACAATTCTCTCCGCAAATTTTCATTGCATTTCATGTTTGTGTCAACCAGCCAAAAGGACTCGAAGGGAATTGATAAATAGGTCATTCTCAGAGTAAAGATTAGGGATGCTACAATAAACAGTTGGCTGCTTCAGGACAATCTAGACCTGACAGACATCTGATAATACTATACAAGTTAATACAATACAAACCCATGGTAGCTCATGCGGCACATGAAAGATACACTTAGCCACATGACAGGAAAGAACCAAGACAGATTAACGAGGCACCATGATGCCACTCTGTGTGAACTGAACGTCAATCTACATTGTCATGATCACTGAGACTCAAAGAAACATGTCCAGCATTACAAAGTGGTGGTGTAACTTTATGCAGTTTAAGGACCACAATGCAAATCAGTCTCATCAGCATGCATTAACACATATCACAAAGTAAATAAACTGCAAAACGAATGTAAAGCTTTGCTGTGCTCTAGTAGTGTCCAGTG
Source organism: Pagrus major (assembly GCF_040436345.1). Lineage (NCBI taxonomy): Eukaryota > Metazoa > Chordata > Actinopteri > Spariformes > Sparidae > Pagrus > Pagrus major. The sequence continues at coordinate 18,807,255 of NC_133225.1, forward strand.
TTAAGAGAGTTCAGTATGTGAATTACATGCTTAATGTTAAACACCTTAAACCTAGTACGTGTGAACGTGGCTCTACATAATCAGACCAAAATCAGCCCTGCATTACAACAGTGCAGGAGACTGTTGCTCCAGGTAGGCCAGTTTGAGTAACATATCCAATGTGAGGGCTTTCAGGTGCCAAAACATTGCATAACAGTTAATATTTCCATAAGAAAGTTTCAGAGCCCTCTGTTTTGGCTACTCTGTTGCAGACAAGACAAGTGTCATCCATATAAATGGGCTGCATTTTTTCATGCAAGACTGAAATCAGTCCTTTCATGACCTTACAAATTCTGGAGGACTAATGATTTGAACATATGCTGATCCTTCATACAGATGGTTGCTCTGAGATTGCGCTAAAATCAAGAATGATTTGCTTATATTCAGTGTATTCCATGTATAACTGTGCAGCAGCAAGTCTGATCTCAAGTAATTTGATCTGAAAACCAGCGATTTCTACTTCTTTCAATCCTTTGAACACTTGCCGGAGCCTACTTATTTCTAAACTGAACCAACTTATTCAAAGATCTTTTGTCAAGTAAAAATTATCTTACTCCACTGGCAGATGAATTAACTTGTTTTTAGTCTGTCTCTTCTCAAATCAAACATTTATTTCTCATATTTAGATAGTTAATATTTACAGTTCAATGAAACAACATAAAGGCTTTAAATGTCAACACCTGAATAAGTCAGTACTGAATGCATTGTGGTATAAATACAGTACAGTACACACAAAGAGAAGCCTCTATTCTAAGAAAATCTATTTCTATATCTGTAAAGCCTCTGTGATAAAGGCTTCATGAGAAGTGCTGACTGCTATAAGCACTGAATAAAATACACCACTTAGAAGACAAAGAGATGATGGCCTTGAGAAACTTTCAGTCCATCAGTAAATCAGTACATCACCCACATTGTTGTATTAAATATTGGTTCATAAAGACACAAGACACAGAGTCAAAATGACAAACCATCGTCAAATCAATCAAGCAAATAAGAGGAGAGCATAAAGTCATGCTTCGCTTTCCTAGCCTGGGAACAGATGAGTTGGTATGTAAACCTTTATAGTCAACCAAAATCTGTTTCTGAACACATTTCAGGTGAGAGCTTCTGAATCTTCACTCATTAGTGGGATGTGCTCGCACAGCCCACTATTGTTATATTAGATCTGTAATGGCTAATACATAAGTTTGATTCCAACTTTCAAAAGGCAAGGGCACTGCTGCAGTGCTGGTGTTTTGGTTTAACAAGTGTTAACCGGCAACTTTTGGCCAAATATGTCTGCGGTTACCACGGACAGAAGTTAGCTTGCTAAAATTTGTAGTGTGGAGTTGATTACATTATTACAACACTGATGCAAACAAAGCAGCAGGCCGTTGCTCTGATTGGTTGTACGTCTGTTCAATTGCTTTCAGCATTTTGGTCAATGTCCACTGATATATCCCCTTGGAAATCCATAACGAACTGACAGGTTCCAGACTGATTTGCATTTACAAACTGGCCTGGCAATGCCAGTCTATCATTTTTCCAGCTTTCAGTAGTAATGGGTACCGAAACCTGGTATTAAACAGGCCCTGGGGCTAAATTTAGAAAGACCGTAGTATCAATAAGCGCCAACGTTATCGGTTCTTTCTGTGCAGAGTGTGCATGTTCTCCTCGTGTCTGCGTGGGTTCTCTCCGGGTACTCCAGCTTCCTCCCACAATCCAAAGACATGCAAAAAGTTAGGTTAATCGGTTACTCTAAATTGTCCATAGGTGTGAATTTGAGCGTGAATGGTTGTTTGTCCCTATATGTCTTTTCTATGAACTGATGAACTGGGGACTTATCCAGGATGTACGCCGCTGCTCGCCCAATGTCAGCTGGCATCGGCTCCAAACTTATTTTAAAATTGAGGCTGAAGAGTTCATTGCACCACAGCACACAGCTATGTCACTTACCTGCAGTGTCATTCAGACACCCAGAATGGTGTCATCATGTTGGTGTGCAAATTAATTTAAGATCACAATCACAAACTATTTTTGCAGGCATTTTGATTTACCTAAGAAAATGTCATTACTTAAAAGGCATCTTTTTACATTTTCCTAGCTTTACCTTACAAAGTCTTTAATGACTTTGAACAGCTCTACTGATGAAGCCTGGAGAGCTTTATGAGGTCATGCATCCAGAGACAAAGTGCTCAAATCCTCAAAGTCTGAATCTTGCGCCATCTGCCTTTGCTGTATGGCCTTGATGGCTGTGCAGGCACACATGCGCATACAGCATTTTAAGTCTTCTACTCCTTGGGGTTTGGAGAGAAGTTGCATGAAGGATCACCTTGAGATCAATAGGCTTCAAAACCAGTTTAATCTCATGTGCTCCACTGAGCTTCTGACTGGCACATGTCCCCTTTCTCTTGGCTAATCCATTGCTACTGGTATGAAAATAACTGCTAAATCCTTTTAAAAGCAATGTATCTTCACAATAGCAGCTCTTATCTATTTTAGATTCTGCCAGCCTAGAAGTGTAATTTAACATAGACACCATTTTGTGGCTTGCGAATACAGCAGTTTAGAATTTCAATATTTGTGTGATAACATTCATCTTTCCTGCACTAGGGTCATTTTATTTAACACTAAATGTAACTCTCGGTTATTTGACTATACGCATGGCAATGTCAGTTGGTCTGTCCACCATTTTGTTCAAGACAAAACATCTCTCCAACTTTAGGATTGATTATTACCATCAAATTTTTGATCGCAGGGTTATTTTTATTTGTCTACTCGCATCTCATCATTGACTTTGTATGTAATCTAGTTGCACAAATATTTGCCTCACGTTTGGTCTGAACACACCATTAGACTGCTGACATGAGCTCAAACCACTGGTTTGCTTATGGACAACTTCACAAAGCTGAGCATGTGGCTGTAGTTGGCTGTACTTAGTCTTATCTCTGTTATAGTCATGAAAAACCAAAATAAACCAAAACTTTTAAAGTTTAAGGGATCTTTGGATAGGATGCCAGTTCCTGGGTTCATACTTTCACTACATTATGTACCTCTCACCAAGCTAGCTGGTGCTCTATACTCTGTCAGTCTGCAAAGATGAAAATATGTGGCCTCAAGTGTAATTTCGACTCACACAACTTTGGATTCAGAACAATGTTTGATGCAGTCATGAATGTTTGCAGTCATGAATCACCCTTACCCTGTACGACCTTAGATCATTTTTATTTTTTAATCATTGGACTGTAGCAAGGTCCCTTGCTAGAGTTGTTATACTTTGAGAAAAAGTCCGGACAAAATACACCGTTATATACAATAAGTATTAGCTTATTGTTTTAGCATATTTTTTTTAATTCAGTACATTTCAAGTTAATAGGTAAAAGAGAGAAAGTTATCTCTGTATTTGTGTCACTTTATGGCACTTAATGTAAAATGAATCAAAAGTTGACTCACTTAGTTCCAGACAGGAAGAGGCAAAGAGTCATATTAAAATACAAGCACAGTTAAAGTCACTATGAAGAAGTTGATGAAAAGTCTGTAGACAGAGGACAATTTTTCCTCTAGTCTTTTCAATTTCAGTAATTTACACTGAACGCCCTCGTCTCCTTGCTCTTTTGGCATTCAATCAAATTATCCCTTTGAACCTGAATACAGCTGCACATCATAATGATTGTCATTGTTTCTCTCAGCCTTACCCCTAAGCCAGGTAGGAGAACACTTACATAACATGTTTTCCTCTTGTTTTGTTTATCTTTTGTTTCAGTGTATTCTTCTCTGCTGTGAAATAAATAAATCTTAGGCCAACTCAAATGAGTAGAACTTTTGATTGATGGAATTTATATCCTCCTGATTCTTAATACATTAAGCTAAAGGCTCCTAAAACAACAGCAAACCATGAGTGTAAACTTAACTTCTTTCTTAAGTGACACAAGGAAACAGTGGGAGGCCATTCATTTCTAGTTATCCATTAGTGAGTCTCATCCCTCTGCAGTGTGACATTTTAATCTCCCTATTCAAAGTCAACGACAATCTACTGCACAGTATTTAATATCTAAAGACTGCAGCCTGATGATATTTTAGCCATCTTACTTTGAAGAAGGAGGAAGCTGACAGATATTATTGGTTTATTTTACAATTAACCAGCAGTTAACCAAAGCTGAACTATGAGTAAATGCATTTGTAATATCACTCTAGTGTCCTGGTATTTATTACTTTTAAAGAAGTTTATATGACAACAGATTCATGTATAAAACAACAAGTGTGAATTTGCAATTGCTGCAACAATTGCTTATTTCAAAATATAATGAGAATTTTCTGTCCAAACTGAAGCACTGACACCAGTGTATTTTTGATCCTGTTTTAATTGAGGTCCATCCATATTAGATTTCAGCTCTAACAAAATGATTGTAGAGGCTACATGACACAGTGGATCCTCAACATGTATGAGCTTCATGAAATCTAAATGTATTTTTATTTAATTTTGACCATAGATTACTCTTATTTATCACTGATTTTCAATGCCTATAGCTCTGTTCATTAACAGTTCCATAGCTGATATTGTTTAGCTAACACTGAAGCATTTCTTTATTCAGAATAAAATTAGTGCAATAATTAATTTCTCCTCATTATGACTGACCTACTGAAAACCTAACTCTTAAATATAAATCGTATCAGATTAAATAAATCAAATCGAGTATTGGTCGGCCTCATTATTAAGGGTATTGACTCATGTTTGTATCAGGGTGACACACCAAATTGAACCTGTTTTTTTCTTGTTAAGAGGTTCTGCTTGCTTGTTTTCTCATACCGCTCACAGTGTTCTCCTGTTGTTGTCGTTATGCCCTATTTGTTCTCATTTATTGCACATGAACACATCAGTGTTTATTCAGAGGGCATTAGTCTAAAACCCCAGCGTCAATACGTGGTGAAAGGAGAGCCAGATTGCATTAGAGTGCTGGGATCAATAGTCTCTGGAACACAGCAAGACCCCAGAGAGGAGGCTGGGCAGCCCTGACTCTCTCACCACAAATAATGAGAAAGTGACTTATTGGTTTTATGAGTTTTTCATCATTTTTTTATGAGTTCAGATTGACCTCATTTTGAGTGATAAGAACTTAGATCCTGACCTTCTATTTCATTAAGTTGGTTCTACTTAATAAGACTTTGGCGTCTGATGTAGTGGAAGGAACCAGCTTGTTCTCTGCAGCTTGTTTATTAAGCCATGGCTTCTCTTCTCTTTCTCTGGGTTTTCGCCTGTGCTGAAAACCCATAATAAAGCAAAAGTAGTAACTGTCCTTCTCTGCCTTCTGTTGTTTCAGGGTTGAAATTACCATCAAAGGCACTGGCGCTTCAACAAATTTCCCCCTAGTTGACCCTTGCTGCTCCCCTGGCGTGTTAGTGTCACAAGAAGCTCCTAAAGGCCTTTTGACAGTAAACAAAGAACAAATAAACTGACTAATGCCGCAAGAAGATTTGGCTTAGCACACAAGCATGAAACCCCAACAGTCCTCGTTATGTAAGTGAACTTGTTAAGTTGGTTAAGTTCATGCAAACACATTATTCATGCTCTACAAAGTCCTGAACACAGCCTCATTAAAGAGGACTGGCCTTGCATAACAGATTCTAATTCTGACCAAAACTTGTAATGGAGCTGTTTATTTGTGAGCTCTGTCCGTTCTCTTGATGTTTCATTTATCGTTTTAGTGCGTTTCTATCCACTGTTACTGTTGTTTGTTACAGGTCAACCATTCATTTCCTGTGATAAGTTTAAGTGTTTAGAGCAAGGCAAAGTGTACCTGGTTTTTGCTCTTTAAAGCAAGCCTAAATTCAGTCAACTGTAATGAAAATTTTGCAAAATTGTTAAATTAAACTCAGCTCATGTTAGAGTCATGCAGGACTTCTAATGTGTGCTATCTGCAGGGAAGGAAAAGTTGCTTTTGACACTTGCGCCACTTGCAGACAACAAGTGTTACATTATTCATTTTTTGAGTTTAGTGTTTTGAGGTTTTCAACCATGTTGCTTACGTTTGGACATCATTTTAGTTATTGATGTCCTGATGTATTTTTGTTTCTCTTCTGGAGCAATAGCAGCTGAACCAAGTTTCTAAACTCAACTCTACCTTACTCGACACTAATTGGTTCAGCTCAACTCAATGTCAAGTGAAAAACACTTGAGAAACAAAGCATGCACTATATCAGAGAAACAATAAATAACTGGTGTCTGTCTGACTCTGCTGCCTTTATCTCCACCATGTGCAGTAGCTGTAGCTTGCATGTGGCTTGCCCTGTTGAGACAAGGAGCAGCCAGCTCTAGCACTAGCCAGCCTCCTAAATGAGACTATTGTATCCCTTCCATCAATGCTGTCTCACAACATCTTCATGTTACACAGCCGTATCATGAACTTTGATCTGGGAAATTACATCTACAACCCCATAAGGACCTGGCTAACCCTCTCACAGAGCAGGCTTTGTGCTCATGTTACTCAAGCCTCCATCTCTGTAAAGGCTCACAGATAAGTTTTAGGATTATAGCAAGCTAATGGCTATGTGTGTGTATGAATCAGTTTACAGCATCATTATACTTTACTCTGTACAGTCTCTCATTGTCTTTATCATATATGTTTATGTGACATTTGAGACATAAGCACTGACATGAAATGTTTAAGATCATGACCAGCTTTTTACATTATTTTCTGCTCATATTTTTTACCTTTCTTTAGGCCACTTCGTCTTGACACGTGAATATGTTAATTGCAGCTAGAGGAAGTACGTACATGTGCAGTGCTTGACTGGACAGCAGGATAGCCAAATATGAAGTATAAATGTGTCAGCTACATGCCTAAACCTCTAAAAATAAAGCAATAGACAAATGTAAATCCTCTCTCAGTGCCATTGGTGTTAATGAGTAAATGCAGTCACGTGCTTATGTTCGCGGAGACAAGGTTTATACACTCAGCACACTCAGCAGGTGACAGTCTAATATGTGAATAAATAAAGTTACCAGATAACAGTATTACAGGAACATCCAGTGTCCTTTCATGTGACAGAGTTATCATCAGAAGTGACAGTGCTTTCCTAATTCTATCAGACTCTGCAATCTTAAATGTATCAGCAAAGATGTGGGTGAGAAAATGAATGAAAAGCATAAAAAGTGAAAGAATATTCACATTTTTGTACGTATGTGGCTGCACGTTATTGCGAGTCAGCATAAATGCCTGCATCAGCATCATCATTAGTCTCATTAAAGTCATTACATTTCTTGAAGTTATATAGAAAATAGAGTTGCCCCTAATGCAATTTGTCTTGACTTGCATTTTGTCAGACAAATAATTTTTTCAAGCTGTGCTATTGTGGACATAGTAACACAAGATAAAAAGTGTACAAGAAATAAGACTTTTGGACCAAGCTGAACAGGTTGATCAAGAATGACAATAATCTCTAGTTGCAGGTTTGTTTTATAAACTGATCCTAAAGTGCAGTTAGACTGAACAAACCTGTGTCTTCGCACTTAAGCCATGACATGATCATATGAAGCCTGCAGCAGAATGTGGTGTCTGCTGTAATATTACTCACATTAGCCAATTAAAAAAACAGAGCTAAATGCGTCAGAAGATGAACTCAATCTATCAATACAGACATGAGGTGGAACATTTTATATTCACTTGTGGTATTTATGATATACTGTAGTTTAAATTTCTTTAATTATTTGTTTTATCACTGTGCGTCTGATGTGAAAAAAAGGATTTTTTGTAAAAACGACATGACAATGTACCTGACCATAACTAGGTCTGCAACTAACTTCAGGGTTTCCCACACATTGACTAATTCGTGGCGGTGCACCACAGAAAAACACAGACCGTCACATATTGTGTTTCATTATAAATATTCTATGTTCTAAATACAATGCTGTCAGTGTGTTAATGCTAGAGACCCGACCCGACTCTTAAGCAAACAAGTGATTGCTAGGCCTTCTTTAGATAGTTAACTAGTTGCAAGTTGACGTTAACATGAAGTTGGGTTGTTGAGGTCAACACACTATACACCGATCAGGCGTAACATTATGACCACCTGCCTGATATTGTGAAGGTTCCTCTTGTGTAGCCAAAACAGCTCTGACCTGTCAAGACATGGACTTAAGACCTCTGAGGGTGTCCTGTGGTGTCTGGATCCAGGGCGTTTTATAGTGGATCCTTTGGGTCCTGTATGTTGGGGGGTGGGGCCTCCATGGATCAGACCTGCTCCAGCACGTCTTACAGATGTTCGATCAGATTGGGATCTGGGGAATTTGGAGGCCCAGTCAACAGCTGTTCCTCAGCAGTGTTTGCGGTGTGTCAGGGCACATTGTCCTGCTGGGGGGCCACTGCCATCGGGTAGTGTTGTTGTGATGAGGGGGTGTACTTGGTCCACAACAGTGTTTGGATGGGTGGTGCGTGTCAATTGGCATTCACATGAATGCCAGCACCCAAGGTTTCCCAGCAGAACATTGCATTGTGATGAGATGATCAATGTTATTCACGTCACCTGTCAGTGGTTTTAATGTTGTGGCTGATCGGTGTATGTAGCTGCTGTGAATCAAATAAACTTCTTATAGATAATGTTATGTTATTTTTTTACACTTACACTGAATGTTTGCTGCTTCAATCCAGATGAGTAGTATTTTCCGCAACTGAAAAAGGCACGTGTTGAGGATGCGGACCAGCCTGAACCGGAGGTATCAGTCTGAAACAGAGCTGAACAGTCCGACCAGGGTGATTAGTTATGTTATTAATTTGTTTAGAATATTTTCAGGCTTCAACGAGTGCTGCTCAAGCAGAAAGACAGGGTCAGGAAGAGAAAGAGATAGATCTAACATTATCAAGCATCTAACGCACATTTAAGATCCCGCAAATATTTGACATTTTTGCATGAAAAATCAATTGTTGCAGCTATAACCATGAATAATCAATATTAACTTTTTAATTTTGAATAAAGTAGGATCAAATTTGTTTGTTTGTGTGTGTGTGACGTAAATGGATGTACCTAATTGTATCCATGAGTGAGTGTGTTTTGTCTCACAGTGACGAGGTGTGAATGAAATTGGAAAAACATAGTCTCCCTGCAGGGATTACCAATGAGCTTCAGCTGCTGACAGCCATGTTAACACTGAAACAAGTACACACACACACACACACATGCACGCACATCTACACGAAGATACAGAATACACATACAAGCCCATCATAATGTGCTCTTGTAAAAAACAAGTACATCCAACTCGACCTCAGTGCTGTTAAAGGTAATTTATGGCCAATGTACATTTATTGCCACAACGCTGTTGTGCTGTCGAAGGTCTGTCGTGCTCCTGAGTGAAAACATGTGTAAGCAGTGGTCGTATTACCCCATTGTCTGCTAGTGAAATACGATTAGAGGCTGCACAGCTAAATTTAGCTCCTAAACTCAAAAATAAAAGACACACACATGCAAAACAAATAGCTAAAACAAGCGGAGTGGGAGTGACAGGAAGGTCAATCTGAGGGCAAGTGGACTGAAGTGTTTCTACTGCTGTGGTGCCAAAAAGCAGACTCATTTCCTGAGGTGCTATTACACTGTTATCAACTGGAGAACTGGTTTCAGTAATCTGATGCATGACAAATAATCTAAACTACATATCTAGTGTATATTTAGGTATTTTTAAAGATGTGATGAACATATAAGTCACCATATGGTAACACTGACATTTTATACTATATTCATTTCCGTTTGTTTAAAATGTCATCACCAAACCTTTAAAAAAAGGTCTTAAATATGCTGCTGAAAATGTCTGCCACATCTACATTTCTTGGTTTTAAAATCCGGTCCAATTAAAGGTCTTATTGAATAGCCCTGCCCAACAGGAAAACTGCCTTTTGAGCGCAAGTACAGTGAAATACTGACAGTAGAGGACAGTTTGTCATTTTCACAAGCCTAGCGGCATAAGACATATTATGTACTTGACACACTATCAACCATAGAAGTAAATTAATATTTTATGACACCTATTCACTGTCACTTAGCATTCAGCTCCTAGCTCAGTTGCAAGGTGTGAGCGGTCTTTTGTCTCAGAAGCACCGGTTGACCATGAAAGGTGATCTGCTGCTACCAGCTAATAGAAACATTATCATGTCACGCAGTGAAACAGATGCTCATCAGCTTACTGTAGCAGTTTCAGCATCAGTGTCATCAAATGTCTTTGTAGGGGAATTCTAGGCTAATTTCTAGTTGTGAAAATGGGAAATGTGATCATTAACAGGTCCTCTCTTGAACCTCCTGGGTAAGAAAAGTTCTCAAACTCATGATTCAGTAAATTGAGGTGCTTTGATAGTAAGAAAGTGGGATGATAAAGTTAAGTAATTCAAGAAAGAATGTATAAGGTATATACTGTATACTATTACCCTATTATCGCTTTGTCTCAGTTGCTGTGTGTTTTGCCCACGGGATGTGATAGCGATCGATGAGGGTAGATTTGTTTTCTGGCTGGCGCAGGCCTCCAGCCATGGTTTCTCTGCATACACATAGTATGTATATTTGTTTATGTCATCTTTCGAAGGATGGGAAGACTAAGTTACAACTGTATGCAAGTCATGTAACAATTGATGTAAATTGTTTTGGAGAGGCTGGCACCTCCTGACAATGGGGACACCCAACCTGCTCTGGGAGAGGAAACTTGGCTTCAACACCCAGACTGACAGCAGGGTGAGATCCTGATAACCAGGACTGTGCGTGTGTGTGTGTGTGTGTGTGTGTGTGTGTGTGTGTGTGGCTCTTTTTCTGTCTCTCTCTCTCTATTTTTTTAAAAGTAGCACCCACACATATAGTGAAAAAAAAACAGTTAAATGCAACTTTGCAAAATGCACTAAACTCTGTCTTGACTCACATGGGCAAACAATACAGTGTTTTAAGAGGATCTACAGCATAATGACTGCATCATTTTCCTAAACCTGACCCTAAACATTTTTTAGCCAGTTAACATGACCTTATTCTGACTCAGTAGTTGCTAAATATTTAATACCATAGAACCCATTTTTTCCCAGGCACCCCTTCATCCTGCCACACACATCATATGTGCCAAATATGTGACTTATAAACAAATACATTAAATGAAATAATAAAGGCCTATCATCATATGAAAAAGTCAGGTGTTACTTTGTAAATACACACATGAATATTGAACTTAAACTTCACAATGAATGAAAAATATGTGAGGTTGTTTGGTTAATGGTTGAGTGTATTTTTTTCATTCTAATCAAATATAACATTCTTTAAAACATTTAAAACATGGAGATGAGACGTTCTCGTGTGCGACAGCTAGCTTCCTCTCTCCATGTAATGCCATAAGCTGATCTAGCTGTCACTGTACAATTACATTTTAGTTCTTTGGCTGGCTCAGGTTTGGTTGTCTTCACCTGTTTAAAGCAAGTTATCACTATTTCTTTAAAGAATATGTTCATCCACATTCAGTCATTTTCTACTATCCAAGTCTCTGGAAGCCTCAAGATCCCAAATTGATTTGAAAAGACAATATTTACACCCAACATGGGTCAAGCTTGTGCATCCACTTCAGATGAAGTGTGCGCTAATGCCACCCCTGCTTTTAACTTGTGAAGTGAAGATTTCAGCTTTAAAAAGGGTGTAAATTACTGTCTTTTCAAATCAAGTTGGGTAACAGGGCCTCTGGAGACTTTGATTACACTGGATGAGCTGTATGGAGCCATCTTATGCTTTTTTTAAGTTTTATATAAAGTCTCCATGTACTGCAACACTGTTTTGATTTGAAGCTCCAGAAATGTTTTGTGGACTATGAAACTTCACCTGACATTCCATTGACATGGGACTGAGTAGATAATGACTGAATTTGATGACAGTCATTATTTCTGATTTATATGCACCTGATAATCTGCATGTTGCAAAGCAAGTTGAACAATGACAACTAGCATCTGGTCACTGTTGTCATCAATCTTAAGCTGCCGCATGACAGCACCTTTAACAGGGTTGGTGGTGATACATTTGAAAACATAATGTTACATTGTAGTTAATGTAAATGTTGATTTTGCCTGTCATAAAGGCATCCCAGGGGAGCTACTCTTCTTAATCTCTCTTTTAATTTTAGCGATAAGCCCTCACACTAAACTAACCTCAAACTTTACTCTTATTCTAAAACAAACCTGTGATTCTAACTAATGGATGTCCTGAATTATAAACTAGAAGCCCTGCTGTCTAGCCAAAGTGAGCTCTCTTAGTCCTCACCCCAAAGGTCTAAATGTCTAGCTGGTTTCCACAAGGACAGCAAATCAAGCAGACAGACACACACAAACAGCCATCCAGCAAAAAGTGTGGTATAAGCCCCATTCCTAATAGGGTCATTCATAATGAAAGGGGCTTTAGAAGTGCCAGACTTTCACTCAGCAGATAAGGTGGGCATTTATCACCAACAACAGCAGGCTACATTCGATTGGGATTACATAACTCCCAAAATCAACATGTGGAGCGCCTCAAGATGTTTTGTTTTTTGACCCTTGATGTAATAGATGAGTAGCCAAAAACCCTAAAAGATATTTTTTCTAGTGTGCTCTTGTGAGAGTTGCTCCAGCCCAGTTGCTCCTGTCTGGTAACTTTATCAGAGTTAATACACAGCAGGCCTGATCTCTGAAGGCCTCAGGTTCTGAGCAGCCGTAATCCTCAGACAGCTCATATCACACAGGAGCAGACGGAGCAGGTCCAGGGTCAGCGCTTGGCCCCATCAACCCTGTCTCAATCATCCTCCCTGTCGACTCTCAGAGCCAAAAATAGTGTCTCTTTTACCAAGAGGAAACTGAGCCTTCTTCAGAGCCTTGTTTAAACCCTGTGTTCTGTCTAAAAGAAGTATTACCCTGTGTGCAGGACATACTATCGTGAGCACATAATATAAATCATGCAAGTCAGTTGCATAAAAAGTGCAAAAGATACTGTTGGTAAATTTAACCAAATCATAGCAGAAAGGTAGTGGTAATTATGACTCTTTTCCGTTTAAAAAGCTACGTGATAGAAACTGTGACTAGAAAACTTAGACAAACTCCAACCGACAGCTAACATTTGTTCCTTTTAACTAAGATCTTGGTTGTGGTCCAAGTGGTCATTATTGTATCCATGATAACAAAAGTACCCTAACCTTAACCAAAGAGTTAGTTTAACCCAAACCATGACCTTTCTCTAACTATAACCATGTTGTTTTTGTGCTTAAAACTAGATCATAACTATTGTGGTGAATGAGAACACACTGCCATGTGCTATTCTGGGGTGCATGGATCAAAAACTGTATTTTATCACTTAATTTTACAAAAAAAATTACTTGAATCCCGTAATTTGTAAGAATGTGGAAAATATTACAAAGTAGTTCAATCAAGTACCAACTTTTCTATTTCTTTTTGTTTTCCACTTGATATTTAAAGGACCCTGACACTAGTGTTGTAGTACTCGAGATCAGTCTTGGTCTCGAGACCGGTCTCAGGACCATTTTTTGAGGTTCTTGGTCTTGTCTTGGAATCGAGGGCATTTTTACTAGGTCTTGTCTCGGTCTCGGACTGGGCGGACTCTGGTTTTTTGAACGAGACCAGTCAAGACCACCGCTGATAGGCTTTTTGTCCATGCCTTACTGATAAGAGTGAAAAAGGACCCTCTCAAAAACATCTAATAACTTCAAATCATTGGTAGTGTAAAGATTTCCCCCAGCTAAAAAAAAGAAAACTCACATTTTGATGTTTTGTTATGATTTTCCTTTGATAAATATGGTCTTGGTCTTGTCTCGGTCTCGACCTCTAAAAGTCTTGGTCTTGTCTCGGTCTCGACCTCCAATGTCTTGGCCTTGTCTCGGTCTCGGTACTCTCTGGTCTCAGTAATGTCTTGGTCTCGGTTGGTGCGGTCTTGACTACAACACTACCTGACATACCAATCAAAGAATTAGTGACGACGAAGACATTGCCTCACATCGCCTGTTAGACCTGTTGTCTTAGGGTCCTTAAACTTGTGAACATTAAATATAAGCATAATTGAGGAAAAAAGTGTAAAAAGAAATCTGCATTTAAGTAAAGAATATGGGAATACATTTTTGCTTGGGAGAATGCAATTTGACAGTACTCAATACCCACAGTACAGTTAAGTGTTCCCTTGACAAATATATTCTACTCTCCACAGTCAGTCTCAAGCTCTTTAAGGAGGCAATTAATAAAGTTGTAGGTTTTTTTTCCCAGTGTCACTGCCATGTCATATTTCTCTCTTTCCCCCAGTAGCAATTATAGAGCATAGTCTGCCATGGTGAATTAAAACCCAGACAGAATAATAAATGCTCTTTTGCATTGGCTGGAGCTTGTTGATTTATTGCCAAGGTGATGGAGAAGTGGTGGAGTTGGCACATTATTTCTATTTCATCTTCCTCCTTCCTTTGTCCAGCCCTCTTTCACCTGCTAACAATGTTGCAGGCTGTGAACCTAGAAGTTATGGTGTACATATAACTCTTCTCACTGCAGCAAGGACAGGTGTATAGGCAGTTGGGAAGCTCATGAATGAACTTGTGGGTGTGTTGAGAGGTGATAATGTGTACATGTTGTGTGTTTATTTGAGAGGGAGAGACCGTGTATCTGTGTGTGTCCGTGTGAAAAGCTACTTATGAGATTATTTTGCATGACAAGTGCATATAATGGAGTGATGTGTGTGTTTGTGTGTGTGAATATGAGTAGACTGGAACAGTTATTGTCCCCTTCAAATATTTATGAGAGGTTGTTCTCTTATATTTATAGTCTAAAGGCTGAAGGCTCCGCAGCCATTTCTCATCATCCCAGTTAACTCTGCCAAGGTGATAGGGAGAGTAAAAGACGGAAAGAAGGAGAGAGAAAAAGAAAGAAACTTAAAAGGTTAAAAGAATCAAGACAGACAGGCATGCAGACAGACAGACTGGAGGGAAATATTTTACAAATGGCTAAATATTTAAAACTGAAGTGCTTTTGGAGAATTTATAGGACAGTAAACATTTCTAAAAAAAACGGACTCCACTTCATGATGAGTTTGCAGAATTTTATCATCAATCATTCATCTCTTTGCTGTACTGGTCTGGGGCCAGATCTACAAAAAAATCTATCAACATGGAAACTCCCCTTAAGCAACCTCACATTCCTCAGTTTTTAAGATGCCTCATGTTTGAACACTTTCTTAAATACCAAGTGCTGATGATGTACCAACATCTTTTCCACATGTGTATACTAGTTCAGTCAGATGGTTCTGCAGAACATGATTTATGCCCAATGTCAACGTTCAGTGTCAGTGTTAGATTTAATGTTTCGGCATTATGTAACAGGGCAAAACAATGGCGTGGAAGCTGTGAAGATGAGGGGTTACAGAGTGCTCCTGACTTTCATGTCCCTGAAACTCCAACATTTCTTTTTAAACATATTTTAGTTAACCAAACCTTAGACACACCCTAACCATGTTTTATTTACCATAACATCAATCTGTCCCTCGCTGAAAAGGTTATATACGTCACTCATGGCCGCTAGATAGAGCACCAGCATCTCAGACCAAAACAAATGTGTGCATCATTCAATCAATAAAGTTGGACCAAAACAATGAAAGATCTCAGATCAAACTGTCAAAACAGGCAGTGCTAAGATTCTGTTACTTCATAGCCTTTCTTGCTTAAAATGGTTTTAATGTTTTTTAATTAACTTCACAAATACACTTCACACAATGAATAAATAGACTTTGCTGGGGACCGGTCTACATATCAGCTAAGTAAACAAAATCCCCACTTCTCTTAAGCCCAGTCTACGTACCAACCAAGTGCAGCAAATAGCCTCTGAAAGGTTTAATGTGAATGGACTGCGAGTGCGACACAGCATTTGTAATTTACGAGTAGCCCCTGAATGCAACATATAAGGCGCAGTCAGTCAACAAAAGCTGCAGCAGATTTACGTCAAGCCTACACAGAGAAAAAGTAGGTCCAGTTTGAGTAGAAACACATTTTTCACACTTTTCGTCCTTTTGGTGACCGGGCCGAAACAGGGTTTCCGACACTTCAAGGTGGATGAAAGCAAAGCGATGAAATGTGACTCAGCAGTGGCAGCGGTTGGTTTGGGGATTGTAACCCAAGACTGTAGATCATGGCTCGGTTTCATGATTGTTACACCCCAGTGGCCGTTACCAGAAACTGAAGAAATTAATATTATTATTAATGACTGTTCAGAAACACTGCCATTGAACATAATCCAGGGTTTTCTAGAATCATCTAATATCTATATTTTGCCAGGCAATATGATTGATTAGCCATATTAGAATACATTAACACAAGACGAATCTGCACATATTTGCATAATTTAAATCACCACAGTTCTGCTGGAAAAAATAGCGGCAGTGTGCCCACAACTACAATCTCCGTTTGGCAGTCTGCAGTGTGATTCTCAGGAATGCCTGGCTGAGGAGTTAGTTACAGCATAAAACAAGGGACCCACTGTAAGGGATTTAACACTCTGATGGCCCACTGCTCGTCCTGAGGAATATGCAGCAAGAGGTACAGATGAATCAATCAACACAACATCTGCACGCTAATCTGCAGAGGCCTCCTGCACCGGGAAAAGCTGCCATTAGCACACTTCCCACTGGACACCAAGAGATGTGTAACACATACACACGTGATAATGCACACACACATTGGTCGCATTCACATGCACTTAAGTAATATGATCATTCGCTACTCTTGGCAGAAACCTAAATCTGTGAACCACCATCTGAATGAGGGACCCGGGTCACTTTATCAGGTTTAAGGATTAAGAAAAACCAGATAACAAGGTAGGTTTCTAATGAAGAAACCTGATTATTCGGAAATGCATGAGCTTATCCAGGATTCTTAGTGTCGTCTTGTACTGAAGCCAAAATAATTCAACCCAAACTCTGACTGTAAGTGAACAAAACTGCACTGATTATAGTGTTATTAGCTGAAACTTTAAAGCATTAAATACGTTGACAATTTCAGGTAGAAAAATACTAATTTGCAACTTTATATGCAAATACTTGTTCAAAATAGGTTATGGGGGAATTGTTAAGTATCACTGCCGTGTAAACTGGGAATTAACAGTAATCGGAAAATTGCAGCAGATGATCATTATCTGTTGTCCTTCCTAAGCCTGGTATCTCACAGTAATCTAGTTCCTTGCATACATGTAAACGTACATCAGCTTTCTAACTCATCCTCATCCTCTGGTCCTCTGGTCCTCTGTCCCATAGTCTGGTGTTGCTTTGGATGCAAATTTCTTTCATAATGTCATCTGGCTGAATATCAACACTGTTTTGCAGTTAACTATTTTGCATTTGTTCTTACAAAACTGCTGCACAGGCCTGATCAAATAATATGTCAAATAAAAACCAGTTACTACATAATTAATTTAAAATGTTTATTGATGAAGACAATCTGTTTTTTGTTTATTGTATTTGAGCTCATCGAGTACAAAGGGCACCTTTTCTTTTCCAAGCCTGAGTGCATCGGTAAACTGCTGAGAACTGTGTGATATTGTTTCTCCCTCCGGATTTCTAGGCAGAAGTTCTGAATCTTCCAAGAACTGCCAACATGCTGAAACCACTCGGGCAATCAGAGCTTCATTTCTGGAAACAAACAGTCACTGATCCGTCTTTCAGAGCCAGCCATGGGTACATTGTGGCTTCAGACTTTCCCCTCGTGATTATTTAACTGATTCAGGATCAGCTTAACACTGCAGCTAATGTGGGCACATGAGAGCTGGTGGTCATTATTGATTATTGCATCGTCTAGGGAAACAGAGGCACAAATTACGGGTGGACTACATCCATCTTCACCAGTGCCTGCAGAAACCTGAGGGAGGTAAAGCTGTACTTCACTGTGATGAACCATGAAGACAAATGAAGGGATGTGCCGGGGGGCTACAAAGGTTCCAGGCAGCCCCTCTGGATATTGTTTATATAGGTCAGAAATATATCAGCACAGCCATGCACCAGATTTAGCAGATTCCTCCTATTGTTTGCATCAACACAGGAGGATGAGAGGCCATCAAGTGAGTCTTGCTAGAAAGCGAGACCTTCTGTGAGGCTTCAGCAAAGTCCTTTGAAAGTCAGAGAAGAGCCTCTCTGTAGGAGGAAATGATGTTGCACTCTATTGTTCAAGGACATGGGGGGTTCACTACTCCACAGTAATTGGTTGGACATATTTCTGTAAGCTTTCTGCAGGGACCACATTAACACAGGATGACTACCATGTCTAATTATTGTCTCAGCAACCCATTGTTAGCAAGCTAATGAGCTTGTGTGAACACAAAGCTCAATTATGCAGTACACACAATGATAAATGGGGGGAGGAAAAAAGTTTGGGTCAGGATAGCAGTTGGCAAGGAAAGACAACCTCCAGCTAATCATAATGAGTTTGCTCAAATCAGTAATGATAACATTTCAGTGGAAATGAGGCCCGAAATTATTAATAGAAAGGGGCTCGAATAGCGACACTTCCCCACAAATAACTGAAAAGGCCGCATTTTCAGCCTGGACAAACATTACCGAGAATCTGCTCAGCTTTTTATGCAATAATGAGGCACTTGTGGATCAACACAATGACAAAAAGATCCATGCAAAATTCCCCGGCACTGATCATGTCTGTAGTATTGTCCTGAACTCCAAGCAGTATTTGCTGTTTATGTGCAATTTAACATCAGACCTGCCAGCCTGTACGTATTTTGTGTAGCACGTTTTCATTTTGACAACAAAGTACGTTGGTGAGTTTTGTCACAGCACGCAAAAACCTTCTGAATTTGACCAATTGAGCAGCGGTACTCAAGTCTAACAGCGGGAGACAGCAGCAAAACCCCAACAAACGTGTAAAGCCTGCTGAAAAGAAGATGAGGAAGACTTCGACCAATCATTGTGCCGGATTTGTTTCTCTTCCTGTACCTTCACCCATCTACAAAACAAACATTTGCAAGCATGGATGACTGACACAATGCGTAATGTCATGGCAAGGGGCTGGCTTGGATCCAAAAAACTGACAGCAACACACTCTTGATTTTATCTCTCTTTATCTTCTCCAAAGGGATACACATTTTTTCCACATAAGGTGGTACTCCAAAACTTCTTTCTTGGCAGGTCAGTGACATAATCATAACAGTTTGTATGATCTAAAATGCAATTAGAAGCGAGAAAAAGAGAAAAGTTCAAACTTGGTACACGTTCAAAAACAACGGCAGCAACAAGAATAGCACAGTCTGTACTTCTCCTTTCCTTCCTGCCATATTAAAACAATCTGTCTTCAGAAGAAAAATCATCCTGATGACATCATCAGGATTTTTGGCTGCAGTCATCATAAGAATGTAAAACACTTCAGAAGGACTTGATCATGTATCCCCATATGATCCACAGGAAGTGGATACTGTTGCACTGGTTAGACACCAATATGTTTAAGGGGTATGATACATTTCCCAACCTGTTGCATCGTAGAAAATAACTACTGTTATTGCATAAAACACTGAATCGTCCTTCATCTTTCTTCTAAAATTACAACATTGTCACCACTCCCTTGTCTTGTGATGAAATATGACTCACTAGTGGAGACCTTGGCAGTCCAGTCCACCATTGTCCACCAACTCACATCTGGGTTATAAAAATACACCTTTTATGTCAAGGTAGTCTTGTGTAAACCAACAGCTCTTTTCAAGCATGATTATGTGGAGTCACTGACACTAAATGTAAGATTTCCCTGGAACTGAACAATGTATATTTGATCCCTGCCACTCCAGCTAATGATAATTCTAGTTTCATATGAATTTAAGATAATTTGGGTTTCTTCCAGAGATATCAGACACTGAAATTAAGTTCCTATCTGCCCTTTAAAGGGGGAACTAACCAGAACCAAAGAATGTTTGATATTTGAGCTTGAATAGTTTGACATTTTGTACATTTGCTTACTCACTCTCTTGCCGAGAGTTAGGTGAGAATACCAAACCACTCTCATGTCTATGTGATAAACACCGTTAGGTAAGTGCTGGACTATTTTTTGCACAGGTGCACTTCTTTCTTGAAGTTTCTACAGATTGTGTGGCAACTTCACCGTGATGACAAGTTCTTAGAAAGTGACTGATTATTGACCAAGAAATATTCTGGCACCTAAAGGATTTGTTACCACAAGACAGAGTCAGGCTAGCTGTTTCCCCTGTTTCTAGGCTAAACTAAGCTAATCGGCTGCTAATATAGCTTCACATTTACCATTACTAGTCAAAGAGTTGTATCAATCTTCTCATCTAACTCTCTGCAAGAAAGCAAATAAGTGTCTAAATGTCAAACTACTGCTTTTAACAACCAATAGAACATCCAACCCTTACCCTTACAGTCATAACGTTCACAAGGTCAGTGATCCAGCAGCTTTGTTGAAGGAACCAAGACAGCGAGAAAGACAGCTGTGGGCATCTTGACCTATAATCATTAGGACCTGCTGACCCTAAAACTTTCTCCAGTAATCAAACATGTAATGTGTTTTAATCCAGACATTTGCCACCAGACCTAAACAATGTCAAGACGACTGGTTCTTGGTGCTGTCACGTATATGAGGTGGCATCAAAGGGATGATCTTGTTTTGTTTGTTCACAGTCTGCATCCTCCGAGTCACATCTCACTCCTTGTTCCCTGGACTAGAGTCCTACAAAACAAGCTTAGCCTTCAACTAGAAGTAGAGGTGATCTAATTTTATCACTGAAGGCTAAATTTAAATGCATCTCTGACTGGAGGGGTGAGGCTTCCTGGCTGCATCCTGTGCGCAGTGTCCCTGTGACTCAGATCTCATGTATACTGTATGATATGGCAATGAAGGAAAAACCCATTAACTCCTCAAGTAGATGCATTTGCTAAAACAAAGAACTTTAGCTGGCATGAGACATGTGAGAGTGTTGTGTTGTGTTCTACAGTCTGTTGCCTACTTATACCTCTGCTCACATAATCTTTGCATTTTCAAAAGTTGTTCTTGAAGGGGATCAATAAAAGTCAAATAAACCATAAAACAGAAATTACAAATTTGACATAGAAAATCTGAAATTACACCTCCTGTGCAGAAGACAGAAATACTGCTTATGTCCTCTCGTTTCTTTATAATATTTTACATACCAAGAGAATGAAGGAAAAATAGCTTCATATTAGTTCAGAAATGTATTGGTATATTATTATATTGGTATATATATATTTTTTTTTTTTTGCTTTTAGCAAGTGTAGGTAAACAGAGCTCTCAAATCAAGTTAAGTGTGTACACCTAGCTAAAACTAATTTAGTCTAATACAACAGCCCATGCATAAATCTTACCATCATGAAGATATAATAATGTTGGTTCAGATGTATGGTCATTATGGAGGCTGAAGTTTGTGGTGCTGAATTGTATTGCATTACACTGTTAGTTCACTGTTTCAACTATTTCTATAACCATTTTTACACATTTAATTTAAATCCTATTTTAGAAAATTAAGGCAAATCTTTCTCAGAAGCCCCCTGATGATTTGCCAGTGACCCCTGTAACTGCTAGTGGAGTGCTATTTGCCTTAGCATAGTTAACGTGTTTTCTGTAAGAACAGTAAGCTAGAGAGGGACTTGAATACTGATTTGCATTTATCGTACTTCTGGTATAGTTTTCTGAAGGCTGACATGGAAATTGTTAGGTTAAAGCTTCCAAGAAGTTGACATCTAATACCATAAATAATGACAGGACTCATGCTTGAGACAGCACAAAGTCTTCATGAGACACTAAAGTATGAATTTACAATTTTGAGAACACAGAATTGAACATTTAAAATTACAAATTAATTGAACACAGAAAACAATATTTCAGTGAAGAATTTCCCACACTTTTCATGTACACAGCTGAAGCCTCAGTTGAGGTTCTAAAATACTAAATAAGCCACGAGGTTACTATTGTTGAATTGCACACAATTGGTGAAAATGCCAAGTGGAAGTTATCTCACCACTTAGACTAAGGGCGCACTCACACTTGGCCCAGTTGCTCCGTACCATGCCGAAACACTATTGTCCCTCCTCCCCAGTCCCCCACTGCCCTGCTCTCACATTGCTCCGGCCACAACCGGGCCTGAACACGGTTACCTCTTGTCCATACGTCATCACGTCGTAGCAATGGAAAACAACACAGAGAAAACATGACTGACTTTACTGACTTTTTTATGGCTTATTTTGTGTTGTTTTGGTCATAGACGGCCCACTCACATTCCTGGATTTCTTGATTATGCAAGGCGGATGATTATACTTCATGTCCACGTTGCGCAACCGTACTGTGCCGAAGCACACCTTTTCCAACTGTGCCAGGGCCAAGGAAGTGTACCGTGCTTGAGCACTGGATGGAGAGCTCACACTAGTTAAACAAACTGGACTTTGAGGGTCAAACAAACTTGGGCACGGTATGGATTGCCTAGCGTGAGTGAGCCCTAACAAGCTCCCTCTCCCTATTTCTGTCTCTCTCCCAGTTGTATCCCTTCACACGTACAACCACATGCACTCAGTCACAATGTTCAAACAGCACATGACATCAGCATCATAAAACTGACAGAGCTTTCATGTTTGAGATTGTGAGTGAAATATGCGGCTATAACCCGAACCTCTACTCAGCCTCCATCATTACAAAGCCACCTGAGGTCAGGACAAAGTACGTTATGTAATGGTTGCCGTACAGGTTTGCATCAACATGCAGTAACTGTAGTTTTGTAAGAGGCAGAGGCTTAATACCTGCTGTGAGATCGTCTGGACAAATTGCTGTTGGTTTCTAAAGGATTAACATAATTTACTCTTATTCACACTGGAATGTTGGGAACAAAAACTGCTTTGTTTTACAACTTCTATAATTGGGGTTACTCAAGGGAATGTTTGCTGGTTGGACTTCCAGAGAAAAAGATGGAGACATGATGCTATTTTGATTCTTGCCTCTCTTATCAGATACCACAGAGGTTCTTTAACAAAAGCCCCTTTGATCCCATTGCTGCGAAATTCAATCCTCACTTAATCTGATGATGTACTGTACTTCTCTCACTCATGAGTACTTAGCTTAAAGTTAGTTAGACGGGATAAAAGCACCTAACAAATGCTGTAAAAGGAAAACATAAATCTAATTAATTAAATTGAATTTCTTACAACGGTCACCAATTTTCTGGACAAAAGCCTGTACATAATTTCATCATTTTACTGCACCAGAATAGCATTCAGTATGTACTGTGTATTTTCTTTTTTGTGTGTTTATATATTTTTACTGAAGTGGTGCACTTGCCTACATTTGAAACCTATTATATAAAAAAAACTTTGACAGTTTTCTGTGAGCATCATAAACCAGACAAGGACCGTTGAACAGTAGATGAGCAGATAAGAAAGTTTAATTATAATCTCAAATGAACTTGATCACAATGATGATTATATCAGGATACAGTGATTCTGTGATACCTGATACATTGCAAGACAATCATACACAACACATCAGGATGTCTGTGTAACTGAAGATGAAAAAATGCCCCTAAAAACCCTAAAAGCATAAATTATTTATTTATTCACCACAATGTGGTGTCTGTGTCTGTCATTTCAAGGTAAAATAACAATAGCCATCGGGGTGGCTGTGGCTCAGGAGGTAAAATGGGTCATCCACTAATTGGAAGATCCGTGGTTCAATCCCCAGATCCCCTGGCTTCACGTTGAAGGATCCTTGAGCAAGATACTGAATCCCCAATTTGCTCTCTTGAATGGCTGAGCAAAGAAATATTGGGGGGCGCTTTGGATAGGAAGCACTGTATCATTCCTGATGAGCAGGTTTGCAGCCTTTGCTATCAGTGTGTGAACGAGTAAATGTTAGTGTTTGAGTAGTTAGTAGACTAGAAAAGTGCTAAATATTGTAAAGGCAAGTCCATTTACCATAAAATGGAAGGAAAGAGAAACTGTCGGGAGGCAGAGTAATTCTGTTTTTCAAATGTTTAAAGAAAGGATATGACTATGCCTAGTGAAAATTTTTCAATCTTTGTCCGCCATTTCCCCCCTATGAGTGCCTCTTCTTCACCTCAGCTTAGTTAACTTCTGCTCACTTTACCTTCATTCATTTGATAAGTGCCATCACGAGGAGACATGAAGAAGTGTCAAGCTCCTGCTTGTTTTTATAAAACATATCAATATTCAGTGCCAGACGTACCAATAACCTATTACAAGTGGAATTGATATTTCCCTAATCGATAATTTGTCCCACCCCTAACAATGAGCCAGCGTACCAGGACCCTGCAACTGAAGCTAATAATTGGAATTTAGCAATCTTCAATTTTATTATTTCACCTGTGCTTTTCTTACTGCGACATGACAAAACACTGTCTCATTGAGACCTCAAGCCTCAAATTATCCATTAATGAATTACTCCTTGGTGACCAACAGTGTGCTAATAAATCATGCTAATAAGGAGCTTTGTCAAACCACTGAGGAATTTTAAAAAATCTGTGTATTTCTCACAGAAAAACATTCCAAAAGTTGTTACAGTTTTCAAATTTCAATTCAAATTTTTCAAGAAGGATTACGTTCATAATTAAATAATTAGTACAACTGAATCCAAAAAGGCCACGTGAAGAATCTTAACACATTATTGTGAAAAAAACAGTCCCACACCTCCCACACGATCAGCTGCTATTAACTTCATTGTCCACAACGTCCAAAAATCTGCCATGAAAATGTTTTAACATGCGACTTGCAAAATGGTGTCTACAGTTAAAGGCCACATGAGAAAGTCCATTCATCATCAGTTTGAAAGCTCGTGTAGATCAGTTCAGGGGCTCATTATCTCGGTCAGTGCGGCTGAATGTACTGTGGTCAAACTGGGGGTAGAGAGTGTTCAACACTGGATGGAGCAGCCACAAGCAAGAAGTCACACTATTAATTGTGTGATTTCTGAACTACTGTTGCACGTTAGCTCTATCCTAACAATGTTCAGTGGTAAAAACCTAATTTTGCAGTTGCTTCAACTGGGGCAACATACACGAGAATATGAATCTTTGCACATCCAATGACTATAATGTGTTAAAACAAAAAAAAAGTGTATTCAAAAGTAATGAGACTGCAGGAAGAATGCCTAAGGCAGATTGATAGTGTTCCCAGTGTTCCCAGTGAAAATGTTACATCATCAGAAGGATCTGTTTACATTGAGATA
Organism: Pagrus major; assembly: GCF_040436345.1. Taxonomy (NCBI): domain Eukaryota; kingdom Metazoa; phylum Chordata; class Actinopteri; order Spariformes; family Sparidae; genus Pagrus; species Pagrus major. The sequence goes on from NC_133225.1 coordinate 18,832,474, forward strand.
ATAGAAGTTCAGTCCACATCTGAAGTCAGTTCCTAGAAGTTAAATACTGTGAAATTTTGTCTGAGTGTGCCATGTTGTGATGGTATGTTGACTGTGGTGAAGAGTGTGCCGCGGGCCAATAGAACAGCTCCCATATGATGTCACTTTTTCCTTCAAGAGGGTTTTATCAGTGAGGTCAGACCAGAATATTATGCATGTTATTTTCCATGCCAGCTGTCTTTTTCTCACAGGGACTCGCAAACACTTGTCAGCGGCCTAACTGCAAAAACATATTCACTACTACTCTAATGTAAGTCAAGTCTGAAGTGACTCAAGATGTAAGTTGGACTGAGGTCATGTTTTTGGATATCATAATCAATTAATGTGTGCTTTTTAACACTACTGTAATAAATAACAGCAGTAATAAGGTAATGTGCTCATATGTTGCTTAAAGAGACTAAATTAAAGTACTGCATCATGCTGATTTTCACTTCAATGTTGATGATTACTCCAGTTAAAATGTTTAATTTAAATGTATTTTTAGCCTCCCATGAATACTTGACATATGAGATTCTCAGCAGTCTCAGGGATTCTCAGTTCATCTACAAATTAGACAAATCCCTACAACTTTTTTATTCTAATTTACTCTATTTCTTAACATTACACAGAATAATAATAATAATAATAATAATAATAATAATAACAATGATAATAATAATAATAATTTATCATTCAAGTAATGAACATAGAGCATGTCAGTGTTTGAAACAGTTTCCTAACGGAAAAAACATGTTAATGATTAACCGCTAATCGATTGTTAAGGTAGCTGACTAACAACTAAAGAAATTGCTTCAAATTTGTGTCCCTAGTTACAATATTAAAAAATATCAATACAACTCATGTAAACATGCTGTCTTGTCCGCAGGGAAAGGCCTATGAAGTGCACTAAATTGAAAATACGGTTTGTGCTCTTAACAAACATTACACTGAAACTATCCATGCCCACCTTCTTCACAAACTTTTGCCTAAAATTTTCCCCAGAAAAAGATGTTTTGGATTGACCAAATACAATTAAATACAATACAACCACTGTGATTTTAAACATAATCCTTTTTAACTGAATTCTCAGTTTTAGTTTAGTCAAACAGAGTGATATAGACTATGAGATCTTTTTTTCTTGTGATTTTTTCATTTTGGTTCAGTGGGTCCTCCTAATCTGACCTTGGCCCCATAAAATGTTTGTATGATTTATTCATTGTGGAAAGCATGATTTTTGAGTGGGCCTTTAAAAAGATCTTTGGTTAGAGGGCTTTACTGCGTGCAGAAGATATTACAAAAAAACAAAAGACTTAATAATATAAGTGGTAAAACTGATACCAACCTTGAAAGATTTGTGTTTAAGGAGTTCAGGTACATCCTCGAAATGCAAATAAACACTTTACAAGCTCTAATTAACGTGAACTTTCTTTATCCTTTCACTTATTTCTGCAAACTTTGTACCTCTTACAGAAGAGAACTTCACTCGACGTCTCTTCCACTTCATGGGTTATCACCATCTTATGGCAGAATGCCAAATAGCAATTCAATCATTTAGGAGCTAAATTTCCTTTTGGCTAAAATGCACATGAACTACTGGTGTGTGAAATCATCTTCGCACAAAATGACCTCGCAGGCTTCTTGGTGGACCAAATTGATACTGCGAGAACCCCGTATCGTGGCTCCAATCCATTTGAGTTATTTCCACCTTAATAAGGTTCGTCCTGCGGTTGTAGCTCTCTTAGGAGGGCGGACAGGTAGCCTGGCTCTGACTGATAGAACTTCTTAATCCCTGCAGGGCGAGTTCACTTTCATGTTATTATCTCTCTAAAGTGGGCAAGAGATTTTAGAAGTCATAAGATTTTCATGAAGTCATAAGGTGATGGGTGCTCTTAATAAGCAGATGCTCTATCAAACAGCTGAGTGTGCACCTAAGCATACATCTACAAGGAGTCTGTTATAAAGTTAGTTATAAAGTTACATGTATAAAGTTTAAAAATATGTTTTGTTACATTTTGTTACATCTCCATCTTTGTTGTGGGGAGGGCTGCAACAGCTCTTCATCATCATTTAATCTGGTAATTGTTAATTAATTTTAATGGTTTAATGGTTAATTTTTTGGTCACAACTTAAGAACTTTAGTTTTCTTATGTCTGAACAACAGTACAACAGGTACAGGTCCTCAATCAAGTATCAAAGATTGTGGACTGAACAGGATAAAATGCACCATGTGGATAATATCTTTTCCATAAATACTTTATGTTGAAAACAGTGACGATCATGTTGCTCAGTGAAGAAAAAATCATCATAGCTGCAGATTATTTCTGAGTATCTTTCTGAGCCTGGCCTCATGCTTTCAGAGCAGTGCGCCAAGTGGATGATGCTGATGCTGCTGTCTGTCTAATCTGCTTCCAACCTATTTTCTTCACAGCTGTCTCATCTACTCCCACCATATCATGATCACCATTAATAGACTACCTGCCACGTGAAAATGCCATCAGCTGTATCAAATCTGTCGCAACATGCAGCCTCTAAAGGTCTGCTTATGCCGTCTCCTGCAGTGATGGAATGGGATGTCACCACATAATGTATGAGGGAGATGTCAGGGTAGAGATTTGATGTCCTACATTGGGCACTTTAATAGACGAATTGAATGAGAAAGTGTGCTAAAGTCATTGATGAAAAACATGACATGACACGGGTGAAACAGATGCTCAACTTCACTGTGGGAAAACTATTCATAGCTTGTAACAGTAATTAGAAGATGATAAAGAACAGTGTTAGTGTGGCCCCGTTCTGCCTTGTGTTCATTAGTGTGTACATATATGGCAACAGCGATTAAGATGATAAATGTATTTTACAATGCCACACGCTCCCTCAGCTTCACACACTCAATGTGTACAACATAAACAACCACTCTGTGTGTGGATATATATCTGATGTGGGTGTGAGCACACACACCCAGTCCCAGTCACGTTTGTCCTATTTCATAACTCGGGACAGCCTTGAAGTCCTTGAACAAGAATGAGGTCAAAATCTGCCAAAGGCCAAACAATGAGAGGATTGATGTTGCAGAGATAGGGAACTGGCTCTGCCCTCTTCAGTGAAGGCTGTTTTTCTTTTTTAATGTGCAAGATGACCTTGTCTGAAATCCTGCAGGAGCTGATCACTACCACCGCCATCCAGATTGCACCGTCCGGTCAATGTGAGCCTATTGAGAGCTGCTGTATTGATCCAAATTGGAGATCTAATTCAATACAGCTTCAAATTTGAGCGAAGGCTGATGGAGCCCTTTGTGAATGTCATAGAGTGGACCAGTCAATGAATGGAGCCTCTTGTATTGAAGACAGGAAAGACCTAAGGAACAGGTCTTGAAATAATTTTTTTCTGCTTCAAAGCATAAGAAGTTTCTTGTTTTCATTCACACACCGTTGCAGTAAAAGGGTGCCCAATACTTAAAGCATACAATAATTAAGAAGTACATTTGTTTATTGTTGAACATATAATGCAACAGTTCTCTTTACTGCAGATACTCATCTGTGGTTCTTTTTCTTAGAGCAACAACTCCTTTTCAATTAGTACAAACATACAGTATTTGAATTCATAGATGTTTTACTGCGGCTGTGAAATGATTGCTACACGATTTAACACACTGATGTGAATAACCCACTTTCAGGTGATGAATTCAGTTGTGTTGAGTCAAAGCAGTAAAATAGTGAATTAGAGGTTGCTAATGGGATGTACTGTAGGGCTGCAACTAACCATTATTTTTATTTTCAATTAATCTGCAGATAGTTTCTGAATTAATAAATCCATTGTTTTGTCTTTAAAATATAGAAAATAATGAAAAATGCTCATAATAAATTCTCATAGCTCCAAGTGATATTCAGACACATTTTCTGTTTGAGCAACAGATATTGACTTGAAAACCCTCCGTGCTTCATTTATTATTAAATATGACAAGTATCACAAAAGATGACTGGATTAACAAAAAAGTTTCAGATTATTCTTTCTGATTAATTGACTCATCATTTCAGCTCAAGTGGTACAGACGAACTGATTACTACCCTATGTACAGGCCAGTTAGATTTCAAATATATGTTTCTGGCTTACTGACCTTTATAACCTGACAGGAAATTATCACTCTCTAGAATCAAAGCGACACACTGCTCGGCTCCAGGAGATGGTAAGAAGGAAATGATCATCAGTGGAACAGCCTAATTCAGAAATACTATCAGAGGGTTTCAATCTCAATCACTATTTCAGTCAGCCAACTCACGTGGAAAGAATACTGGGTCCGTAGAGAGTTGATATTTGGCATCAAGATATGTGAACTCATCATTTCCTGCTCAGCACAGCAGAGATTTGGAAGTGACGATAATAAAATCCCCCTCACAAAACTGCATTAGACACAGAGCCTGACGCCAGCTGTTACATGGAATCTACAGCACAATGTGACGGCCAACTGCCCTGAGGTCATCCCCAGATAAAGCACCTCCAACAACTGCAGGGAAATATACTATCTAGTCAGTTGTACAGGATAAAATACATCCAGTCATCCAAATGATAACACACGTAGACAACATCTGCTATGCGGCAGGTAATTATTCACTCAAAATCAGTTTGGTGCAAACAAGTCTTTCTGATAAAAGCAGAAGTATTGATTCGACTTCTTTACTCAAGTAAAAGTAAGAAAACAAGGCTCTGAAATGTACTCAAGGTATAAAAGCAAAAAGTATCCCTCTGATACAGGTAATTTAAGTGATATAATTCAAAGACTATTAAACTCAAAGGCAGATTCAGTAGGATTTGTCTGATCTGTTCGTAACACACAGGAAAGTTAGTTGATTGTTGAGTCACATTCCCAGGATGTAAATAATCGATATTTCCCTAAAATTCAGTAAAACTAAAGCGAGCCTGTTTAGAAAATATAATGAGTAGAAAGTACAAATATTTCTGTTAAAATGTAGGGAGTAAATGTAAAAAGTAGTCCGAAAAATAATTACTAATAGAAACATAGTAGTAATAATTTCGGTCTTTACAATTTTAACAACGTGCAATAATGAATTTGCATAAATAAGATAAATGGCAGAAAGGGTTTGAACTAAACCTTGAGAAAAGGGGGAAATACTGCCCCCTATTTGTTTGATGGTGGCTGGAAATTACAAATAGCTTCTAAGTATCAAAAGTACAAGTAAAAGTGAACTATACACATATTTACATTTATGTAAATATTAGTGTACTATGGGTTGACCAATTATTGGCCTGGCCAATTATCCGATCCGGTAGTCAGCATTTTTCTGATAATTTGAATCAGTTTTTTATGTAATTGTCCATAAAATATGCTAATTTAAAAAAAGACACTCACTTGGCTTTGATGCAGCATACAATCAGAAAATAACCAGTAACTAAAGTTATCAGATTAATGTAGTGAGTAAAAAGTATGATATTTGCTTACAAAATGTGGTGGAGTGGAAGTTGAAGTAGAAGAAAATAGAGATAGCCAAGTACAGTTCCTCAAAAAATGCACTTAAGTAATGTACTTGATTAAATGCACTTAGTTACTCTCCATCACTGAATACCTTCAAAGACCAGAATCTGCGAGAGACAGCGAGATCCTCCCAGTGGCATTGGCATTGGCAGGTAGTGGCACCGCAGTGGCAGTCTGTGGCAGTCTGCGGCAACCTGTGGCATGTCCGTGGCATCTCCTGGCACCCGCTCGGCAGTTCAGAAACGCCTCCCTTGACTCACTGCCAATAAGCGCGGGGCCACATTTCCTGGAAAAACCCACTGGTCCGTGTTGTTGTTACGACAGTCACTCTGCTTTCAGGTGATTGTTTAGCAGTATGTTCTACTTTTTAGTGCTATTTCTATTTACTTAACCACTTCCGCCATGGAGCCCCCCCCCCAACCATGTAGATCCTTGAGTTGAAATTAAGGTGTCAGGGGGTCCTTGACACCGTTCAATTGACAGTGCGTGCCCAATGCAAAGGAGGAGGGCCAAGATAGGTATATTCCCTGAAGTTTAAAAAGTAGTAAGCTTAATATTAATGTGGAAGAGATATGTAGGCGGGCAGGCTGTGGCAGGTTGTGGCAGGCTGTGGCAGGCTGTGGCAGGCTGTGGCAGGTTGTGGCAGGTTGTGGCAGGCTGTGGCAGGTTGTGGCAGGTTGTGGCAGGCTGTGGCAGGTTGTGGCAGGTTGTGGCAGGTTGTGGCAGGCTGTGGAACTGCGTAGCAACTGTTATATTAAGATATTTTTATAATTGTATTTCATATCAGATATTGTAATATAGCTTGTGTTAATAGTACCCTTTATGCTATTGTTACATTCTGTCAGTCCAGCTGTTGCAAATACACCCTGTCACCTTGTGGCAGGCTTTGGCACTGCATAGCAACTGTTACGTTTAGATGTTTTCATGATTGTATTTCATATTAGATATGTAAAACAATCAATACAACCAAGGAAATATAGAAAATAAGAATAATATAAACACAGGGAAATATGAAATATAAAATATGAAATATAAGAATAAGAATAGTACAATATGTACAATATTTTACATTCACATTTACGCTATGGAACAGATATTAATATATATTTAGATAATATTAAGAAGTGCAAATCAAAGAGAAATTGTGCAAAACTTTGTACATTAAAATGTGTAAACAAGTAGCTGATGTTTCCCTTAATTTTTATTTTGTATTCATCATGACTCCATGGCGGAAGTGGTTAAGTAAATAGAAATAGCACTAAAAAGTAGAACATACTGCTAAACAATCACCTGAAAGCAGAGTGACTGTCGTAAAAACAACACGGACCAGTGGGTTTTCCCAGGAAATGTGGCCCCGCCCTTATTGGCAGCGAGTCAAGGGAGGCGTTTCTGAACTGCCGAGCGGGTGCCAGGAGATGCCACGGACATGCCACAGGTTGCCGCAGACTGCCGCAGACTGCCACTGCGGTGCCACTACCTGCCAATGCCACTGGGAGGATCTCAGCGCTGCTGGAATCTGCACTGAGCCAATAAGAACCAAAGGGCTAATTGAACCAATCAATAAATGCCCTTAACACTCATAAACTCACATATAAAATGGCAAATTTCAACACTACATAAATCAACAGAGTGGTGGAATAGTAAGAACAACAACCTAAAGACAAATTAGCTCAAGTATTTCAAGAAAAAAAGTTAATAGTAAGGCAAATATTACACGTAAGCTAGTAAACACTAGCTAGCTGCACAGCAGCCAAATTAGCATCCAAGCTAGCAGCCAGCACATATGGAAACAGCTAGCGTTAGCTTCAAGCCAAAGCAATTCACAGCCGAATTGCTCACAATAAACAACACAACAGCGCCGAGATATCCACAGCTGTGTTAGCACAAGCAGAAAATAATGTACTCACCCTGTTGGTGAAGTGGAGAAGTACGACCCCACCAGCCTCAGCGGAAAAGAAACTCTGAACATGTCGCCCTCCAACGGCAGGAAGCCTCCATCTTCTGCGTGAGACGTTTGAGGACGACCGTAAAAATGAACGTTGTGAAACGGCAGCTAGCAGTAAAAGCAGCAGCGGCAGCCAGATAAAGACACAATATCTACCTTCACAAAGCTACAATATTTCGAGTTGATTGTTAAATGATGAACATCACCAGTCAGTGAATATAACAGCTTTTAAAGTAGAGCTGGCAAAGAAGCTCACCTTGAACTATGTCATTGTTGTGGTGCGTCTGATTTACAGTACCTTCCAGCAGAGTAGTGTGTGTCATGTAAGGGTGTACACGTCTGAACAAGGTCACAGGCTTCTTTTATACTGCAAAGAAGCTGGATTGCTTGAGTTAAATATTGAATATATACAGTCATGGAAAGAAACTAAGTACATTTACTCAAGTACTTTACTTGAGAACTGCCATTTTCTGCTGCTTTAGTCTTCTACTCCACTACATTTTGCAGGCAAATATTGCACTTTTACTAAATTTATCCAATAGCTGTTACTAGTTACTTTGCAGATTGCATGCTGCATCAAAGGCCAAAGTACCACATTTTTTAATCAATTAATTTTATCCAAAAAAATGCTCAAGTATTCCTTTTGAGTACTTTATATAACTTTGATTAAATATTGATCAAGTTGAAGTAAAGTTTACCTTTCTTCTCAATTCTCTCTCTTAAAGTATGCTGCCTGGGGTCAAAATTGGGTGTGGTGAACAATTATAATGCCTGTTTGTTTTTTGTTTTTTTTTAAATGTACTGCAAAGAGTTTAACTGTCAACAGAATGTATGATTATAAAGCACAATCCCAAGTATATTGACTTCAACAATGTTTTTGGGTAGTATTACATTATTACAAACCTATTCTGACTCAGTCTTTTTGTATATATTATAATTCCCAGTTGATCTACTGTGTATCCTAACAACACAGATTATTTTCTTTAAACTACATTATACCACCAGTGCCTGTTGGTCAAAGCAGGTAACACATAGTGTAAGTGGGTCTATAGTGAATAGCAGTAAAAATCATTTTGTTTAGAAGTCACTGTTTTGATGTGTTGAAAACATCAGGAAAAAGGAGTTGAGCAGAATATGTCTGGGGTTTGCTTAGGCATGATTAGTTTAAAAAAAGAAAAATAATAAAATGAACAGACATCCTGAGAAACTTAGGATAGTAGGATTAGAGGATAATATGTTCTCACTATATCTTCTCGTTATTTCTTTTCATGTTTATTATTGATTTGCTATCATTGATTTGAAATGAAGCCTTCCTTTCATCAGTACATTCACTGTCGTCCACAAATGTTGTGCTGATGTGTCAAGCGTTAAAGAAAACAGATTGAACAAGTGAAGGTCAAAGAGCTTTTCGTGCGTCAAACTAAACTTTTCCTCCCAGTGAATGCAGATGGAGAACACAGAGTATGTAGGTGTGACATGACGCTTGACTCACGTGTGACTCTCATAGTCTGAATGGGGAGCATATGTAGGACAAACCTGGGAGGGATGGAGGAAGTGAATGATGGAAAAATAGATGGGATGAGGACTTGAAAGTGCTACTCTATACACACAAATACGCTTCTATCAGCTTCCATTATTACTGTAGTGAACAACACCCACGTACACACACATGTTCAAATTAGAGAAAGTAATGACCTTTCTCTGTTCCTCTTTCTGCTCAGTTTGATGTTTCGGTGTGTTTATCTGTGTCCTACAAACATAGAAAAAGTAATTCAGCAATCATTAAAAAAATACAGGAAGGTGTTCAGACTTTTGGTAATGATAAACAAGTGTTATCCAACCAAATGTCACACGTGATGCGTGGACAACTCAGTGGCTAAAACCCATTCAAATCTCATCAAAACATAAATGTACATTCTAATTTTGCTTGTGTATTACCCAGCTTTGTCACATCTCTATCCCTGTAAATGTCTCTTTACATTCATAATATGAAAATAAACAATGACTCACAATAAAGTCCTGTCTCTGTTTTAACAGAAAGAGCACATCACCTTGCACGTTTTGTTAAAATAGTCAAACACATGTTATGTTGTAGTTTCTTAAATAGTATTAATAGTATTTTGAGGTATAACTGGATTTGTGGAGAGTACACAATATATCAGATTTCCGAACAAATACTGAGGAAAGCAAGGTGTTAACAAATAAATCCACTCTCAACACTGACCTACATCTGCTGTGACTCTTATGACATTCATCAACCTGATGGAAAAATGATTGCTGAAATGTCTGGGCAAAAAATATGTGTCACAGTTATTATTTATCTTCAAATCACCTGAACATCTGTCATGTCAGGTGCCCACTTGGTTACACACTGACTCATCTTTGCTGACCCGCAAGAGGAAACAGTGGAATTATTTATTATTATACACAGAAAAGATTACTACTCATAAAAAAATGGCTAGAATGTTGTGTTGTGAGAAAATTAAGTTGTAATTGTACAGCAAAATATACCATTAATGTTAAATGTAGCAGCTATTATTTACCTGCATCTCCTGTTCATTGTATTCACTACTTGAACAATGTAGTGTGACATACATCTGTTTTACAAACTGCATGTCTGATTACTTCCTGTGCCAACTCTGTAGTAATAAAGTGCTACAGTGGTGTTTATCATTTGTTTAGTCTTTTCAGCATTTTTTAACGTTTTGATAATCACCTCACTAGTAAAAACTGAGGTGATTATGAAATTATGAAAAAGTAGCAACATTAGGTAGCAAGTAACTCCACTGAGGCATACACTGTCTTGCAAAAGCACGCAGTAATGCGCCGACCTCATTGCTCTTAAAACTGATGTAGCTTTTCTTCATTTCAGAATCCAGCTAAACTAGCTGACTGGCTGACTTCACAATTGAGGTGATTGTCAAAACAACATTTACAAAGCTAATAGTGACATCACCGAGGTTGGAGGCGTAGGTAACATTACCGTAGAGTTGACACAGAAAGTGCAGTGCATAAATTGGATTTTCGTCACATTACTTTGTTCGAATAGTGAATTGAGGCACGGATCCTCACCAAACCCTGGACGATTCGATTGTCTTCTGTGTGCCATAAATTAAATTACATTGCACCTTGTTTATTCCCCTCAGCACTCACACCAAGGCCAGACTATAGTCAGGAGAAAACACAGCTACTGGTAATTGGGGCACCCTGACTTTAATGCAGGAGACGTAGAAGCTGATCCAAGGATGACCCGTCTGTTAGCGTCTGTCTGCTGGCTCAAACTGAGGTTGTGTGGCCACTTCAACAGTCCCACACTCAAAAAAGTGATTGTGAAGTGCCACTGGCTCGTTATGTTTAGTTGGGATAGAGCAGAAAGTGCTGTTATTTTTCATCCAAGAAAAAAAAACAAACACCAGACTACGATCATGTCGCATCTAGACATTACATGAAGACAGCGGGGGAAACTGGGTGTTTTCAATGAGACATCTGGTAATCTCCAAATGGGTTTGTGGCGAACAACACAGGTAATTTAAGCCAAACCATGATCTTTTCCTAGCCCTAACATGTGTTTTTTGTGCCTAAGCCTAACCAAACCATACTGTAAGCACAGTGTTGTGACCAGAGAAAAATTAAGAATTGAACCTAAAGAAACATGAAGTTGCCACATAAAGTAATGCTGCGTTTTAACTTATCTGTGGTTTTGCAGAAACATACTTAACTTAAGTTATTAAGGTTGTCTAAGTAACAAAAAAAATGTCAGAAAAAAAAATCTGATTTTGTTGTGTACCTGTAAAGAAATCATTGATATCATATTTTAAGGATTCCTTCTTTTGGATGCTAACTCTTAATGGGAAAAAAATATTTTATGAGTCATCCTCCATGTGCGGAAATTCCTCTATGTGCTGCTGACCCTCTCTGCAGATGTTTCCTCTCTCTGTTGTTGTTGTTCTCCCTCAGCACACTGGCATCTTTCCCACTCAGCTTGTGGCCAACTAGCATATTAATTATCATTATAAACAGTTTTTTTTTTAAAGGGAACACTTGTGGTTCTGACTTAATATGGATATTTAAATGTTTTTCTAAATCTGTACTGTGTCCAGTCTCTCCAAATTGGTACAGGAAGCTACTGTCCCAACACTGGCGGGTGATTTCCTGAGATTTAAGAGGCACTTTTACTGTTTAACCATGCAGGAAGTTATATTTTAGAAACAGATATGAGGCAGGCTGCTCACCTGCAATGCTGTTTTACAACCCTGGTTCTCTTCTGGTTGTAAACAGTGGAAGATATAATTAAATTTTGAAACAGGAAACCATCAAATCAATACTTTTCTGAACACACAATAAAACACTGGTTGTTTTCTGGTACAAGCGTACAAGAGTTTAAAGCCTTTTCAGTGCTGATATTATTTGTTTTTGATGTTGTTAAATAAAATAGATTATAGGGAGTAATGGTTTCACTGAATGGGAGAATCTGTGATGTGCAGAAAATACCTGATATGAGCTTCCTCCCTCCTCCTCTTTGTCGTCATCTTCTTCTCCCTGTGGACAGATGTGGAGGCACCCATCATGTGAAGTGTGTGTGCCTGTGTGCACATGTACAGTGCATGGATGTGTGTGTGTGTTCCCATAGAGAGGACACGTTGCCCTTTTCCTGCCTCACCTTTCTCTTATTCTTAAATATCACGTGCATGGAGCACACAGAGGGAAGCTGGTCTTGTGACAAACTGGGCTGTGGTAATAAGGATCTGAATTTGAACCACCAGCCTAAACCTGTCTCTGTGGAGGCAAATATACCCCAGCTTCAGATATTTATAGGATTTACAGTATGAATGATTTTCTCCTGCAGCACTGTGAGCATGGGAGCATGACTGTCTAAAGCTACCGTACCCTCTTTATGTTTGACTAACGAGGTGCTCTGATTTCCTTCCAGAGTAAAAACGGGGACACACTAAGTGATTCCAACGCTGTTGAAAGTCTGCAATTTAAAAGAGGAAACTATTCTCCAATCACATTTTCTTTGTTTTGAAATACAGTGATTTGAAAAACCTTCTAGCATCACTTCTTGAAGCACCACTCCAATGAAGCTAGCGTAAGGTCAATCAGGAAGACTATCTACGACGACATCATGTTGGAGTCCAATTGCCAAAGACCATTCACATGTCTCAACATGACAACGTCAATGAATACTTGCTCACTCATTTTTCTCTCTATGGATTGAAGTTCAGTAGTATAAAAAGCAAGAAAAGTCTGACTTGGTGTGGTTGCATGGGTCATACACTGGACTTTCCCTCTGAAGAATGGGGTACATGTCCCATTTACAGTATGACCATTTAAGAGTGACTTGTTTTTAATTTATTTTATGTTATTCGGCAATTATACGTAAAGGACGTAACATACGTCACTTACATCAAGTTACAAGTTACAAGACTGAGTGTAGTCAGTAGTGTAATTTTAACCCAAAGTATGATCTTTTCCTCGACCTAACTAAGTAGTTATTGTGCCTAAACCTAACCAAACTGCAACCGTTTGACAAACAGTCAAATATATCATACTATGTTAACTGTTTGTCAGCTAGATTTATTTTAATAGTCTTACTGGACATTGTTTATTATGTATTCATGCTAACCTGACCACTGACCCCTTCAAGTGATAAACCGACACTATAGAGGGGCAGGTAGAGCATCATATTTGAAGCTTTAGGCCAATGACCAAGCTGCTGCATGTGGTTAGTTGGGAGTCAGAACGTGTTTGATTTCTTTAATCTTTCTTGATTTCTTTTCGTGTTCAATCAACCAAATCTACTAGGACTCACGTCATGAAGTTATAAAGCTCTGATGTGTTTTTTTGTTGATCAATTCTATGATGATTTCTAAAATCTGATTTGGACACCATATTAAGTAATTGTAACATAGGTTCAGACATCCAATATTTACTTTTTTAACCAATACATTTTGCACTGGTCACCATCTATCCGAGGAGAAATTATACCAGAGTCTTCACTGAGAGCAGCTTATAGGCCCAAAGCAAAAGTGATTCAAACACACTACATCTGGGTCAGGTCTTACTTTTTCTCAACTTGAACAACTCTTTCATTATTGCTGTATGCAATACTTCGAAAAATAACTCTAACTCTACTAAATATCATAGATTAAGTGTATCCCTTAAATCCAGATTTTTTTTTTTTTTTTTTTTTTTTAAAAAAGCTTTATTGTGACTGTAAATTTGGTGTTATTTTGTATTTTGGGCCTTGGTGTTTGTACTATGTTTTGCTGTTTTTTAGGATGTGCTGGCTGTGGGCACAGCAGGGTTTCCTTGGTGATGTTTTTAGTCACAGCAGGAAGTGAAAAGATCAATAAAAAGCTCATCACAAGATATCTAGGCTGACACGTGTACCAGCACACCTCGTCAAATTCCTGGAAAAGCTTTAAAAGAAACTAGATTTTGAATTCAAACCTTTTTCCACGCTCCTATGAATTATGTGTGGATGCAGCTTATGTGCATTGTTAAAACATATTTTGTGAGACGTCAAAAATCTGACAGAACTATTTCAATTAATGTAGAACATAGTAGCAAAAGGTTCACTGTTTTTGAATTTGATATTCCCTCATTATAAATCCACGGCAACTGAATGTATTTGGTCAAGATCAATGAAAGATCATGGTTAAAAATATCAATGCTGGCTGTGACTATGAGATGAGAAACAATATTCTTGTCATTACTGCTTACAATACTGTTTTCTCATTAAAAACTGTGACACTGTGTGTGTCTGTGTGTGAGGTATGTTTTTGTATAACATCACAGCTTCAGCTGGAGGCAGTTTGGAGCTAAAAATGTTGAAAACTGTATGAATGGTGTCCCTGTTTCTCTAATAGTTTATGTTGTGTGCCATAGCAGATGGAGGGCTTCAGGGCACACATGCTATTTTTCTTTCTTTCTTCATCAGATTTTTTTTCAGATTTGGCTTAGAGATGACAATTTGGTTTGACGTTGCTGATGTTTAAATAAAGTGAGTGGGAGATTAACTACACTGAACTTTATTTGGCATACTTTCTGGAGGCTTCTGACTAATTTTGAATTGTGTGAAATTCCGTTGAGCTGCAAATCTGAAGCCAAGGCAAGACAATTTTCAGTGAAACACATCCCCAAATATACCTCTCTGTAAGCCTGAACAACACATCCTCGTACCAAAACAACTGGACAGGTCGATTGCCAGTGACTCCCACACAACAAATATCACTGAACCCAAAACCACATGAACATACTGGATCTTCGTCATATGGTTTGGTTAGGTTTAAACACATAACCTACTTGGTTAGATTTAAGGACTAAACCTATTTGGTTAAGTTTAGACACTAAAACTAACATTTTTGCTCTTTATACTACTTTACCTCACTTCCTCCTTTGCTGCTGTAATAATTACTTCAGCCACTAGAGGTCACTGCCTGACAAGAAACGTAAATACGGGTCGAAATAAGCTGCTTTAACAGTTGACCTATATGATCATTTTTCTAATGAGGATGGGCTGGCCTTAATATGTCCTCAGTGGAAGAATACATTTTCAATACACTGTCAGACACAAGAAGTCAAGTCAGATATTAAGATATAACCATTGTGTCAGAAAAAATATTGACTTATTTCAAGGCACTTCCCTCAAAGGCTTACGTATTTAGCCTTGGTGGTAGCTGCTATGTTTGGAATCAGTAAACAAACAAATAAAGAAAATTAAGAACTGCTTATATTGTCTACCAAAAAGAGCGAGTCCCCTGCAAGCCAGGAAGCTAACAGGGCTAATGTTAACTACAGACACATCAGGCTAGTGAAGCTGCCTTAACTTTGAATGATGTTGTTTAGAAAACCTGTGGACATACCTGAGTGTTCACGTGAGGCAATATACGTGTATACGTATATCCCTGATTTGTGATGGGATGAACACTCTGTATAAGACTTTTGGTCTGAGCATCTGTGTGTGTGTGTGTGTGTGTGTGTGTGTGTGTTCATTATGTAACTATGGCATTTAGCAGAACGTGGCTTCAGGCCACACTGTTGCAACCCCAGCTGAAGACACACTGAGACTATAACCAGCACGCTGCTCTCCCAGTGGACAGTTGTGACAGTTTGCATTAGGCAGAAACATGTTCATGCAGCGACACTTACACCCACCTCAACCTAACCTCCACCCCTGGGGACGGAAGTAGCAGAAAGTTTAGAGAAGTGGTTTGTTTACAACTTAAGTTCTTTAACCAGCTGTGAAAAAGTAGAAAGTGAATGATTTATACTGTCTCCTCTCTACATCTCCCTACAGCTGTTTTAACATTTATTCTGCCCTGCAATGATACAAAGACATCATATAAACAAAGCATACAATAGTTTGCAAAAAGCACAAAGAAATAATGGGAATGAACGTAAAAAAGCCTTTTTTTATGTAGCACATTTTGACATGTCACTGTAGGAAAAGTCAACATGTCCTCATACCTAAATGACAGAGTAGGGACTCCTAAAAGGACATTAGTGACTTTTGGAGAGTACCAGCGACAGGGGTTCTGGACAAACGTTTGTCAATGCTGGGAAACAGACAGTTTGGTTAGGTTTAGGCACTACAACTACTTAGGTAGGTTTAGCAAAATATCATAGTTTGGGTTTTAAAGAGTTCTTTAGTTGTGTAAGTTAAATCACATACATTGGTTAAGTTTTGTTACATACATGACGCCAGTTAATTACATTGCGTAAGGGACAGTTCACCCCAAAATCTAAAATATATAATCGTCCTCCTCTTTATACCCATACTGCTGTTTATCAAACTACAGAAGGCAGTGATGACAAGAAAAAGAAAGTTGCACTTAATATCTCAATTCAACATTCTGTTAGAGCATTTCTATTCAACCTGTGTCAGGGAGTCTGTTTTGACATATGTCGTTACTGAGCGATAGATATTTTGATTGACACATTTAATGTCGTATTGGAATGTTTTCAGATTATTAAAATCCTGGCAAGACCAGGCGTCTTGGTGGTCCGATATTCTCAGAAATCTGCCATTTAACCGGGAGGTCGACCATTTGGCTCCAAATTCCAAGTTGGCTCATTTACAGTGAAGTAGTTTGATGTCCAACAAGACAACAAGATGATTGCTGAGTTGTGCTGAGTCATTAGACTTCCTGCAGAGCTATTTTTCCTCTCTGTATGTTTCCATTGTTTATCTCTGGGTTTGATTTCGTACAGCTGTGTGCTTGGATTTAGGGCCACAAAAATTGCTGAACTCAGCGCAGAGATGTGACCATACTTGTAATAGCTGGACACAGATAGACACCATCTGGGGATTTGGTTTAAGTTAAAGGTCCCATATTGTTGAAAGTGAGTTTATATGTCCCTTTTTTGATTATAGGCAGTTCTAGGTGATATGTAAATACTGTTAAGTATCACAACCCTCTGCCAGCGGAGAAATGCACACAACCCATATTAAGAAACTGTGCCTTCAATACAGGCGTTGGGTCTTTTGTGATGTTGCAGCAATGTCCCCTGCATGACTTTATGCAACACTTTGGGTGGTGCCTGCTCAGGCCTGTGAGAGCTGACCAATCAGAACAGACTTTTTGACACTAAAATGGAGCGTTTAGACAGAGGGTGAATAGAGGTGCTGCAGCAAAGGACAGTATGAGAAAAATAATGTGTTTTTTGCACATAATCTGTTAGTCATTTTCATACATTTCTGTAAGTAACCGATCATTTCCTATTGGTATCCTAAAATCAAAGTATGAACCGGAAAATAAGCATAATATGCGACCTTTAAAAAAGCTTTATGGATGTTTTGATAGATCTTTATCAGACGGTAACACAGCACCCTGGCTCAGATGGAGGTTGTGACACTTCCTACTGTACTGAAAGTTAAAATAGAGCTTTGTTGCATCATGGTTAACTCCTCTGATATCTGTGGACCTACTAATATTGAAATTGGATACAGACAAATATGGAAATTTCTTTTTCACTTTCCCTTTCGACCTGCATCTCATCTATCCAACAAACCCTTACACATTTCACAAATCCTCTCCTGTCCTCTTCCTTGTAAACTTGTCTCTGGTGATTTTGCTCAGACACAAATCTTTTGAAAAATAACCTGCATATATCAAATAAAGGCCTTGATCAGTCTGGTGGATGTTTGAGAGAGTTAATTTTATCACCACATATCAAAGGCATAAATTTGAGATAAATTAGCCTTGATCTGTGTAATCTGAGTCTACTGTAAGAGATTAACAACAATTTCCGATTGCTGTTCATCATTAATGGTCATCTTGAACTTTCTATTCATTTGTCCATTTCCTACCTCCTCAAATTATTTAATTCACTTCCTTTTGTATTTTTTGTCTTTGTATCATACAGCCTGTGCCTTGTTTCTTTTTAGTATGGGTTGTTATCATTTATCTTCTATAATATATCACAATCTAAACTACAAATACTGCAAGAAAAAGCCCTCTGAATAGTTCAGGAGAGTGGAGATGCAGCCTACTGAGTCTCCTCAGTATTTTGACACTTTTATGTCTCTCAGCACAGCAGAGCCACTCAATTCTTTATCTGATCCTACCGATAAATATTTCATTAATACTGTACCCACTTCCTTGAAAATGCAGCTGCTCCACATTTTGTTCCTGACCTGCTGGGGTTCCTCAGGTAAAACGTGAAGCGAGGTGATTTCAGCAGATTGCATCAGCCAGTCAGTGTGTGTGAGAGTGGTTTGTATGTGCAGAGTGTTGTGTGGATGCAGGTACAGCCCTGGAGGGTCTCACAGGTCCGCTGCAGATGCTACAGTATAACAGAATGAGACAGCCGGCTCAACAGACAGGAGATTTGAGATTTAATTTGAAAGACCTGTTTTAGTATAATACCACACGGGGTGTAAAAATCTAACTTTACACATCATTTACATCAGAACAACCATATCACGTTACCATGAACAGATGTAAAGGCAGTTTTTACTGTTGTACCAACATATACAGCAATACAGCAGCCACTCTGGGACAGTATTGGGTAAGTTACTTCCGAAATGTAAAATATAACCAGCGATGGAATGTAACTAAATGCATTTACTCAAGTACTGTACTTAAGTACAACTTTGAGGTGATTGTATTTTACTTGAGTATTCAGATTTTCCGTTACTTTATACTTCCACTGCACAACATTTGAAAACTAATGTTTACTCTACTACAGTTATTTGATAACTTAAGTTACTAATTACTTTGCAAATTACATGCTTCATCAGAGCCAAGGCAGCACATTTTAAATATATTTATTTAATCTGCAATTGGATTAAAAATATATCAGATATCAGATCAGATCAGAGCCGATAATTGGCTGGTCGATAACGTCAATAACACCAACTGCAAGTCAATGCCAAGTGTTTATTCAAACATATTAATATATGTTTAATTTACTTTTATTTGTACTACAGAGGATTACTTTTAGTATTTAAGTACGTTTCATATCAGAGACTTTTACTCAAGTGTTATTTGTTTGGGTGACTTTCACTTTTACCAAAGTAATACTTGAACTTGATTTCTTTTCTTTCACTCAAGTATGATGTTTGGGTACTTCATACTGTACAACACTGAGTTCAACACATTAGTAATAACTTTCATTTGAAAGTAATAAGATACTTTATAATACTGGTGTCTGTGAAGAGTAATGCTTTACTGATTACACTACTTTTACATTACTTTTACCAAAATAACAGCAGGAGCAGTGTTGTAAAATGTACCTAAAAGTTGAGTAAAAGTAAAGATATCGTGTTAAAATATTACTTTGGAAAAAGTGAAAGTACTTATAGTAAAAGTCATAAAGTATCTGGTATTAAATTTACCTAAGTATTAAAAATACAAATTAAAATAACTTATACATACAGCATGTATTTAAATTCATATCATACTAAAGATCAACTGATTATTGGCCTGACTGACTATCAGATCCGATATTCAGCATTTTTCTGATCATTGGAATCAGCATTTAATTTATCTGAGTACTGATAAAATGAATTTAGAAATGTGTTGCTTTGGCTCTGATTCAGCATGTAATCTGGGAAGTAACTAGTGTGGTTACAGTTTTACATGAGAACTTCCTTTCAACCGATTGATCTGGACTTATATTTTGACTTTTGACAACCTATTGTTGTCTTAAAAACTGGCACAACACCAGTAACTAAAGTTTTAAATGTAGTGGAGTGAATTTGCCTCCATAATGTAGTGGAGTAGAAGTATAAGTAGCAGGAAATTGAAATACTCAAGTAAAGTACAAGTACCTCAAAATTGTACAGTGCTTGAGTAAATATACTTAGTTACATCCCATCACTGCACAGAAGTACAAGTATACATTACAAAAAGGGAGAGGGTAATATTGTTTCATGATTGTATCGTCGACTAAGGTGTACCACAAGGCTACAGGCTGGAATGGGCTGTATCAAGAGAGATACAGCAAGCACGATTAAACCTCTATCTGCCTCTTGCTGCTACTTTTTCCATATCGCCTGCCGTGGTATCCCTCACAATCTACCAGCCACAGACCATATGTTCCTGTGATGATCCTGTATGTGACAGTGTCTGCAGGGAGTGAAGTATTTGTTGTGCCTTTGTGTGTTACCTTCTCTTGTGTCTGCCCCAGGGTTCAACACATGCAGTGCGCCGAGCAGGTTTAATTTTTTTCAAATGAATCCCTTCTACTTTTTAATCTGAGCCTGGAGTCGATGCCTCCCTCCCATGGGCATCATAACAGAGAAACGTCCTCTGACTTTTCATCAAGTCAGGGGAATAGGCTGGCTGGAGATGGGCCTCTGCTTGTCAGACAGATATGGGTGATAAAACTTGCCCGTACAGAGATCAACAAACCTTTTTACTGTTCCACACCGTACTAACCTGGAATATGAGCTTTCCCCTGAACGGCTCAGTGGACAGAGCAGTAGGGAAGTCATTAGTGTGAGTAGCCTTTATAATATGACCCCTTCCTCACAGTGTGGACTCAGGATCACATTATACTCCAAACAAAATCAAATGCAAAGTGTTTCCAGGCTGCTGTGCAACCCAATCACCAGAATAAATGTTGGCAATGTGTGTTTCTGTTTTCAGTTTTTGATTTGATCTCATGACAAAGTTGTGCTTATGGTCTGATTAGGTTTAGGAACAAAAACAACTTGTTTAGGGGAAGGGAGGGTAATGTTTTGGGTTAAAATAGCAATTTTGGTCGCCACAAACACGTCTGGAAATTGTCCAAAGGTTTCAGGCTTACAGATATTGACAGGTCATCTTGAACTGTCGCTTGGGGCACGATCTGATATCCCAAAATACAAAATACAAATACATGGGCGGAAACAACACCAACACTCCGACATCAGATCATGCTTTTAGCATAGCTATCTCTGATAATGTGACACATACAAATTTGAACATATCCTTGGTTTGCATAAATGTAAAATGCCAAAATGTTATTCTGGTGACTGGGGTTGGCTTAAAATATTTCTTTTGTGCTTATTACAGAACCATGAGCAGATAGCCACACATGACACATCACTCATTGAAAGAGCCTTCACTTCCGCTGAGAGATGACACCATCTCCTGTTGTGTAATTCCAATTATATGGCCCATCTCTACCTGTAGGCGACACCAGTTCTTTGTAAGGCTTGAGGATAAATAGCATCAAAGCACTATTAAATCCCTCCTCAAACAATTACTACAGAGGCCTTGCTATAAAAACCCAATGAGAGGGACTGTTTGTGTTGTTTTCATCTGCTGTTACATAATCATAGTGAACAGATGTACTGAAAATACACAGGCACTGAGGCCACTAATGCCTTGTTTTGCTGATTTCTGCATCCGCTTTAGACAAAAGAAGGATTTTGTTTCCAGGGAACCAAGATACATTTTCACAGGTAGACTGTCTCAAAACACAAAGACAGTATGGATGTCAACATACATTTAGTACATTGTTAGAAAAAAACAGATACTACACATAAAGAGTTATCCTCTAACAATCACGGAATGAAATTATTTTTATTTTATTTGTATTAATTATTAATTATTCATTGTAGAAATAGGTCACTTCCTGTTTGTGTCTTTCCTTCCAACTTTGATGTCACATTGTTCCTTATCTAGTCAGTAAATAACTCCTTCATCCATTCAACTGCTTGGAATTGTGATTCATGATCAGCTCAATTATGATAAATGATTCGTACCTCATGATTTGTTTTTCAAACCACTGATGGGTTCACATTTGTATGTTTCATATGTACCATACTGACATTTCTACAACACGTGTCATATCATGTTCACATTACATGTTTATGACCTGACTTTCATATCAGGAGGGGATGGCAGTGGAGTCAAGCTTCAACCTACCTTGAGCATAAGCGTGCCGTTGTCACAAGACCAAATTTAAAATTGAGCCCAAAGAAAAGTAAAAGCAACATAAAGAAAAGTTTCAATATATCTGTAACATTTATTCTGGCGACCGGAAAGAGAGAATCAGAGTTTGTGTATGTGTTGGAGGGAAGATGAGATCTTAATGATGAACACACAGAGTTCAGTTCAGGTTCTTTAGGCAGTCTGTGGCACATTCAGATAAACTGCATCCTCTCTGCTGAAAGAACACATTACTAAAGACTGATATCTACCAGGCACCTGAGCTGGACACATAACATGTATCTTTAAAAAAAACTTTTTTCCTTCATTTGTTAATCGTAAAATACCTGCAATGACACATGCAAGGTTTCTGTCCTGTGTCATCACTAGGCTGCATTGTGCTGTCGGGGATAACGACACTTCTGTATGCTACTGAAAAACCTGTTCTTACAGGACCTGCATGCGTCCGCTTCTTTGATTGGTTTCCAAAAGTAATGTCTTGAATCATGGCACCTTTTAAAGCAACTTAATGTAACTTTTTGACCTTAAAATAACAGCTTCAGAATAACTTTGATGCTATAGTGTGTTGTAATTGGGTGAATGGTGTCTCTGTCTCAGCCACTCCGCCCCCCCATCAATTGTTTCTGCATGTAACTTCAGTGAGAGGGTAGGATCACAGTGTTGCATACATGTTTACTTCGACATTCAAGTTTTCAACACATAACATTGTTTTAACGTAATGAGTTTTGTTTGTAGTAAGCACCTGCGTTATATCTGACAAACTGTGACAGACCTGGGATTTTTATGTACGACAGTGGTGTTGCACTCAGAAACTGTGGGGGGCGCCAAATCGCACACAATGCCAATTTCTACATAATGTTACTATTTAATAAATATATTTAAAATGTAAATTAACAAGTTAAAAAATATTTATTTTAAGACAAATTGGCAAAATGCACCACCAGTTATGATAAAAAAAAGATTACCAGGAATATCAGCTGAAGATGAGTAAACCAGTTGTGTGCTTCATGAATCAGAGGGAGGAAGCATGTGTCATGAAATGTCGGTCATTGTACCATAAATGAAAAAGAAAAGTGATGCAGAAGTACAGGAAAAATATACGTGGTTGCGGATTCTTTAGAATCACTGGGTTGTTTGTTCATGACTTGAGGAGCATCCTGAACATCAAACAGGAACAAGAAGTCAACGAAAGATGACCGTTATGGCGAAGGGTGGGCCACTGATGCAAGGGGACATGAGGTTCCAGACAGCAAAGTCCTAAAGGCTTGACGACACCATGATCTACAGACTAACAGGTGAATGTATCGGAGCAGTACTCTATCTGTGATTTCTTGTAAAGTAAATTTGTTGGAAACAAGTGGGATCATCAGATGAGACGTGCTAAAAACAGACTTTATATGTTGAAATTCACATCCTGTATTTGTCATCCAACGTCGGGTCATACTGGGGTAACTGTACATCCTGAAATCAACACATACAGTCACAGCCCAGCACACAGTCATCAATTTCACTTGAAAACCATGATGTATGTTACTGTAGAAAGCAAACAGAAAGTACAGACGTATCATCACAAGACAGTGATTCATGGATTTACACAGAAGTGACAAGATTTCATTATCAATCTGAGAAACTCCTGGGGAAAAAAACACTCACTCACTCATGTTATGTCATGTTGTCAAAAACTAGTAATGAGTGTGTTGTGAGGAATGCGTTTACAGCTTCCACTGTCATTGTGCAGCCACCAGGGAGTTGCTGTGCAGCAAACATGCGGCATCCTGCCCGTCAGCTGGCACAGAATCAAGCCGGTCACACTGATTACCAGCTCCAAAGGTTTTCTTACAGTCAGCAGAACGTCCTGGATGCCAGCAGGAGGCGAACGCTGAAATTAACACATGAAAACAGTTGTATTCATCTGTGCCAGAATTTCTCACTTTTACAGCCCTCACAGCAGCAGGCAGCATAGTATTAGTATTACTCACAATCTCGACTGCCATATGAGCAGGAGATTGGTTAAAACAGATCCAGGGCTCGTCGTTATTTTTCTTATTGTCAACAAACCTTGTGAAAAGACGGAAATCAGCAGTGCTGTAGCCAAATCCTGAAATAATTTAATCCTCCATTGATGTACAAAAACGGTTAAAAACCTCTCAATGAGCCAAACTGTTGCACTGGGTTACATGTTGATTAATTAAAAACTGACTGTGTTTCAACATTTCACAAGTGTGACACCACTGGATATTTTTAAGGAGACCTCAGGACAACGTCCAGCAGTGTTTGTGGTGACAACAGGTATTTTAAGCCAAAACACAATCTTTTTCTAACCCTAACCAAGTGTTTTTTGTGTCTAACCCTAACCAGCCTGTGGGGGCCTTTGGAGATCACTGTAATGCCAAATTCCAGGATTTGCGTCCAGACTTCTGTCTGTTGTTAAGCGAAGGCATCAAAAGCAGATAGCGCAGCCAGTACCGAAGAACAACCGTGAAAAAAATTGATTAATGCTGTAAGCACTGTGCTTCAATTCTGTATTGCAAGATTGCCTATATGGCTGGAAGCAAAAGATATAAGCAGTGAACATTTTACACATTCAGTATCAACAATTTTGTGTCTAGCCAGGTACATTAATTCCAAGCATTTCCTCATTATGTTTACAGAAAACGTAATTCAGTTGGCATTACTTTTTCTTTACCTCAGTGATGTAGACTATACTCAGTTGAGGAAGGCTTTTAAATCAGCTAATCTCAGACAATAATACAAAGTCTTTTGCTGCACACCAGAATTCAAAGGATGCAAAAAAAAAAAAGGTTTTATGCTTACGTTTATGTTTTGTTGATTAGACGGACGGAGAACTGGTCATTTATCATGAGCAGGGGTCAACAAAATACAGAGCTTCACATACAGCACAGTATAAAACACTGAGAACATAAATTCATCTGAAAAGTCTCGTCAGCCATTAACTGGCAGGAAGCAGCTACATTATAGGCTCATATCTCCACCTCTCTTATATTCTCAGTGAGACACAAATATATAGGTTTGACCCTGGAACCCCCACCTGCTCGCTCTCTTGTGGTTACACTGATAACAGTATCAGTTCGTAAAACATGTGTGAAAAATGCAGAAGTGGGATAGATATTATCTCTTTCCCAGGTGGTGATTTCAGTCTCACAGACACCATGTTTCAAGGCATCAAAAATCATCCACACTGATCTCTTTTGAAAATGTGAAGCGTTCTGAGTGCACTCTGGTTCAACTCAGTTCATTTCTTCAGGGGCTCGACTGCTTCTAACTTCTCTAACAGTTTATTCCTTGAGTCGCGGTTTAGACTTAAGTGAAGTCAGGACCCCTGTGATTATCTTTCACTCTTAGCCCTCTACTTAGAACCTGGCTGCTGGTAAAAATACCTTATGGAAACTCCACACACGCTACCTAGAGGCACACCCCTCACTTACCACACACACATCCATTTCCTTGGGATAAGAGCAGGTTCTGGTAAACATGTTAGTGACTGTGAAGGCCACCACTAATGACAGCAGCAGAAAGATGTCTGAGTGACACAGACGTGATGTAATGGACCAGTGGCAAGGGCAGATTGGGGTGATTGGAGGGTTGCCAGGTTGGTTCTTCAGAGAACATATGGGTGGGGACGGTGAGCAGGACAACACCTGCTGACATGACGCTGTGTGACTGTGAGTAAGTGTGAGAACGTCTGACAGAGTAGATTTACAACAGACAGTAAGTCATGGAAAGTACACTTTCAAATAAAATAGGGGGAAAAAGCTATTTATCACGGCAATAAAACTTTCTATGTTAGAGCAACAAAAAAGTTGCTGAGTCAGCTATACTGTCAACAACATTACAATGCCCAGCGTCCTGGAACATCAATGGCCCTTTGTGTCGAATTTGATCTAAAAGAGCGATCCTTTACTGTCCCAGTTTAAACAAAGCTCTGGGGTTCACGAACAGGTTGTTGTCTTCAGAGGCCACGCTGATTTAAACACCTCTGGAGGGCTCTTTTCCGGAGTCACTAAGGACATGAGCCTGAGCCAAGAGGAGACGGGAGTCGAGGTCCTCTGCTTTCTTTCTTCTCGCTCTGGGCTGCTTCCTGAGGCCAGGCGGCGGCTGGAAATAGCCCAGACACACAGGCCAAGTCGGAGCAGAGCGCTGTTTGTGTCGTCTCCTGTAAGACTTCCTCAGCCGTGCAGCTAATCAGCAGAGACAGAGGACGGTGCAGGACAGGAGCCAGACACAGATCAGGCTCTGCTGGGTGCGGCAGGCGACTGGAGCGTGCATGTGTGGAAGTATGTGGGTGAGCATGCATGCCATGTGTACGCAAATGTGCATGAGTAACTGTGAACATGTGCGTACATGCAGACAGGAGTGAAGGGAGAGACGCAGTTCAACGTGGATTCTCTGATCACCCACTTTTATTGAATAATAACATGTTTTGCGACTTTATTTTACTCCTTTACACTCTTTACTCCAATATACATACAAAAGAGTGATTCCTTGTCTAAACTTCTCAGATAGTTCCAATATTTTACAATACAGATTATTTTTATTATTATTATTATTATTATTATTATTATTATTATTATTATTAATATCAACAACAATCATCATCTTTATCATCATCATGTTTATTTCTATAGCACCTTTCAAAAGTTGGTTACCAGGTGCTTCACAAAATACAATACCATACAATATACAGTAGGTGCGAAGATAGCAAATCATTGAGAAATAAAACAAAATGAAATAAAATAAAATAAAAAATAAAAACAGGAGTTCAAGATCAATAAAACAAGTCACATAAAACATAGAGAGATAACACAAAACATGAAACAGCAACAAAGATTTTTAAAAGGAGGCACTAACACAGTGAATCTGATATTGTGAATAATATTTCCTGAACTTTGTTTGTTTTCTTATTATCTGCTTCACCGTACTTTGTGACTAATTAGGCGAGGTTCAGTCTCAAGGCTGGGAACTACTGCAGTAAACTACCTATACAAAGTAGATAAAACAAGCTTCAACTCGACCAGCTACAACAGTAAAATGCTGTTCACATGTCGGTGTATCAGTATTATAACTCAGGAAAAAAAAAAGCATGACACGCTCGGGCTCCAAATGAGTTTTTCCATTTTAATCTGATGACGTGTCGGCCCTCAGGCCCTCATCAAGATCAACAACAACCTGTTGCTTTCAAGTCTAATTCCAGGGATCAGCTCCTCACTACAGCCCTCAGTGTGTGTTACTTTTCTATTACATGACTTTTACTCAGTGTTGTAAAATGTACCCGATAGTCATACACGAGTAAAAGTAAAGATATCGTGTTAAAATATTACTTTAAAGTGAAAATCACCCACATGAATAGTACTTGAGTAAAAGTCTTTAAGTGTCTGATATTAAAGGTGCAATATGTAAGAATTGGCCACCTGTATGAATTCATACTCCCAACAAATAGGAGCAGTACCTGCTAACTGTATTCACTTTATACATCCATGACTGTAGCTACTGTTAGCTTGTTAGCTCAGTTAGCCTTGCAGCTAGCTGGACCACCAGGTCAGTGTTGGCGTTTACACCACTAGCACAGGAGCGTTTGAACCACTGGGAGGAAGAGGTTTTCAGGCCCCGGGTTAGCATGCTAACTTCAGTAGATATACCTGCAACACAATACATGGAAGTCTTTGACATGACGTAAAAACTGTTCCACATTCTGTTGAAAATTAATCTGTTAATTTTCACATTTTTTAAACAAAATTTTACATATTACACCTTTAAATGTACTTACGTATCAAAAGTAATTATCTGGCAATAAATGTACTTCAAGTGGCAACAGATACCTTTTGGATTGGATTGTTTTTGTTTTCCTCAGAGTTGCAAATAACAATAAAACAGGACTAACTGTGAGTTTATTCAGTCATTAAGTCTGTAATAAAAATGGATCGTCACTTAACCTTCTCTTTCCCGGGCACGTGCACGGTGGTAGACAAAACTGGAAAGTGACAGCGAGGTTAATAGGGAACCTATGTAAACGCTAATGGGTATATTGTTCTATAGACATTACATTGTGCGATCAACATTTACTTCATAATGTTTTGTTGAAGCAGAAAACGTGTCATCAAAAGTACCAGTAAAAGTAAGTAGTAATGGAGTAAAAAGGACAACTACTGCCTCCAAACTGTAGGGGAGGGGAAGTACAAAGCAAAGTATAAGTAACTCAAAATGTTACTTACGTATGAGAGTAAATGTACTTTCACTTGTAATGGAGTACTTTTACACTGTTGTGTTAGTACTTTACTCAAGTAAAGCAATCGAGATACTTCTCTCATCACTGTGGAACTGATTTAGGTAAAACCGCCTTAAGTTCTGTCCACCTTAAATCCAAGCTGCCACATCATCACAATGCGATGCAGCCAGAATGGATTTTACTCTGTCAAATAGATTCAATTACTCGTTCAATCAGTGTCATAGCAGTCCACAAACTTTACTAACACAGACACAATGTGCTTTCCCTCTGATGATCAATAATTAAAATATGTGTTCAAATTGTTTTCCCCCGCCCAAACGCACACGACAAACATTTCCGTTTGCAGAGCAATCAAACTGATAAGCAATGGAATAGAGATGCTGGGGTGTGAGAAAGTGTTTTATTCAAGTTCTCTCCAGTTTCACTTCCTCTTATAACACCTGCAGACACTCACTGAATTGAATTTAAAAAGATGAACACACAAACACATTATCTAACGTCGGACAATTACAGAGCAGAGCAGACTGACTTTTCTACTCTGACTTTCTCCTCCTAACAAAAGAAATATGAAGGCACTGAATATCTTTCTTTTAAAAGTGAAACTATCTTTAGACATTTTCTTTTGTTAGATGATTGAACTGTGTGCTGCAGGTATTTGAACTTGTTGTTATGCCCATGGACAAGTACTTGGTGTAATATCAGGTTCCCATTCTGTGACAGTTAAAATCCACACTTCCTCTACACATCAGATGCCATTGTCTTAGTTCTCTGGTTTCTGAATTCAGGAGAGATTTGTTCACACTGATGCGTTTCTGGCAAAGTCGACGGTCTAATCCAAACAGTTTGACACTTTAATGGTTTGCAATTTCCAAACACATGTCTACTGTTGAAGGTTCTTTTGTAATGCAACTATTCATATTGACACAGAATGATTTCTTTGTGTTTTACTTTTCAAATGTAGAATAATTTCATGACAGACGTGAAAGCATGACGATAAATTGCTTAGATTGATAAGAGAGTAATTTGGGTCATTTTTGTAATTCCGTAAAATGATTTACATATGAACAAAGATGCAATTTGTGCTGAATGATTATTAACTGATGAAGGTCTTAAAGGTGCCATGGGGAGTTATTGACTTCTTCTAGCGTTATTGAGCAGGTTTTTATGTGTATGTGTCGGACAACACTCAGATTTGGGCTAAAGAGTATCACTGATCAGCCAAACCTAGCTGAGGGCACACTGCACCATCTGTTCATTTGTTTCTCTGCATGTCATTTACGATAACAAAACTGGAGTGTATTCCACTGAAGCTCTCTCTGTAAATCACTGTGGATAAGACTGTCAGCTAAGTGATTTAAAGGAAGCAGGGAAGACGCCAGTGTTTGGAACTCCCTCACACTTCCCGGCTGGCTGCTCTCCAGGTTTTTCAACTCTATTTTTGCTTTTGTGTAAACATTTCCAGAGGTGTTCCTTGTAATAATCCTGAACATCAGTTAATTATCTCCCTGGAGCCATTGTCTTGTCTTGTTGACTGTACCAAGTCTGAGCAGCACAATGTGCGAGTGGAAGCCCATTTCTTAAATTTCCGAAAAGTGTGGCGCCACCATCAGCTGACGCTGCAGTCCTGAGTGTGCGCGGGGCCGGCTGATCCTGTTGGAGAGAGGTCACACACACACACACACACACACATATACTCCCACTCTCTAAGATAGCAAGACGAGTCTGATGGGACTGTTTTTATCTCCACTGAGTTAGAGCAGCAAGTGAGAGATGATAAATGACTGAGACAAAGAGTGACAAATAAAGACAGAGGTGGCAGAGGAAGTTAAACACACACACAACCACTGAAAACACACATAGTTGAAACCTCTGTCTTGTTTCCTGTTTACAGCATTGCAATGGCTATTTTAGTCCTGTAGATGTATGAAGCAAGGCCTTCAGCTTTAACAAGAGTGCGCTGCGAAGTTAGAGGGCCACTATTCAGACTGACAACAGTAATGTCTTCTCCATTTCCTGTTTGTTAGCTAAAGTGACCTTTGTCAACTTATTGCAATAAATTAATTTTAAACTCCCCTACTCCAGGAAGTTACTGTGCCTGGCCCACACATTTCTAAGAATAATTGGATAGTGAAGACAAACATGTTGCCTATGCAGTCCAATGAGAATAGCTTACCTAGCGCATGCGCCCAAAAAGTTTTCTAGCTTCCGGGGATTACTTCGTGGTTATGCAGCCCACTGAATTTGCACAGTAGTGTTTCTCCAGTTGGCTCTGCATATGAGTGCCAGTAGATTTTTTTTGTGATGATGTCACAGCTTTTCAAATATTTTTTTTGGGCTCGAGGAAAGTGGAAAAGAGGTAAGAGGTAGCAAGGCCGAGTGGCGCCGCTGTCCCTAAGTCTAAATAGGAGATTCGTGGCCTGGCCTTGGGATAGGCTAGCTGTTTTTTCCTGTTTCCAGTCTTTGTGCCAAGCTAAGCTAACCAACTGCTGACTATAGCATCATTTTACTCTTTAGGTATGAAATTGGCATTGATTTTCTAATCCAGCTCTAGCCAAGAAACTCAAGTCAACTGATATCTGTTAGTTTTTCTCATCATTACAATTTTAGCAGTTCCTACAACATTCCTCATCACCAAACTTTGAAAATAAACTCGACACAGTCTTATCATTTTTCATTCTCAAATAAATATAGAACTTTTGTCTCTATTTTCTCTTAAATTTAAATCAAAAATGACATAGGTTTTTTTTTTTCAAAAAAAATCTCATTTCAATGAGTAATTATTTCAGAAAAATTATGACACCCATAGAGGTAAACTACCAATGCAAAAGCTACTGAGCCTTCATGCAGGGACTGGCTGAGATGAATTGTTTTGTCTCCCTTTTGTTGTAGCATACTTTGAAAACAGAAGAAAGGAAAAAGTCCTCGCTATATATTTGGAGGCAGGTCAAAGGTGACGTGGGAGGTTGGAGAGTGCAGGTCACTGAATCGAGGAAAACATTTCAGTGCAGTGCTCTGTTCTGGCCCCACTGCCTTCCGCCATGACGCCTGTTCCTCTATCACACTTCCTGTGTGTGTGTGTGTGTGTGTGTCAGTGCATGTTTGAACATTTTTATCTAAATCTTTATGTGTTTGTGAACCCATTGCTCTGCCCCTGTCCCTCATTCTGCATCTGTTTTTAATGTCCCTGTTTGTCACACGCACGCACACACACACACACACACACACACACACACACACACACACACACACACACACACAGATAATGCACACATCCATTCGGAGTGATAAATCACAGCTTTGTGAATGTGTCAGTTCAGACCCGGGAGGCTGCAGTGCAACATTTATATTGCTTGAAGAGAAGAACTGAGAGGACAAATAACCAGGGATAAGAGACACAAACACACACTTACGCACACACACACGCACGCGCGCACACACACACACACACACACACACATTCACACAAACCTAAAGTCCCATTTAACGACACCTGAGAAAGACAAGAAAAAAAAAACCTTACCTGCTACTAAATGTGACGAATACAAAACCAGACATGCACAAAATAAATCCATCACTACACACATACATACACTAGTAAACGCATGTTGATGTGCACACAGATGTTTATATATTTACACATGTTACCATTTTTTTTCATTCTTCTTTTTAACATACCTGTTGATTACCTGAGTCTGAATCAGAGACAGAAACTGTCGGTGAGTTGTGTCACAACTTCCATAAACGTTATTCAGGTTTGCATGTGTTCAGATTAGTTTCTTTAAGTGACAGTAAAGGTTTTATATCCATGTGGCTCAGGAGGTAGACCAGTCGTCCACTGATTGGAGGGTCGGCAGTATCATTTCGAAGTGTGCAAGATACTGAACCCCAGAATGCTCCCGGTGGCTCTTCTACTGGTGTATGAGTGTGCGTTTGAATGGTTATTGATCCTGATGAGCAGGTGGTGCCTTGCATGCAAGCTTCTGCCACCAGTGTATGAATTTGTATGTGAATGGGTGAATGCTGACTTGTTAAAGTGGACGGTGTTAAAACATTTATAGTCACTGTCACTGTCTATATACAGAGAGATACATTGCTCCTGTTTTCGCAACTTACACTGCCTCCCTGTTTCTTTTAGAATTGATTTTTAAAGTTTTTCTCTTAGTTTTTAAGGCCCTAAATGTCCTCACCCCCATTTATATCACAAACTCTTGACTTACACTTTATGATCCTCCACAAACACTGAGATCCTCAACAGCTACTCTTTTAACTACTCCCAAGGTAACCACAAAAACCTTTGGGGAAGCTGCTTTTAACCACAACGCCCCAAAAAATACAGAACATTTTGCCTTTAATGATTCGTCTTGCTGATTCAGTGAGTTTAAACTTAAAAAACAACCTAAAAACCAAAATTTTGAATCAACTGAACCAGCATTCCCAATCTTGCATTTTTGGATTTACGGATAGAAAATGGCAAAAAAAGTAAAAAAAAAAAAGAGAAAGTCTTGTGTTTCGTGTTGTTCTGTTGTTGTTCTGCTCAGTTGTGTTCAGTCACATATCATGTAACAGCAAGTTCTTGAGGCCCAGAGTCATTATCACACGTTCAACCCTCCCTGACTCTCTTGTCACGTGTCTCAACATTTCACTGCCTAATAAAGACAAAACGTTAATCAAAACAACTTTCCAGGTGCAGATGAATCAGATTTTCCTTTATATGCAAAGTCTG
The DNA here is from genome assembly GCF_040436345.1 of Pagrus major. Classification (NCBI taxonomy): domain Eukaryota; kingdom Metazoa; phylum Chordata; class Actinopteri; order Spariformes; family Sparidae; genus Pagrus; species Pagrus major. The sequence continues at coordinate 18,865,282 of NC_133225.1, forward strand.
GCAATGAGGGTGTTATTAGTGTTATACCTCATTATTCTTCCGCAAACCACAGGAGCTCAGTGTTGCAGATTAGGCATTTCTGTGTACTAACAGAAGGACTGCTATTATGGGATTACTACAACTTTATACTGTTGCAGCTTTCTCAACCATAAATCCTAATCTTTTCAGTCTTAAAGACGTGTGAAAATATGCACAATGTTGCTTTTACATAATAACATTACCATATAAAGAAATCTTTGCTCTGCTTCACCCTACAACTGTCTCAGGAGGCAGAATGGGTTCTCTATTGATCACTGGCTTGATGGTTCGATTCTCCGTCCTTGAGCAAAATACTGAACCCTGAATTCTTCCCGTGGTAGCTTTGTCACAAAAATGAAATCTATTTTTCTTTACAAAAAATGCCATGTCATTTGTATTCAGTGGTCACATCAAAGTAATATAATCCAAGCATGGTAATGGCCGGAAATTAGAATTGAGTCAGCTCATGTTGTGCATAGTTTCCCCTGTAGCGCACACTGGGGTTTTGAGTGAAAGTGGAGTCACAGACAGAGAAAACAACAAGGGGATCACCCTCACGCCCACACAATCTTTATACAGCTCCACCAACCACAACCCCCATCCCCTTTTTCGTTTCCCACACAGCAGCCATAAAGGCAGAAGCTCAGCGACGGGCTGCTTCAGATATCCTGTGTTGGGCATCTATTTTTAACCACACACTTGTGTGTTGGACAGAGTCAGCTTCGTGTGTTTCTGAGCGCTGAGCTCTGGCTTTTGCAACACAAATGCTGTAAACCCATGTTTCCCATCCCGCTGTGGAGATAAGAGAGCTTCTGTTATTCAGGCAGACAGTCAGCCTCTGCACAATGAGGGCTCAGACTCATGCAAAACAAACACGCACATTCTCACACACATTCTTTCTCTCTCTGTAAATGTGTGTGTGTGTGTTTGCATGTGACTCCTACACACACACAAACATAAACAAATGAACACGCTTTGCAATGTTCGCGCAAGGCTTCGGTTATTATTTTTAGACCGAAGTGGCTGATATTACTGACTGTTCAGAAAAAAAATGGCCTTGATGATTAATGTTATGACTGTCAGGGTGGAAAATCATCTAAATTTAACTTCTGCCATAACAATAATTATTGGATTTGCTCAACAACACGTGCAAACAGTGTAGAAATCCTTGATATGAGTAAAGCAACGTACAGGTGTACTGTGACACAAGCGTGAATAATACATGAGTACAGGCAAACACACACAAAGACTCACACGCATTCATACTTGCACACATGCACGCCGTCTCTTTGTCACTTCACTCTTCAGACGCAGAAGTGTTTATTAAAGGTGCAATAAGTGACACCAGACCGGCGACAGCAGCGACAACCTTCATTCTCAAGGGAGGACGCCCTTGATAGCTGAGCTGATTCTCATCCCACCTGGTTGTTGTTGTTGTTGCTGCTGCAGCTGTTTTAAATCATATTAATGCATATGCAACACTTGACACAGAAAGGCTTTTCTGACCTACTTTCACCTGCTGTATTTTCTCCTTTTTTCATTTCCCCTTTATGTTAGGTGAAGGGAACAAGGTGGAGACAATGTGAAGAATTTGGCAAGCGACTAAAACATAACGTGTATAGAGTTTAAGGACATTCCTTGAGAACTTAATCAAAGTCATGCCGTGTTTGTGTTACTGGGATGTGTTTCAGCAAGTTTAACCTCGAGGGATCTGCCCTGATAGCTTGTGAACTAATGTGCCAAGCCGCTGCAGATGTTCTCATTTGAGAAAGTCACAACAGAATAGCAGCATTGTGGTGGGGTTTCCATGAGTGATATCTATAGTACAATCTGTTCCCGTTTTTGGATGCAACACAGCCCTTTTCGTCTAAATGCCAGTGATGCTGATGCAGTTTGTCATACAGAATTTCTGTTTTTTGTCTCCGAATGTCACTTTCAAACTCACATGCAAGTGCCTGTTTTTTCCAATTTGCTCATTAATTATAATTATCAGCCAAATCACTGGAAACGGCTTGAGACGAAATGGTAATAATGATTTCCGCTGGAATCCTCTTAGCTCTGCAACGTACAGATTATATAGGCAGAGGATTATACAGACCCATTTCATTCATTAGTTTGATGTAAAGCCTCTTGTCCACCACAACACGTTGCCTTTGTTAGATGGTGCTGCACGTTAGACGGACTCACGTGTTCCATACTGAGAGAGTCTCACTTTAACTGATGGGATTTTTCACTTCTCTCCTGTTCTGCTGCACAGGAAGGTCACAGAGGTCACATCACAGGTACAGAGGAGCAGCCTCAGCGCTGATAGGAATACACGGAGCAGGGATTTGCCAGAGGGCTGGTTACTGGCCAAGATAGAAGATTACTCCAAACTACCGTAAATCAAATTTGGCATGCCCTCAGACAGCTGCGAGTAAATGCGAGGACAGTACTCACTGACTCAAAACAAGGACATGACATTGTGTTTAAGTGAAGAACCTCGTTGAAGTAAAGAGAAAACATACGGACCACTACATGAAAATCAAATCATCTAAATTAAAATGCGTAATAGCTCCATTGGCCTACACCGCAAAAAGGAATATTGTCACAACAATGTTTTGGTCCGTGAAACAAAAAACATGGCCGACATTTATTTCATTATCAGTGGGAAATACAGTATGTTAAGGCATTAAAAGTCACTTTTATAATATTTTTAGCCATGAATGTATGTTTTATTTCAGTATATTCGTTAAGTGGACGTGTATGATCTTTAGCTTGTCAGTTATTAGGGAGAATTATTCAGGTTTCGCTGGAAAATAGTTAAAATAAAATGTTCTGTTGTTGCTACGCTGGTTGCTATGGACTCTCTATCACTATAAACGACATAGTCTCCACGTTTGAAACATTGTCTTTGTGTTGTGTAGTTATCTCAGCCTTAATGTTATTTGTGTAATGTTGTGTATCTGTTTGTTAATGTTATGTCCTTTAAAAAACGAAAATTTAGGGCTTAAATTTTCTAAATTAGCCTAAAAGTCTGGCGGACTTCCTGGATTCTCTCAGTGATTTCTTCTTCTTTGGTTTTCAGGCTACAATATGGCTACAATATGTTGGCCGACAGTTTTCTTTTTTTCTGCTTCTGTTCTGATGAATAAAGGGCTTTTTGGTCATTTTTGGATTTTCAGTCCGTTACTAAGCCAGTCCTTTTTGCTCTTTCTGCTACAAAACTATACTTTATTACAGACTGGTTTTATTTACGGAATAAAAAAAGGGTATGACTTCTTTCATGTGGCCATATATGCAAAATACTGTATGATACAGGTTAGTTTAAGGGTGCAGTGTGTGTTTGTTTGTTTGTTTGTTTGTCACTTTTTTTCATGGAGGGTAGCACTACACTTCTTCAGGGAGTATAGCACTAAACAGATGAAGAGTAAGAAACAAAAGGAAAAATATAAAAAAGACAAAATTAGGAAGAATTTATTATTTTGTATATGGTATCATTGTCTCATTGAAAATAAAACATAAAATGGACCTGTGTTTATTATTGACAGTGACCAGTAGATCACAAAAACGCTGATCTGAGTCATAATTTTGTACGATAATACTCCATCTCCATCACTGAGAATGGTTTGGGCTTCGACAGAAACATGTTGTCCGATATAATAAAGTGGAGGAAGGAAGACTTTCTGCTGCCACAGGGACACAATGTGTAGTAGAGGGTTAGGAGTAACTGCTTTGACTCCATCAAACAAACATGCCCATGACAAAAGAGTGACTGTGGTTGTAGACTTTTCATAAGTCTACAACCACAGTGCCTTTTTGCATGAAAACCAGAACAGAGAGCAAGTATAGAGGTAGTGTTTCCTCATTGTGCTGTACATCGCCACACACAGTCCACGGAGCAGCATCATGATGGAGAGGATCTTGCTGGGTGTCATCTGTCTGTCAGGTCAGTCAACTCTTTCACTAAGTAAAACTATAGTCTGATCTACTTTATGTTTTAAAAACTGATTTCGTCCTTAGGGTGGCACATCTTCTCCTCGTGCCTCCTCCATCAGTACCACTATGTAGCTGATCCTATGAATTGGACCGAAGCTCAGACCTACTGCAGAGCGACATACACAGACCTGGCCACCATTGAAAACACTGAAGAAATGAACCAGCTCATCAACAAGGTTTCATCTTCTGGCCTCAACTCTGAGGTCTGGATTGGCCTGTACAAATATATTGGCTGGAGGTGGTCAGATGGCTACACTGGGCCTGGAGCTGATTATAGGAACTGGCGATCTGGCTACCCAGGCAGTTATTTATGTGGTATGGCTGATGGTAGTGACAGGACATGGTGGGGGTGGGGCTGCTCAACGAGATATCCATTTGTCTGTAATAATGGTAAGTACACAGAAAGGACATATTTCTTCCTTTGTTAATGATTATTTTTAATTTTTTTTTCTTCACAAACTACAGGAACACAGCAGGATCCTAAATTTGTGCATGTGTCTTTGAACATGAATTGGACCAACGCTCAGAAGTACTGCAGGGAAAAGTTCACTGACCTGGCCACTGTGAGGAGCGATGCTGAGAACCAGGAGATGCACGCGGTGGTGCCGTCTGGATACTATCCATGGTTTGGTTTGCACAAAGATCCTAACAATTACTGGTCTGATGGGAGTAACTCCTCATTCAGACACTTGGAAGGAGCTTCAGACCCACATGGCTCGATGAGCGTTGTATGTGGTGCTGCAGCTTTGCAGAATTTAGGAAAATGGAGGTTTTTGCAGTGTGAAAGTAGACTCCCGTTTGTCTGCTACAGTGTCCCTCCACCACCTGGTGAGTAGTTTTTATGTGGTAGCATTACAACTTTTACTCAAGTAAAAGATCTGAGTTTATCTTTTACCACTGGAATGAACAGAACTAATAACACGGCAAACTCATGTCTTGTTTTCTCTCCTCATTCTGTGTCCGTGCAACAGTGACGAGGCAGATAGTGAAGCTGAGGATAAAGCTAGGGGACTCCTCTGTGGATCTCAATGACCCTGCTGTGAAAGCTGACATCCTGAAACAGGTGAGACTTCAAAATCCACCCTGACACACTAACACATTCATTCACCCGGGACAGATGTAAAGTATTCATTAAAAAACTTGCATTTCTTTGTTTATTCGTCATGCTCTGTGTGTTTTGCCTCAGTGAAAAAACAATGTGGTAGGTGTGTGACCATAAACCACATTCCTGTAAGTATAAAATCAGGATGCAAAGCAGGCACAAAAACAAAAAACAAAGTTTTGTTTGGCGAGTTGTTATCATGATAAGGACCATGGCAACACAATGGCTGGGTTGTTTGTTCTGTCATGTCAACAAGACAGATATTAACTCCAGGCCTGAATATGATCCTGTGATCCCACTGCAATTGCACAATGACTTCTGTGTTAGGAGCACGAAAAAATCTGACAAATTTTCTCTCTATAAATTATGAAGCTGTTTATCCCTGGCATTAACAAGCGCCTTTGATGATCCGATCAAAAGGAGACAAGTTGACAATTCACACTTGGCAGCAGGTGCATCTCCAGTGACCACTTGTGATGGATCTACCTTCCCCGTTCTATATTCAAAAAAACATGTGTATCGCTGGGTCAGATAGACACAGTGTTTTTCACTCAAAGTAAGAAATAGCTTTATGTATAACATTTGCAGAATTTACAAAAAGGCCCAAATAATTAAGAATTTGTCAGAGACAGCATTTCACAAAGTTATAGTTCCACCTGACTCGAAAACTCACAAAATTGAGCGATTTTACAAGGGAGTCTAGGACAGTGCTTTGACCTGCAGTATGTTGGTGTTCACGTTTGCCATCTGTGTCAGTGCAAAGTCTACTCAAATTGTTGTTAATTACTATCATGATATAATTTATCCTTGCCATTCAAATTAATGCAAAAAAACATCAATGTGGCACACCATTTATAATGATTACATTATATAGCCTGACCCCTCAGTACCCCAACTGTGACTGACTTCCCGTATCCCTGTAAGCTAAAGCTAAGTGTAGCTAAAAAAGCTTCAAAATGGCTTGTGTTTCCCAGCTCCAGGACAGGCTGACGGAGAAAGAAATGAGTGGAGTCACTCTGAAGTGGAGAGAGCAGCCTGATGGGAAAGTCTTCCACAAGGAGGGGGAAAGCTCTCAGAAGAATAAAAGAAAAAAGACTGAGCTCTGAAATGCATATCCAACTGTTATTCTGTGTGTCTGTAATGTGTGCTGACTTTTGATTCTATCTGCTCATACATAGAGTACACTATTATCACTGTACTGAGTGCTGAACCATGACCCTGAATACATCCTGTAGACTGTCATAGAAGAGTTTGTCCCTAATCATCCATATTACTGTGTGAAGTGCATTCATGACATTTAAGTTTTCCTCAAAATAAAACATATATATGAGATGTGGTGTTGGCTTCAAGCTTAAGGTTTTTGAACCAGTCTGTCTGATAGAAGCAACAAAGATGCAGGCTGAGTGCACTTTGTCTTCTGCCGCGACCACTGCAGACAACAGCAGGTATGTGTAACATCAGTATATCCAACCTGCACACTAGTGCCAGCAGAAGCCAAACGCAGGCAGTGATGGAATTTAATCAAGTATAATTACTCAAGTAGAGTACTAAAGTATAATTTTGAGGTATTTGTACTTTAATTGAGTTTCCATTTTCTGCTACTTTATACTTCCACGCCACTACATTTTGGGGGCAAATATTGTACTTTTTACCCCAGTGTATTTATTTGATAACTTGCGTTATGGGGTTACGTTGCAGATTACAGCATCAGAGCCAAAGTGGCTGAATGTATTTTATCAGAAATTGGTTAAAGGGGCTCTGTGGAACTTCTGTGTTGTGCTGTAAAATAGTAGATAGTTTATGTTAGTGGACTCCATGACTAAACTAACGTTAGCTTCTGTTGCTCTCTGTTTGTGGGGCAGTGAGAGGCACTTACACGAGGCACTCGAGAACATGCATAAAGTCACATCCTCCAGACATATTATGCTTGTTTTCAGGTGCATAATTTTATTTTGGGTTACTACTACAACAGGTTTACATGCTTTAATGCTTTAGTTTCTCACATTGTCCAGTGCTGCAGCACCTTATTCTCCCTCTGTCTGAAATGCTCCTGTCTCTTTAAAGGCCCCCTCCCAAATACGCAGTCTGCTCTGATTGGTTCCAGTTAGCTTCACTTCTACCATGAAAATATTATGTGACATGGTGATACAGTGTGATGCCACAGAATTAAAGGTAGGACTACTGATGAGACGTTTCAGGAGCAGTGTTTTCTGTGGAAGAGAGGAGCTTATGTTGGGCTTCTTAACTTTTTACCTATGTAACAAACTGAAGGAAAGGAACCAAAAGAGAAGGGGAAGGTCTCATTTTTTACATCACGTTATAATCTTCTCACGTATGGCCACTAAAAAAAGCATTAATCCATATTGTGCAAAGTGTTACATTGGTCCCCTTTAAAAAAAAAATACAACCAGTCCTCCCATACACTGTAAAGTCTGAAAAACTTGGTACTTGGTAATTTTGAGGTAACTGATTTCCTCATTATTTTTAAGTTAAGTCACTTTGTCAGATTTTACGGTGTACACATTACAACATTGAATGCAAAAATGCAAAATTGAGAAATAACATTTTCTCACTTTCTCGTGTTTTTTTTTTATATGCAATCAATGGGATCACGGTGAGGTTTGTGGATCACCTATGGTTTCCACTACATTGTTTCTGTGGTGTGTTTTTCATTGTCTGGAGCACGACAAATGAAACCCCAGTCACCCTGATTGTACTGAGGTGGCCGCAGATATTTCAAAACCTCAGCAGATAACTCTGAAACTATTTGCACGGCTAGATCCCACAAAACCAGGTCAGTTCAAACCAAAGGCAACACACAGAAAGTGACCCATTTCACACCCCTTTTATCTTTTTCACATGTTGAAATCAAGCATGAAAAGCCTACCAGCATTACACTTCAGATTTCTACTCCTTTTTCTGATATTTTCCGTCGACCTCTCACTGCTGCGGAGGTTTGCAACATGCAGGAAGTTGCAGCTTAAAGTAAATTAAGAAGCTTCACGACTTCTTGAATATATTACACTTATATGGCCTCCATAAATCCCAGCAATATGTAAGAATTTTCTTTCAATGTACAGGTACAGGTACAAATACATTTAGTGAGATTTTCTAAATGCTTCTGTGGCTTTTAGATTTTCATTTTCTCTGTACATTACAGCAACATAATGACAGCAAACTGTACACTCATCTTCTGTCTTGATCTCTATAATATATGCTAATCACTGGGAAATCAGGGGCTTTTACCGAACAGCAGAATTAAAAAATATATCAACACAGAGACACACAGGAGACAAGATGAGATTGTCTGGTCCTTTAACTTGTATTTCTCTGTGTATCAGTCTCTCTCACCCCCTCCAGTCTCCACCTTGATCTCTCTCTCCTTCCTCTCTTTGGACTCTTTTCTCATTTTTCTTTCATCTGCTTTTCTCTCAAGCTATTGGAGGAATGCCAACGTCTTCAGAGAGGCCATATATGAGTGACACTGCATTCCAGTCTGCTGTGCTGTGTTGAGACCGACAGGTTGAGAAGGAGGGTGGAGGCACGTGAGTCTTCTGGTGACAGATGGGAACAAGGCCGTGAGGAATCCGCCTCTGCCCCCGTTCCCTCCACCCTCAGCCACCACCTCGTCTCGCTAGAGGATTTCAGTTTCTCATGCTCTCAGTTTCTTGTGCCCCTTTAATACCTGGTCCTAGGACAGTTTAGCCGTGTTGTGGTGTCCCGAGCATTAACACTGCAGGGCATTTTGAGCCTTTATTATACACAGAAACTAGGCCATCTTCACCTCTAAGCCTTTGATTTCTTGATGGCAAATCCATTTTAAATATCACAGAGAAAGTGTTGTGCCTTAAGTAAGTGGTATTAATATAACTAAATCCATAGTGTTTGGGAGTAGTGAACTACATGTAATTAAACTAATAGTTTAACTACATATTACAGTAGCTTGCTGGTAGTTCAACGACTTTCATACTTGCATATTGATTAAAGTAGATTCATTTCTTTTTTGTCATTTTTATGTGTAGTTAAACACTGAAACTACAAATATTTTGGACCATAAAAAGAAAGGAATGATTCTTTATTTTTTGCATCTCTTCTGTAATTCAAAGCTCACATTTAGTGCACTTTCCCATGAACCATGGGGTATTTTCATTTGTTTTTTGTATGATCTGTGAACAAGCGACCACTTTTTGCAATAAACTCGTTTAAGTGTAATTTTTTGCTGGCATGTGACTTTTCTGTTACCAGCCAAGACAGCGTCATTGTGTGTCATCATGATAAATGTGTTCTCCGAGACTCCTTTTGTGGCAAGAACTAACACAGAAGTGGTTTTGAGCAATTTGCCAGGTGCTTTTGTGTATTTGTCTGTCTATCTGTGTGTGGACAAATCTTTGTCAACATGACAGCGTCAAAACCATATAAGACACAGTCACAAAGGGAAGATGAAAGTAGGGATATGACCCCCCATCTTAGACCCCTGGCCCACATTCATGGTCCTTGACACGACTATTGCAGTGGGAACTACCACAGAAGCAGTTTTGAGTACTTTGCCAGGAGTTTAACTGAAAGGATATTTCACTTTTCTACTGTTTGTCTAGTCACGTCTATCTGTCTGTTAACAGACGTTGTCATGAAACTCCACAGGTGTGTTAGATGGGTGTGGTCTCATGAGTAGTAGTCACGTGCACATTTCAAATTCGAGTTTTTTTTTTAACTACCTTTTCTAAGTAGCTTTAATCAACCAAACAAGATTTCTCCCTATGTTCGTTTTGCTGTAGTTAAACACTTCTGGTGTAAAGTAAGCAAGCAGCTTCCCCGAAACTGCAAATCAACGTTAAGTGCTTTGGGTTGCCTAGACATCACCATAAAAACATGGCAAGGTCTGAAATACACAGGCACATTTTGCACATAGTTTCAATATAAACCTTTACCCATTACACCAACAACAAACAGAATGCGGTCTTGTGTTTCCTTCTGAAAATATTTGCTACTAAAAAGTTGTTGTCCATGAACATAATTCTAAGTAGACAGGGTTGACACAAACTGTATTACAATGTTTTAAAGTGATCATCATTACTCTCTCACAACAGTAAAGTTTCCCTTTTACTGGTTGTTCATAAGTTTGGTCTGTGCTACATTCTTTCGACAAAACAAGCTTGCAATCAAACATACACACACACACACACAGAGTCCCTTTCACCCATGGGTTGTGTAGTACGCACGCACACATGCACTCACAAAGTACAATCCCATTTAATCACAAGAATCCTGACCGGGAGCATTCCTGTCACACGGAGTTAGGACGATTTGCTTATTAGAGCAAACAATGGTATCTGTCAATTTCATTTTCATAAGCTGAAAGATTACAGAGCGATGTGCTGATCCTCTGTATCCAGTCCAGCGCACTGCAATTCCTCTGCTTTCCCACGTCTGACAGGCACCGCGTCGTATGTGTGTTCAGCAAACTGATTGTCAGGCGGCTTCAAACCCTGCGGATCTTTCCCATCACACAGACATAAACTCCACACGCTACACATCCCACAGAGATGGCTGCATACTGTAATACGGTGAAGTGAATCACAGAAGAGTTTTTGTTATTGTTTAAAGGCATTTTACACAGTTGGCCTCGATGGCACCGTGCCATCATTCACAGTAAAGAAAATCTTCTCAGATATTATTGCTTTAGTGTTCCAGAGAAGCCTCTGTTCAGACCTGCTGACTCCCTTTTTGATAACCTGCTGCACTTGAATGTCTGCATTGCTGTGTCATTCACATCTACTGAACATGTTGACCCAGTGCAATGAACCCAGTGACTGCACCTGAGAAATGATTAATGACACCCAAAGGTGTAACAATAATATAAGCAGTTGTAAATGCACTGCAAATGTTTTTACAAACAGTATAGACAGAGCTCAATATCATAACGTGCACTGACACATGCACACATATCAGTCATTAACGTGTGAATTATATGCATGTAGTAAACATTCATCAATACATTCATGTAATGTTTATGAGAGGACGTTGGCTGCAGGGCTGGATGACTGTTGTTACTGTGAAAATCCTGTTGATGCACCTGCACGGTCTTTGCTCGCCTTTAAAGAATGTGAATGTGCATGAAAAGGATTTTGCGTTCTTGTTTATGCAATGTGTCAGATTCTTTGTGTGTTTGTGTGTGTGTGTGTGTGTGTGTGTGTGTGTGTGTGTGTGTGTGTGTGCAGGTGGAGGAAAGAGGGGGCAGTTTGCAGCAGGGGACCGGAGAATGAAGTGAAGGAAACGGGAAGGAAATGACGAAGGCTTGCTCTCTCAAAACTGCCACTCTCCCTTTGTCGTCCTGTATGGAAACTTGGACACACACACACACGCACACACACACACACACACACACACACACACACACACACACACACACACACAGCCTGTTGTTGTTGTGACTATGATGAAAAATGTGGTACACAGGATCTGAGACACAGGATGGAAAACACTGAACTTGGAGAATAGAGTTAGAGAAGGAGGACGGAGAAACAAAGAAGAAAGGTTGTAGAAAAAAGAGAGAGATGTTGACAGATAAAGATTGGAGAGAACTATTTAAAAAAGACAAACCTGACTCGACTTCACAAGAAAAGTTAAATGGCAAGTGTTTGACACTTATATAACACAAGCTTACTTTGCATTCACAAGACTCCTTTCTCAGCAGATTTCCTATAACAGCTGATATCTTCAATAATGTTTCTTTCGTTCAGCATCGTTTTGTCAAAGTCAGCGTCCCATTTTTCAAACGGCTTTTGAAATTAAGCTCTGGGGAGACTCACTTTTGAGTGGGAGCAGGTAAATCATGCGCAAATAAAGTGATTATTGCATGTTTGTCGGCTGAGCGGCGGCCAAATAAAGCATTTTGTGCACATTAACTTGAGAGCGAGGCTGCGTAGGAAGCCAGTTCTTCCATGCTGATAACCCACGTAGCAGCAAAGTGCAGCGGCGTCACAAACAGCACTGTCGCCACCACAACACGACAGGAGCTGGGAGGTGTTTGTTTAAACCAGCCAGATAAGCATCTTATAGGAAGCTAAAATGTAAAGTTACACTAATCCAAGAATATTTCTGTTTGACATTGACGTTCAGGTGCTCAGGGACCGACATGATTCAACCGCAGAGGCCCACACAAAAACAAGACAGGACTGTCAAAGGAAGGTCAAAGGTCACTGCAAGAATGTCATCGGCATGTTTGTTATCACATATTTTCACACAAGTGCGCTGTGTATCTGTAAGCACACACACCCACACACACACTTTTGATGTTCAGAGGAAATCTGTGGTTTTTTGGAACAATCTCCTCTTTCAGCTCAACAATGTTGTTTTGATTAGTTTGTCTGTTCTGTGAGAAAAAGCCTTCAAAATGAGTTTTCTTCATTCCTGTAACGGAAAAAAACAATGTTCCCCTGTGGGGCATTTCATACATTGGTATTTTTGTGTGCGTGTGTCTTTATGTTTCTTTGTGCTTTGTGCAGTGTCGGAAGGGAATTAAGTACATTTACTTAAATATTGTCCTTAATTACAATTTTGAGGTATTGTACTTAACGTGAGTATTTCAATTTTCTGCTACCTTCCACTTCTATTCCACTACAATTCAGTGGGAAATATTGTACTTTTTTTTCCCACTACATTTATTTGACAACTTTAGTTACTAGTTACTTTGCAGATTTAGTATAATTAGTGCAGTCCCTGTTCAAAACATGCTGTTCGGCACATGTGAGGAGTTTACAGATCCAGTCTTAAGCCTCCTGAACTGCTCACAGACTCAACGCGATATTATCAAACATGTAGCCTATGTACGATTTAAAATCTGGATGATTACATCGGACCACAACAACCAAAAAGAGGCATCGCAGAGCAACTGACGGTGCTGCCAATCGATGATAAACATTCTGACATGAGAAACTTAAAATCTCACCTCCAGTTCTTGCTTTTTTCTCTCTCACTGCAACGCAACAACAGCAAGTTGTTTCACCACACTAATCTCTATTTTATTAAGTCTGCTTCTCCATGAGATCACCTGAGAGAGAACATGTGTCAGCCCAGGTTCAGTCTGCAGAGTCATGAAGCCACGCCCTCGCTGTGTTTGCTGTTCATTCAAAATGTATTAATATTGAAGGTGTTGCAAGTCAAAATTGCACTAAATTCGACACTGCACTTCCTTGGATCCTCAGCAACAAACCTACCCAGTGTGAAGTAGATCGGATGAATGGTTCTCAAGATATGCAAATAACAGACAGACAGACAGACAGACAGACAGCTAGTACAAGATAGTACAAAATATAATTTAAAAGAAATTACAATGTAATATCATAGATAAAGTTAAGACTTAATTTAACCCCTGAGAAGAAATTCATGTGCTAACCATCAGATAAAATATATCAACTAGTTAAAGTACAATAAGTAAGATTTTTGTTGAAAACATAAACAAATTCACTAAAAATAGCAACTGAATGTGACGACATAACAATTGTGACATTGTGACATCTATGTATTGTGTTGCAGAGATAGCTACTGAAGTTAGCTGAGCCAGGCCATGTCCAAAGCTCCCGTGCTAGCGGTATGAACGCCAACACTCAGAGCAACCACTGGACCGCTAGCTGCACAACTAAATGAGCTAACTAGCCATGGCAGCTACAGTTAGCTCTTGGTTGCCTATACAAGCCTGTGGATGGTTTATTTAAGTTGTTAAATGCTGCTGGACTGTGGATTTCTTTGTGAATGACTGAGGTCAGATTTTCCACGACAGTCCAAAGGATGTGACTTTTTGCACGTTCTCGAGTGCCTCGTCTCAGTGCCTCTCTCCGCGCAACTAACAGAGAGCAACAGTAGCTAACGTTAGTATAGAGTCCGCTAATGTAAACTTATGGCCGACTCCCAGCACAACACAGAAGTTCCACAGAGCCCCTTAAGTAAAACTTATTCAAGACTTTTATTAAGTATTTCTACACTGTGGTGTTGCTGCATACAAAGCTCTCTAAGGACATACAGTTGTTTGTCCAGTTTGCATCTCTGCCTTTATGTGCCCTTGAGTCAGACTGTGTGTGTAATTCATCACACAATTATGCTTTTAATCACCTGGGAGTGTACCGTACATTACATTCTGTTGTATAATAGCAGAACATTTTGTGCCACGTGAACATTTGACATCAAATAGGAAGCCAAGATAAACTCAGGTCAACTGGAGGCATTTTAAATGAACTCACAGACAGAAGCTGGCTCGCTAATATAACTGCTGAGTTTGCTTTTTAAGGCACCAACTATATCAGTAATGTTTTATTAAGAGAAATCAGATGGTTAATGTAACACAAAGTCCACCCATTTCATGAAAACCTGCTGGTCTAAGCACATGTTGTAAGGTAGCACTTTGACAGGAAAAATCCCCTGGTGAAGAGGAAGTGATGTCTTTTATGTTCTTGGCAGCAGCAGCAGGATAAAATGAAGAAAGGCTTTGTGGTTGGCATGACATGCAATAACAACCCAGACTGAACTCAGACTTCAGTAAAGGAACATGCAATCTGCAGCAAATAAAAACCTTAATAACTGTATTTAACAGCAATTAACACAAATTAAAGATTGCACCCTTATACCGCCACTTTAAAGTTCATCTACAGGTAAGCCAGGCATGGGCACAGCAACAGCCAAGGGCATATCCTGGACGGTGTGTGGCTCATGAGACCCAATGACATGCTAATTCCATGGAGACAGCGTTGGGGGGGGGGTGGGGAGATTATAGTCTGGCAGCGGAGGTCCAGCAAGGTTGCTCTTTAGTTTCCCGGAGCTCGTGGCCTGTGTCTTAAGAGGCTTTAAGAAGCTTGGAAGAGATGAACTGCCATCTGGCTAAATCCAGGAGAGCCAACCACACATGGTTGGGAAAATGTTTACACCACCGATGAGACCGTGATGCAGCTACGGGGCCGCGGATGTAAAAACGAAAACATTTGGAAACTGAAATATTTCTAATAAGTAAATTAATTATATTAATTTTTCTGAGAGTTCCTTTTTAAAATGTACTTGTTTGCCATCGGTCTAGTGACCACTTGAGTATTATTGTTCGCCGTGCATCCTCGGCTTCTTCCAATCACAATTCAAGTAACATCATATATAATTGAGAATTGTTATACAGTATAAGAGTTCACTATTCTTTATAGAGTGGCTTAATCCCATTTCCAGTTTTTACCCCTACTCTTCATTTTCGAGTGCCCCCTTGCCCCTCAGAACAGAGGCACAAGGGTTATAGTGGCTGAAATCTCCCCTTATGAAATTGGACAACCCTTCAAGACCCGTATACGTCATCGGTTGACGTGGACGGCATTTTTGCAAACAGACGGGACCAGATATTTCTAATATGCCGTCTTCAGCTGGCGATTTCTCTTGCCTTATTGTGGCAATCCTGGTATTGTCCATTTTGCCATTTATCTGCTAGAGACAGAAAAGCATGGATGGTTGCAATTATTCACAACTTCATGCTGTCAGTTAAGTCATCGAATAAAAAAACACTGCTTCACTCCCTGGCCACTAGAGGTGCTTTACAGGCTAAAATTAGCACTTTGCTGCTGGACTTCAGTTAAATCTCAGGTTCAGGCATCATATGCCATCAAAGGGGGGACGCAACACTGAAATACAGTAAAATGCCATCAGAACTGTCATTCGCAATAATAACAATGTAACTTTGCCAAGATATCAGCAAACTAGCAGTAATTGTTTTATGCTTGTGATAAAGAAAAGGGTTTAAAAAAAACACATTAAAAGGTGCTATCTGTGTCCCAGCAAGGCAGTGGCAGTGGATCCAAACATTGTGAGGCAAACTTTAAAACTTACAAATGTTTCAGTTATTATTGAAATTACATAGTTGTGTTAACAGTGATATATTAGGGGGGAAAGAGCATATTTTTCACAGTATGGTGAAGTCATGTCTCCCTGTTCCTCCTTGGATTTACTCCTATGGTCATTTGTTTTCCTACAATATTCACTCTTGCGGTACAGTAGCTATTTTTCACTGCTACAACACTATAAAACGTTTGAATGTTTTTGCTTAGGAAGTCACAGCACTTGGTTAAAGTCAGGGAAAGATCTTCATTTTTTAATCTAGGTTTAACGTGGACAAAGTCTCATCACTTAAAGCACAGAACAGAGAAAAGAAAATTGACGGTTAAAGGTGCACTATGTAGTTTTGGGGAGAACATTTTAATCAGAAGAGAAATATCTTCATTGACTGTTTTTTTTTTACGGCTAAACAAACTAAATAAATGAGCATTTCATTTTCATGACTGACTAAACTGAATAAACAAACTGACCTTAAAGGACTACACAATTTCATACTGTTGTACTTTGTTTACATGTGGCGGACCCTGCCCCCTTTCTAGCTTCAGACAGTGTTCTGTAGACCTTATCTTCCTCTGAGAACAGCGTGTTTATTCAGTTATGGAAAAAAGAAATATTATTACCTCATTAATATTCTGAATATTAAAATCCTGAGTTTGAATTTCTTCTCCAAAACGACGTGTTGCCCCTTTAGATATTGAGTCTGAAAAAATATTAAGCAGTAGCAGTGCAGTGGAGATGTTGCCATGTTGCATCATCTGTTGTAAGTGCCTCAGCCGTGATTTTGGTTTTGGTTGTTTACAGTTTCACACACATCATATCTGTGTCAACAACAGTACAATCCTGCAGGGAAGGAACAAACTGGCACACAGCCTTCACCCTACCAGTCTACTCAGATCTGTCAAAAGCCTGCACGATTCACAAACACTTTGAATTTGTCTTCCTAAAGCGGTTTAACCTGTTTCAGCTTTGACAGATGCAGGTCTTCTGTGTTTAAAATATGTAAAGATCCAGTAAAATACCACCTGTCAGTCACGCAGACAGTACGTTGGTCGAGAAGCCTCACAGAGATTTAATCTGATTACCTGATATTTTGTAAATCCAAGCAGGGATGTGATATTCTGACAACAGTCAACATCAGGGACTACACTACAGTAAAGTGTGGTGTAAATACTATCAGCTGAGATCCATGCACCCACAACAGGTTTGTACACACTCATTGTAGTGTCAGTGTAAGGAGTGGTTCTCAGACAAACAACAACTGATCAACATTGCTGAGATTTCTGTGAACAAAAGACCATGTTTTGTTTACATTCCCCTTGTAGGAAGACACGTGCTTTGGACTGTTTGTCTGGAGCGGAGCTGCTCAGCTCTGAATGCTGCTCTGCTCTCTTCACGTGGATCCTTCTGATGTCCAGCTCTGAAACCGACGTCAAACTATCAGGGAAAAAGGCAGTCGTTTGTAAAGGGCCCATGAGCAAAGCATGCAGCCACCAGTAGAGATGCTCAGTGGCCGAACAAACACGACTGAACAGAACGCTTCTTCAGACAAAAAATATGCAAACAGAAAAATGTCTGATACAAAAGAATGATGCACCTACTAAACTTACACCTACTCTATTGTATTTTATAGATCATTGTATCCTACATGATGCCAAATAGGTGACGTGAACAACATATTGAAAAGCCTGGCTGTCAGTATAAAGCAATATGTTTTAACAGCAGCACAAACAACAGGCTCCAAAATGACCATAAAGTTGAATCTAATTCCACTAATTTTTCTGAATATTTTCCAATTATTTCTTTAATATTTTTCATTATATAACAAGCAAAATCAACAGAGTATTGAGAAAATAAGGGTATAATAAAATAACCGTAAAAGCTATTAATTGAAACCATTGATCAGATATAAATAAAAGCATATCAAAAAAGAAACAAATGCAATTATGTTCACAGCACATAAATCTCTCTTTTCTACATGAAAACAAAGCTCATCTGTTGGGATGAGCGGTTGGTCAGAGATCCATAAGAGGTTAACATGTCGTCAGAAAGATTCATATGGTTTTTTTAAGGCTTAAACATGGAAATTATTCAAGTTTATGTAGATTTATGCATTTCGCTCTTTGAATAGGCTGTTTTTCCACCTAAGTACTTGTTTTTGACTATTTTATGCACAAATATTGATGTAAATAAAGAAATGAAGAACTATAATGAATTTTTGCTCCTGCTGCTCTCAAGTATGGGTATTTTGAGGTCACAAAATGGCATTTATTTTGCCAGGCACCTGAGTATTCCCTTAGAAAAACATGTGCTAAGTGATACATCATAAATAAATACAGCCATTTTCAGTGACATTGTTATCAAATTTGAACTTGGACCATGTAAGGCTAAATTATGTGGACCCATAGGAGTGTTCAAACTCCTAACAGCACTAACAGAGCAGAGAGGGCTGTACTGAAAAAAGTCAGCTTATGAACTTTCAATAGAGCCCAAAACCATGACTGTACTCCAAATGGTTCAACAGCAGCTTTGAATTTACTCTTGGCTCGACTGGGATAGGTGTTTTAGGATTAATTTACATGCATATCCAGGATTAAATCTTGGCAATACAGTTTTGGTGTTTCTGTCCAACAGAATTTCCAAAAAGGTTCCTGCAAACTGTCTGAAAATCACATTTGTGCAAAGCATGCTCAGTACAAGACTAAGGAAAATTAACAAGCTTGAAAACACTTTGCAATCCAGAACAGCTGCCAGTCCAAGCATCCCTTGTGCCATTTGTGCACATATCCAGTTCCCTCAACTTTCTATATTCAGTTTCTCTATTATGGGTCATTATTGAGTTGTATAGGGTCAGCCCTTTCCTGCAGTTTCTTGTGTTTTTGGGCGAGACTTTACTTGATATGATGCTAAAACTCTACAGTTCTTGGTATCTTAATACTTACAGTTTGATATCTGTATGATAAACACAGTACACAAAAGTATGTCGTAATAGCATTTCTTCTTGTCAGCCAGCCAGATTTCACGTGACCGAAGTACTTACATGGGTGTAAGTGGATATAATAACTGTGTTTTCAAGTTCAAAGGTGACTGCACCCAGCCAACCGTGCCATCTGCTGATTACCTTTGAGCCTGGCTGTCAAAAGGACACCTATTCATGGATGTCAACCGACGTGCTGGCAATATGCTAATGAAATGACCAGCCGCCTGATCCCTTCTCACAGCAACGGTCTGTCAATACCAGGCGGCAGCATGCTTGTACACAATGCCCTGCACAGGATTGATCTAAATACAGTGTTCAGGACATGTCTATCAGTGACAAGGTCTGTCTGTTACAGGTCATGCGAGCAAATGGAAAAATTTGATTTGATTTGTCTGATCAATGCCTCTGAGCTCTCGGAGTCTGTCAGTAAATATGTCAATGTGAACTTTCACTGATGTGACATTTAAGACCCTCAACAGCCTCAGTACAAAGTGCAGCTTTCACAGCTTTGGTAATAAAATGACGTGTTGAGATAACAGCTACGTCAAAAGCAGATAAACGCAACTAAGGAATTTTTATGGAGCTTAAACCTTCACAGTTTTTGGTTACATTTTTCTCAGATTGGAGCTATATATGCATTTTGCCCCAGGCCTTCCTGTCAGCCAATAGAAACACCTACAAACACTCCCACACACAGAAACACGTGCATCCTACGGGACAAGCCTGAGACCTGAGGTGTTGGACATTGCAGCTGTTTCCTGTCTGTATTTGAAACAGGAAAATTGCACATGTGGATTTCAACATAGTTTCCTCACACTTGGACAAATCTGAAAAGTAGGCCACAGCATCTAGTGAACAGAGGTGCTCAAAACTTACTCTCACTCTCTCCCACTGTACAAGGTGCTGATAGGTATCGCATTAAAAAACATCTCTATTTGGACTCTGCATTCTGCTCAGACAGAAAGTCTGTCCGAGGGTCACCCTGTGATTTTCTCTCCCTCCTCTGTTATTATTCCATTTCCTCCCCGTGAACGGAAAGACTGAAATAACCCCGCTGAAATCTATGGCTCTCCAGGGGCAAGGCTTTTGTGTCAGAACAAGTGGAAAACAAGAGCAGCAGTGGCTGAAAGGGACACTGCGAGATCTAGAGTTTCACGGCCTCATGGGGCTCGGCCCATAGACACAGACACGGCTCATTACATGAGAAGACTGTATGGAGACCAATCGAGAAGTGTCGTGTGAGACACTCAGCATGTGTGACTCACAGGGGGAATTGTAGGCCAGACTCTTTTTGGTAGCCGAATGATGGCTGAGTGCACAGTGATGAAATATTCTGTAAGAACCTGTAACTGTGTGTGTGATGAACTGAGGAAGGAGAGGTGATGATCCAAGCTGAGGGAAACCAACACTCCCAGTCCCAGAAAACTTTTTGTCCACTCATCTGTTATCATTTTTGCCTCTTCTTCTTCTCTTAAGCTAAACTTAAGCTATGTGGCTCCATGGATGAGAATGGCCACCACTTTGGTACAGATTAAAATATTACAACGACTTTTGGTTGGGCTGTCGTTATATTTCTATGTAGACTTTGTGCCCAGACGATAATCTCTTTGGACACCATTTGCAGATCAAAGTTTACGTTATCCCGGGGAACATCTCAACTTCTACTAAATAGGTTGGCACAAAACTTTTGATCAGACATTCGTGGCCCCTATGGCATGACTTTTATTACGTTTGGTGACCATCAAGCGTCAACATGGGGTCAAAATTTGTATTTGTCAAATGCTAAATCCAAATTAAACCAAATATCTGAAAAACACATGACATCCCCGTCAGCCTCAGCTGTACTTTTATTTGGTTCTAACTAGCAAATGTTAGCATGCAAACACACTGTGTTGCAGAGATAGCTACTGAAGTTAGTATGCTAAGCAGCTAACACTCGCCTGTCCTGGGCCAATGCTTTTGTGCCAGCAGTATAAACACCAACACTTCCCCATGTCCTCCGAGCTACCAGTCTGGACCGCTAGCTGCATGGCTAACTGAGCTAACTAGCTAACAGCAGCTATGACGAGCAGCAGTTAGCAGTAACTCTAGTGATATGCTGCCCCCTATTCGTTTTGAGTATGAATTCAACAGGTAGCCAGACTGCAAGACTGCGAAAAACTCAAACAAGGCAAGTTGCCTACGTATGGCCCTTAGATATACTTTCCAGTTTTACTGCAGTGAGGCCTGTGGTTTGTCCAAGTGGTGTTGCCATACCTAGATGTCCAAGACAGCGGACGCACTCTTTGAGCATGAGTAATGTCCTTGGTGAGCATGTTAGCATGCTAATCTTAGCACTTTGCTCAAAGCGCCGCTGTGCCTTATTAATGGTTTGTACTTGTTGTATTTCTGATTCATTTATTTTTTCATCCAGGTTGATCCTTCGAGATTGCATAAACCACTGATGCATAAAATCACTAACATCCATCTGAATGTTATGCAGACACAGTTGCTTTTAATGGATACACTTTCTCTATAATGAATTCAAGCATGTCTGGTGTATCTGCCCTCCACGACAGCCGGAGCACAACCTTAGAGGACACAGCACATGAAATGTTTCATAGAACAGCTGAGCATGAAAATGACCTGTACCTACACATAGACCACATGCATGCATAGACACACACACTCACACACATACATAACACACAACTCCTGGAGGACAGCTGTCAGATTCAAACTAATGAGAGTCGAGGCTGCTGCTGTGTTGGATTTTTTCTCTCTCTTTCTGTCTCTCACCGTCTTTCTCACATTCACAGCATCCTGGTAAAGTCATCAGTGGACTGACACCGCCTGACACCGCTTGTGAAGAGTCGAAATACATCATTCTCTCCGAGAAACACCAGGAAAGTTCAGCACATCTTTGCCCCCAGTCCGCTGCACCTGTAATTCTATGTTGTGAATGATTTAACCCTTGAAGAGCATGTTAATAACACACCTTCATGATACAAATAGTATGTTGCATCCATCTCCTCCTCACCTGCCCCAGTTTCTAGGGCACTGTCTACGTAAAGCATCTAATTATGATCAGCAGGCATGCCGGGACATGTTGCTCTCTGCTACTATTCCTAGAGATTTGTTCATATGTTTCCACAGCCAGCAGAAGGTCACCAGGCCTCTGTGCTCTGATTCAACCCCTCTGACATCTTAGAGCTGCTGCTGTAATCAGATCCAGGCACAGTAACTAACAGCTCTGGTGCTTTCCCGGCCGTCCTCATGCATTATAGACGAACACATTTTTGAGCGTGGCTCAAAGAGAGCCTGGCACCGGTGATGATCTGGTACAGCGATGGCCCACGGCGGCGTTCCACTAGCAGATAATTAGAAAGTCTTCTGCCTCTGTGTCAAAGCAGGCAGGGACAGCCGAGCAGATTCATTTATTGTTTGTTTTTAGGTGGTCAAGTGTACTTAAAGGGTAACACATTAATGTGTGTTTACAGGTAATTTGGAGTACTTCTGCACATGTGAAAAGGTGGTATGAAGCCTTTTGTGGCATCAGAGGAAGATGATGCGATCTAGTAAATTACCTCCAGTGATGTCAATCAGTGGCTTAGTTGCATTGTGGGAGATGTAGGCTCCAGGTTTTGAAAAGGAAGAAGAATGTTTATAAAGAGTCCAACAGGACACACTCTTATTTTATTTCATTTAAAGTCTGGGAACTCAGTCATTTTAATAATGCCTGATCACCCTTCACTGAAAAAAATCTTCATGTTTATAGAAGATTGGAGAACTTTAAAAACCAACAGCAAACACTTCACCGCTGTGACTGACAGACAATTTTCTTGTTGAATGTGGAGCCTTTTTTCCCTCTGACTCACACATGCCAGACAGTAGGCAAAGCAAACACCTGAGTGTTTGTTCAAAGGGAAAGCGAACGTGACATGTGAATATCAAAAAAAGCCTCTTTTTTTCATTCTCTCTTATCAGCCAGGAACTCCGCTCTCTCTCCCCGGGCAGCTTGAAACGTGTTCTTCAACCACTTGTTGTCAGCAAACACTTTCAAACCATTTGTTGTGTGAGTGCACAAGTGGCTGATATCCAGGTAACCTTGGAAGAGTGTGAGAACGTGATTGCTTTTGCAGAGGTGAGACGCAGGAGAGATATTTCTCCCTGACCTAAAGAGAATGTAGGTCAGGGAGAAACGCAGCTGTGGAGCTGGAACGGCGGACAAAATGGCACTTTACTCTGTCTTTATGTGGTGAGAGCACTGGCCTCCCACTAATTACATTAAGCTGTGCACAAACTGATGATGTCATGCTGTCTTCCCAGTGAGCAGTAGACAGGGCATCACACCACACGTGGAAGTGAAACTAACTGGTGTGGGTTTCTGCGCTCGATTATCATCTGACAAGCCACAAACACAGCAGCGGCAGTCTGGGTTTGGAGCACGTGTGTCTGTGTGCCCCTGGAAGCACATCAATTCATAATGAGGCGCTGCAAAGCTTTTTATAGGACTCACCGACCGCTGGCTGAAATACGTTAACCCTCTTGTCTCCGGATCTCTTTCCAAAGCCATCGTGTTTTTGTTTTCACTGAATACCAGAGCCAGTGCTGGTGAGAATACGCCTGGCTCTGGAGGAGCTGTGTGGGCTCTGGGGTGCGGCCCTGGCAGGCAGACGCACACCACTAATGGCTTACGTGCATCAATACATCAATATCTGCGTGTTCCAGTGAGAGCTGTGCGCTGTGTGCTGTGTGCTGTGTGCGTAGGCCTGTTGCTATGTGTTAGAAAAGGAAGTGACAGGAGAGGTGGTGTCACTGCTGCTAAGTCACATCCATCTTTGGCCACGGGTCACATGTGCTGGCATGAGAGGTGATGCTGTCTTTTTGCAACTCTAAGTATCAGATGTTAAGCCTGCTGTTCTGGCGTTTAAGAGAAGGAAGTTATATAATCTGTCATCAGTGTAACTTCCGTGTATTAACTGATATTTTGGTGAAGCCGTGCTGACACATTACAATATTGCAGCCTTCCTGATTTCAGTAAGTCGGGTGAATTTGAATGAAAAGCACCTGCTGCATCACAGGATACAGATTCAGGGGTGCTTGTTTTGACCCTTAAAGGATAAGTTCACCCAAAAATGAAAATTCAGTTATCATCTACTCACTCCCATGCTGATGGGAAGTCGGGTGAAGTTTCGCAGTCGGCAAAACATTTCTGCAGCTTCAAGGGAAAACAGTGTTGCAGTCTTCTCGTCAACAACTGAAGTAGATGGGGACTTGTTTAAAAAGGTAACAAAACTGAAAAAAGAAAACATGAAATGGCTCCGTACAGCTCCAATCCAAGTCTTCAGAGGCCCTGAGATCCCTAACTCATTTGAAAAGACACTATTTACACCCTTTTTTAAGCCGAAATCTTCATTGTAGCTGCTAAGCTAAAACTCATGGGTGTAAATAACGTCTTTTTTAAAATCAGTGTGGGATCTCAGGGCTTCCGTAGACTTGGATTACGCGGGACGAGCTGTATGGAACCATTTTTAAATTGCTTATTTTTTAAATTTGTTTTGAAACAAGTCCCCGTCTACTTCAGTTGTCTAGGAGAAAACTACAACGCTGTTTTGCTGTGAAGCTCCAGAAATGTTTTGTGGACTACCAAACTTCATTTGAATTTTCATTTTTGGGTGAATTTATCCTTTAAGTTATTCTCTGAAGTGACTCACCAAGGGAGGACAGGACATAGGACATAATAATGGTACATGAAAGGCAACCATGGTGTTAAAAGACCTCGGGTGCCTCTGCTGCCCTGTCATTAAAGGACCCATGTGATGTTCCAACTGCGGGTGCTTGTGCTGACGTCCTCCTGTGTGGCCTGGCTTTCCTGAGGCTGCTCACAATGAATGAGCCTTCAGTACCTTAACTCAATAACTTCTGCCGCCTGCTCCCTGAACGCCATCTGACGAAAAAAGACTTAGCCTAGTCTATTAAATGAAATACATGTATACGACGGCAGGCACTCCAGTAAGTATTAGGGGTGAGAAATGTTTCTCTGTTTCCCATCTTCATGTGACTTTCAGTCAGCAGTGCAAATCTGACCTCAATAAGAGACTCTCAAGGTAAATCCCCTCTCATATTAAAGAGCACCAGTGGAAAACATGACCTACATGTTCTCCAACACAAATCTGCACATAAACTTCAACAGCTTGAGATCATTTTCATTTTTTTTTTATTCATAATTCTATGAGGTTCACATAACAAACCACATTTTTCATTCTTTAAAAAATAACATATTTATACTTAAAACATCTTACTTTACATCATAATACATAACAGTGTTTTTTTCTTTTGCACAGCAAAGATATGACATTTATGTTTCGGACAACATAACAACAAACATCATTTACATGAAGTCAACATAATACTTGAGTGAATTCTACAACAGTGCAAAAGAAATGAACAGACTGTTGCAACAACAAAAAAAAGGCCCTGACAGGAAACTTTAGGAGGCCTGTTTAGACCCACTGAACCATTTAAGGGAGAGAAAAAAAGGCTTTTAAAAAAGGGGGAATGTTTTTTGGATCATGAGGAGCATCTTTCAACAGAAAAATGCAATTTTCAAGAGCGAAAAAACTTAAGGTAAACAAGCTCGAGGCTACAACAAAATCCTCTTAAATAAAAGAGGTGGAATTAGTGTCGTGCGTCTTCGGGCGCACTGGGATCTTGTCGGTTCAACCAGTCATCTCTCGAACGACATGCACTTATTTTCCCACATGTTCCCCGTGTTTACACAATCTTAAAATATCATTCAGTAGCCTAACTGTGTGTCCAAGTCCGTGAGGATCGTCTCTGGATCATCTCAGTTAGTCGTGGAGGCACCGATGAGACAAACAATCTCCAACAACAAGGCTGACGACAGAGGAAATGTTTTTTTTCTTGGGGAGACAACAAAACAATGCGTCAGAAATGCCTTAAAAGTATTCAGGCAATTTCCTGCACCTTTACCTCCTCGAACCCGTTGGTGAGCGGGGGGGGCTCCTGGTTGCTCTCTATGGAGGACTCGCTCCCCGTGCTCTCTCCAGAGAGAAGTCTGGTGACTCTCAGGTCAGCTTTCAGTGTCTGCACGTCGTTCCCTATGCTCATCTCTCCCAAGTCATTAATAATCTGAGTCAACTCCTGTTTACCGTTGGCAACACAATCATCGTCCGTGTCCAGAATGTCCTCACACTCAAAGTGCATCGCTTTCTCCTCCTCCTCCTCCCCGACCAAGTCCTCTGTGATGGAGCCCAGCTTGGGCGCGCTCCGGCTGCGCTCCACCGGGGGTTTGTAGTAACACTGTCCGTTCAGCAGCTTCCTGAGGGGGACCAGCGGGATGGTTTGTTCCCCTATGAGCTGCTGCTGCTGGTGTCGGGCATCGTCTCTCCGTTTTAGTCTTTTAAACTCAGCCAAGGCTGTGGCCGAGGTCTGGTACAGCAGCAGCGCCATGGCTTTCGCCTTCTCCGGCTTGGACACCAGCACTGCGTGACAGCGCAGCATCACGGCCTTGTGCTTCATTTCGTGCCTGTAAATCCAGGCGAAGATCTTGGGTAGCCTCGGGTCCGCGACGCAGTAGGTTATCCGGTGCAGCAAGTACAAGTGTCCCGGCCTCCTGGCCTTGTCGTCCACATGCACCATCCGGATGCCCTGCGAGCTGATGGTCAGCCTCATCTTGGTGCCGTTCTTGCCCATTTCGCTCTTGCCCCAGATCTTGCTCACAGCCACGTCCGTGCAGCCGTCCCCTTTGGACTGGATGGTGGTGGCGTTGCCCAGGTAGAGCACCGTGTACGTGGGGTCCTCGCTGGTGATCTTCACCTTTTTCCTCTTGGACTTGAACATGCTGCCCACCCTGTTGAGCGCGCTCTCCGGGCAGGACTTGGCGAAGGACGTGAGCACGGAGTAGTTGAGACTCACCGCATAGCCCTTCTGCTTGGACTGCTTGTCTTCCTCAATCAGGTCGAACTTATTCTTCTTCCAAGGCAGCATTTTCCTGCTGTTTCCAGTCAACAGCAACAAAGTCTACTGAGAGAGAAAGAAAGAAATAAACTTTGTGTCACTGCTAAATCCTAGAAGAGTTTCTCTCCCTGTCAGGTCATTTGTGAGCTACTCTACGAGAACTGAGCGCAAAGACAACGTACTTCATCTGTTCATCCTCTAAAGTCCTCTTGTCCATTGTGGTGTCCCCGCTGCTGTCTCGATGTAGGGCACAATAGAGTCTGCTGTGTCGAGACGAGCTTCATAGAATATATACTGGGAGAAACCATTTCAGTGTGACTGTGGGGGGGACTGAACCAAATGAGAACAGAACTGTTATGGCTTGTGTAGATGGTGTTCATTGATACAAAACTCTCACGTTTGCCTGCCTGCCTGTATATATATGTATGTATATATGTGTGTGTGTGTGTGTGTGTGTGTGTATATGTATATATATATATATATATATATATATATATATATATATATATATATATATATATATATATATATATATATATATATCTATATTTCTATTTTATTTTATATTCTTATATTTCTTATTTCTGTCTGGACAGAGGGAAACACAATTTCAATTCTCTGTATGTCTTGTACATATTGCAGTTTTGACAATAAAGTCGACTTTGAACTTTGAACTTTGATATATATATACATATATATATATATATATATATATATATATATATATATATATATATATATATATATATATATATATATATATATATATATATATATATATATAATTAGGTTATAACCACATTCCCACCCCACCAAAATCAATGTTTGATGACATGTTCTCTCATAGTTTTTCAATAATGATAATAAACTTTATTTATATAGCACCTTTACATACAGAGTTTACGAAGCGCTTTGACAATCAAGCAAAAGCAGGAAACTCAGGAAGACGATATTACAGAACAAACACTGAACAGTAAGTAATGCAAAAATAGAAATAAATAAAAGAATAGAATCAAGAAAAGACGATAAGGTAGATTTTAACAAGTAATTGTAATTTTAATTGCATGTAATATGTTAACTAAAAATTTAATTTGTGTGTCTCTCCATCTGAGATCAAACCAACACACAAATGTCTATGTGCAAATATATAATTTTTAAAAAATCTATACCTTTTTATTATATTGCTACACACCATGTGTGTATTATTATCACTATGGGTGCAATTATCATGTGCAATTGTCCTTCTTGGTCATATCTGCATGTGAAAGAAGAACAGTCTAAATAGTCTTAAAGATTAATATTTTTCTTTTATTTTTATTATTCTATTTTATTTGTTTTTTTCATCAGTCACTGAGTCACTGTTTTTCCCTCTGCTTTTGACTGTTGAGCTGCTGTAACAAGTGTATTTCCCCGGTGAGGGATTAATAAAGTCTTATCTATGTTGTACAGCTTTTGTATCACACTGAAATACAATATTAACAAACACATGGATCTTACATGAAATTGAGAAATACAGAAATTTGATATAAAGTATTCAAATATTTTCTATGTCAGTCAGTTCATCATATTGGTAGGCTTTATGTGGAAGTAAGGGAGGAAAGTCACTCTGATACACTGCTGGTTTATGCTGCCACCTTTTGGTTCACATCGGAACTGCATCTGTTGCATTTGTTTGATATTGGAGGAGGGGTTACTTGTTACTTTGCGTAATACTTACTCTTAATTTGTGAATTTAATTTACTTCAGAATTATATGTGGACTGTATAAATATTTGTTTGGTTGTTAAAGGACTACACGTTGGCATGTGGAACGATTGTTAGAGCTGTCCCATTTCCTTCAGAGCGCCTTTGATAGCCGGACAGACAAGTGGACGGTACCATAGCAGCGTCGTTTAAATTGCTTAGAAGAAAGCAGACATTGGCTCATATTCGTAGAGATGAAGTTCAGAAATCACATTAAACTCACAGTAATTCAACTAAAGGAAGGCTGTGAATTAATATCCAAGTAGTTGAGGTCGATTCTTCCGGATCAAGTAAAACTCGATTGGTTTATCCCACTTCCGGTTCTTACGACGACAACAACGCAGATGCACATGGGGTGCAGACTGTAGCTAGTATCAGATAGCGTTTACAACTGTTGTGAGATATTATAACAGAGTGTTTTGTGTGGCAACATCAGAAGTTATGGGTAAGAAGAAGGCCGGCGGAGGAGTCGGACTGGGCAGAGCTCTGATAAAAGAGAGACTTCAGGCAGGCCGAGGAAACAAGAGAGGAGACTCATGGGTATGACATGGCAGCAACTAGCTTATATTAAACACGCTTTAACAAACCATAAAAGATAATTACCTCACTGTTCATACAATTATATCAAGTTCCAGTTCCCTGTCGATCATGTTTGAACTGCCACTCATCTAATCTCCTACACGGAGGGTTCGTCAGAGCTGTCAATAGTTCTGGAAAGTATGGTTTGTCGCTCGAGCCACACTCGCTTAAGAAAATGTAATTTTATCGCTGCTTTGCTTATCGCGGACCTGCAACACCTACATTAATACTTGTTCATATTAAATAAGATCCTGTGGTTATGTCGGCGTAGAGATGAATTATATAGGAGCATTATTTTTGCCGTAAAATCTCAATATTAGTAGAACTATTAACATACCCACATGCAAGACACATTTTTGGACCCACCATGAGAGTATTTGGGCAAAACACAACAGAGTAAACGTATGTCTCCTCGTAACAGTCAGTGTGTATTGCAGATGCTCTTCCCTGAGGCACTTAACGTAATTAATGTTAAACATTTGCAGCTCCACACCAGTGAGCTGAATGATGGCTATGACTGGGGGCGGCTGAACCTGCAGTCAGTGACAGAACAGAGCTCCATGGATGACTTTCTTGCCACTGCTGAACTGGCTGGAACAGAATTTGTTGCAGGTAAATAAAACCTAATTTAATTAAATTAAAATGCTTGAATTAGATTTTGATTTTAAATGTTAGTTGTAGAGGATCATAGATAAATGTTTCCTGTGTTCTAGAGCTTTGCACGCTAAAATATATATACAATTTTGTCATATCCACTGCACCTCTGTCACTTTGATTCCACTGCTGTCCCTGACTTCGTCTTGCTTTGTTTTCCCAGAGAAACTCAACGTCAGGTTTGTGCCAGTGGAAGCTAGAGCAGGTTTATTAACAGCTGAGGAGAAAACCAGGCTGGCAAGGCTGCATGAAGAGAACAAGCATTTCCTCAGAATTCCTCGGCGGTAAGTAAATAGACCTGGTTATTTGATTTTATGGAACTGCTGTAATGTGTGTTTAATTTTTGTGATATCTCTCTACCAATTTTAAGCCCCCACTGGGATGAGAGCACCAGTCCAGAGGCGCTTCAGCAAGCAGAGAAAGACAGCTTCTTGGAGTGGAGACGAGAGCTTGCACAGTATGTAATCTAATGTAAACTAGGCCACCTTTTTGTTCTTGTTGCATGTTTACTATCTAAAAGTAGCATACAAAACCAAGAACAGTATTTGTAATTGATTAAATCCGTGAAGGATTATCAGTGTCAGCAATCTAACTGTAAGTGTTACCTGTGAAGGCTAGAAGAGGAACAGAAGTTAATTCTCACCCCATTCGAGAGGAATCTGCAGTTCTGGAGACAGCTGTGGAGAGTGATCGAGAGGAGGTAAAAACTTTCGGCTCATACCTGTCTCTGATAAGGAGTGTGTTCTCCTTGTGTAATACTTAACGCAAAACTGTTTTCATGTTTTTCTGTAGTGACGTCGTCATTCAAATTGTTGATGCCAGAAATCCTTTGCTGTTCAGATGTCCTGACCTGGTGAGTACACGAGGTAGAGTTGCTTTGGTGGGAAAGAGAAGTTGCAGTCATCGCTGGTGGGGGATGTAATTAAACTGTGACTGCATCTTCCAATGTTTTTCAGTGATAGTCATCTCTGGTTTTCCATCACCTTTACGCTGGCCACTCTCGTCGAGTTTTGATTTCTTTCTTTATTTTAATCTTTACGTTTTTTTGGCCCCAATTTTTTCTAACATTTGAACTTACTGCAATCTCAATCCCAATTGAGATTCATATTTTGATATTTGAAAGGAGTGAATACGTTGAAAAATGTGGAAGGAGTAGCGAACCAAAAAAAAAAACAGGCGGAAGAATAAAAATTCTGTCCATAGAAGAACATACAGTTTGTTGTGGATGCTTCCAGCATTCACAACCAATAAAAGACTTAAACTGCCTATAGCCAGTTTAAATATTTTTTAAAAGTCACATTTTGCTTTTATTTTGTTTTGTAAGATATGTCTGTTGTGTGCTTCCAGGAGCTGTATGTAAAGGAAGTGTCACAGCATAAGGTAAACATGCTGTTGGTGAATAAGGCAGACCTGCTGACCAGGGAGCAGAGGCGGGCCTGGGCCAGACACTTCCAGAAAGAGGGGCTGAGGGCAGTTTTCTGGTCTGCCCTGGCTGAGGGCGACAGACTGGATGCAGAAGAAAAGGTGAGGAGTCGGATGTTTTTGAAGCCGTACTCTGAACATCACCCGTGAATTTTAATGTGTTTGTTAATGCATTTAATCGCATTTGTTGGGAGCAGATAACCATGTTGATCCACGTTCCCACATTGTGGAGAGGTGGAAGTTATCACTTTGTTTTGGAAAAATGTTTGTGAATAGTCTTCTTTAGCATCTCAGAACTTGCTGCCTTTTAAAGAGACCTACACTGCCAAAATGAAAAAATAAAATATAGGCAATGATTAATTTATAAAATGTGACACAAATTTATATTGTTGTTTTAAATTGCTTCTCTATTCATTTACCTTCTTTAATTGACTAATTAATTCATTTTTACATTTATTTATTTATTTACACATTTATTTCTGTATTATTTTCTCTTTGCATTCTACCTATTACCACAAACACATTTATTTCTCCATTTTCTTCTTATTTCTTTATGCTTTTCTGCTAATAAGCAGGCTGTCAATCAAAGAGTGTCATGAGTCAACTTTTCGCCTATTGGTTGATCGACTTGAAAGTGCAAAGATAAAAAAAAAAAGCTAAATTAAAACAAATATCAATATCACTTTTTATAAATGTGTAAATGCTTAATTTCATTTTTCTTAATATTATTTTTGGTGCATTCACTGGCAAATTAATTTATTTAATATATTTATTTTTATATATTTCTAAAAGATTTGGGCTGTTTCAACTCTATAAACGTAGTTTCAAAGTGCAAAATGTCTCTTCTCACAGGGCATGGAAGTGGATGATCCAGAGTGTGGAGAAAGTGAGCCAGAAGATGAAGGACAGCCAGACAATGAAGACTTGACCAAAAAGGGGGCAGATGGAGATGAAGAGGCGAAGGCAGAAGAGGCGGTGGGGGATGAAGAGAGTGGTACAGAGGAAGAGGAGCAGGAGAAGATATCTGTAGAAGAGGAGGACTGGTACACCTGCTCAGAAGATGAGCATGAAGAAGAAAAAGGGACTGTTCGTTCATCCGGTGAAGCCTCCTTCTACAACTCCAGCCGTCTGCTGCATAAGGATGAGCTGCTGGACGTGTTTAAGGCTGCTCACAACGGGCCGACGTGTAAAGACGGTGAACTGACAGTCGGACTGGTGGGTAAAAAGTTAGCCCTGTACAGAAAGACAGTTTTCTGATTCACTTACTCAGTGCACTTGGCAGCAAGCATTGTCAGCTGTTTTTGAGGGATTGTAAAGCAATTACACTTTTTTATTTTGTGTGAATTCAACAGGTCGGGTATCCGAATGTGGGAAAGAGTTCTACCATCAACACTATTCTAAGGAACAAGAAGGTGTCTGTTTCAGCCACTCCGGGACACACTAAGCACTTTCAGGTACAGGAATACTCCTTAAATCTGATGTGAATTCAAGTCATATTTTCCATCAGCAGAAAACATAATGTGTGTTTTTTTCTTGCTGCCTTTTCTTCACATCGTATCGTCACAGACTCTGTATGTGGAGCCAGACCTGTGCCTCTGTGACTGCCCAGGTCTGGTCATGCCCTCCTTTGTTTCTACCAAAGCTGAGATGATCTGCTGTGGGATCCTGCCCATCGACCAGATGAGGGATCACGTACCTGCAGTCTCACTTATATCCTTTGTGTGCTTTTTGACACAGCACCTGCACAATCCAGTCACAAGGAAGAAGTGTTTATGACCTTTATGAGCTGTGTAAGGAGTTTTTATAACATGACATTTGAGAAAGTGAAAGTAGGAGTTTCTCACAGTTGGAGACTGGGAATAGAGATAAAGCCCAGGGGGAAAACAAAGGTAGTATCTTCTTCAGTAGGAGCTGGAAAAGCAAAACTATTCTGTAGCAGAAATAAAAACAATAGTCTCACTTGTTTACAGTAATGAATCCAAATAATCAACATCAATTTTACAATGATATGTCGATGTTTGAAATGTCCTACCTAATCTTGAAGTTGAACATCTTGAAGCTC
The DNA here is from genome assembly GCF_040436345.1 of Pagrus major. NCBI lineage: Eukaryota > Metazoa > Chordata > Actinopteri > Spariformes > Sparidae > Pagrus > Pagrus major. The sequence continues at coordinate 18,898,635 of NC_133225.1, forward strand.
ACAGCACCTCAAACTGCGGATCGTAGTTTAGTCCTTAACTGAGTTGTCACATATGTCAGACAATCCCTCGGCACGTGTTAGAGGGCACCTACGGCATCAACATCATCCGACCACGAGAAGACGAAGACCCTGACCGGCACCCAACCTACGAGGAGCTGCTGATGGCTTATGGATGTGAGACTACCAGAAAATTTTATGTTTCTATAGAGAATGAACAATAGGCCAAAGAATGAATGAATGAATGACTAAGTGAGCCACCGTCCTTATCTTTTTAAAGCATTGCTTTAACTCTGCTTTTATGTAAGACTTGTATTAAGTTTATTATTGTGTTTCCTTCTATTTCAGACATGAGAGGCTTTATGACAGCTCATGGCCAGCCTGATCAGTCCAGATCAGCCCGGTACATCCTGAAGGATTATGTCAGCGTAAGTGCAAACGAAATACATTTATTTTAATCTAAGTTCACCTGCAGCATTAACTACATTCTGAATCTACTATGATTGGACAGTGTCATATAGTTGCACATTGTAGTAGCTGTTATGTGAAATTGTTTTGTATAATTTAATCATAGCCCAAGTTTTAGAAATTCAGACTTTGTTTTTTTATTTGGCCAGTTGTTGCTCTACCATCCGTACATTTACTTAGAATATGTGCATCCTGAATAGAACATCCTCACTGCACACTAACAATGTTGACTCCTCACAGGGCAAGCTTCTGTACTGCCATCCTCCTCCACATATTAATGTTGAAGACTTCCAGCCGCAGCACAACAAGTTCCTGAAAAGAGACATGGACTGCTGTGACCTCTCCTCAACAACAAGCAAAAAGAAAATTAAGAGAATTGAAAATGTGGTTGACAAGAACTTCTTCCATCAGGTATAATGCATCTCCTGTCCTCTTGAAGGAAAACTTTCTCAATGGTAGTTATGTGTTGTCAGAAAATCAAAAATATGTACGAGTATGGTTATTTATTGTGAAATTAAATGCTTATTGATGTGAACTCTCTCCTCAGGAGAATGTACGGGCGCTCTCCAAGGGGGTTCAGTCTTTCATGGGCTACAAGCCAGGCAGTGGACCGGTCGGCCCAGGAAAAGCTGGATCAGAAGCAGCGCCAGGAAAACCCTGGAAAAAACACGGCAACAGGAACAAGAAGGAGAAAGTACGCCGTCTGAACAAACATCTGGACGCCTGAGGCTGATCTGAAATCAAAACACTTTTAATCACAGATCATTTCAGCAGGAATGGACTAGCCCCTCAAGTACAGTTCATGTGATTCCAAAGGAATTAATGCTGAGCAGTATCTGTAGGTAGATTCAGGCCCTTTAATCCCATAAGTATGGAGTGTCAGGCTGTGTTGATCTTAACAAATGAGGTGCATAATAATGTCCTGTACTGCTCTGTCAGAAAATCATATTGGTGCAAAGCATTCCATCAACTGGATCAGCAGGTGCTCACCAGGTCTCAGAATTTTATAAAACATTGAAAAGGACATTTTCAGTTTATATTTAGAAGAAACTTCGAAAGACACATAAAACAGTCTTTGTTAAAAAGATATATTACTGTATTTTCCCCATATACAGTTGTGATTATGAAATAAATTGAATGTTTTCATGTTGGTTTCACTTTCACGTGTATTTGCAAATGTTGCAAAATTCAATGTGCATCTTCAAATGTTTATTAACCTACAAGGACACATACATTCATATTGTGGTTATTTTCCTTAAAAGCTTTATTTGCTGCAGTTTAAGAGTAGAAAAATGGACATCAATCAATATTTTGATGTCAACATTTAAGGATATGGCTGTTATTTTAAGCAACATTATGTAGGATTTGCTCTTTTGTTGGATCTGGTTAGTTAGGTAATGTTGCTTAGAAAATTCACCAAAATGAAATCTGATGATGCACAAAAGTGTATGAATTGCAGAGATAGCTGAAAAATATGAGGTGTTTGCAGCCCTTAAACATCTAGATTTTATCTGAATGTTGTCCTTTTGTTGATGTTTGGATCTTTCTGTTGAGTAAATGTATCCCCAAGATGAGCATATTATATATAAAGTTGACCGTGTTGATTTATTATCAGAGATAAAAACAATTCCTTGATTGCCCAGTGCTCACAGATGAGAGATCTGCCCCTGAGGGGCGGATAGCTTCTGATATATCACAAGACACTATACACCCCAGTGTCACGTCAAAGGAAAGGGCTGTTAAACCCAACAATATTAAGTATTTAAAAGGTGGATGTGCACAGAAACCATTCCCAACTAGTCTCTTATCAAAGCATAAAACCTCACATTTAAGTGACCACTAACTCCAAGATCCCCTTTAAAGGGGCATTATGTAGATTTGGAGAATAAATTCAAACTCAGAATTTCAATATTTACAATATTAATGAGGTGATAATACAAAACTACAAGGTGTTCTCAGAGGACAATAAGGTCCCCAGAACACTGAAGCTAGAAAGGTGGCAGGGTCCGCCACCTATAAACAAAATAGCACCTATAAACACAGTATGAAACTGTGCTGTCCTTTAAGATCAGTTTGTTTGTTCAGTTTATTCAGTCATGAAAACAAAGAGAGTTTATTTAGTTTATTAAGACATAAGAAAAAAAACAGTCAATGCAGATCTTTCTCTTCTGATTAAAATATCTTCCCCAAAACCCTCCATCATCAACAACCGCTCCTCTAGTCTGATCCCTTTTTAACTTAGTAACAATGAATGCATTAGTTTCAAATTAGTTTTCAAGAGTGAGATTTGCTACCTTGCTACAGCACACAGTGTTTTTGTCAAAGGTGTATCACAGGTGAGCCCCTCCCTTAAATATGCAGGCTCCTCCCACCAACCTGCTGTGCCATCGACGCGCGAGGTTGCACGTCGGGTGCGTCGATGCGCTTTTTAACATCCTGAGATGTAAACACACATCTGCCACTAACATGGGGGGGCGCACATTGATAAGATGTAACCCCGACGCTTTTCTCTCCAGTCTGGCTGAGTTTTGCGTGGATTCAGCCTCCACCTGTTTCTCTCTCGACGCGGACAAACTTTGCGTCCCCATCGGCCTCGTCTGCTTATCCGCGCTGCTTCTGCTGCTCTCCTGCTGTCTGTAAGTATCGCTGGCTTCAGCACTTGTTCCAGTAACTCATTGAAACGTTGAACCCTAACGTTAAGACTGTTTAAAGACTCGCGTACCAGAGGTGCAAGTTTCGGAGAGAGAATCCAGATGAAACCATCACTTTCTTGTACAGCCTCCTCGGCAGCCTGTGCAGCACAGGTGGAGCCATTCTGTCCAGACAGCTGCACATTCAGGTAATTCATTTTATTTTTATTTTTATTTTTATTTCATTCATTCTCTTTGCAGGTTACTAATTTCTGCTCCCTCTTCTCTAGATTTTATTGGGTGCTGTTTCAGGTTCTATAGATGCAGTCCACTTCATTTCCTCCTGCTTCCTTGTGCTCCAGTGCTACAACTCAAAGGCAGGTAAGTTCAGTGTAATGCCATATCTCCATAATACAAACCTTTTATCAGGTGAATATAAGCACAGGCCTGCTAGTATGAGCGCCCCACAGGCCAAAACTGTTTAGGCAAACCAGGAGACTTATCAGAGATGCCAAACAAATGAGCAGGGGGTGTGTTACAACTGTTTCCAGCTGCAGAAATCTCCCTGTGTTTGTGTAATCTCCCTCAGAAAGGAGGCTGAGGATGAGGAGGAGGCGGAGGAGGCAGCACCACCTCCTTGCAGTGTGTGTGCTGATGGTGGTTGCAGGTGGTTTTCTAAAGTCCAGGGTCACCCAGCGCCCAGCAGACAGGCCTGTCAGCGGGAGGAGAATGCTGCACGACAGCCTCGAAGTAAGATGCGCATCTGTGGCTAGTTGCAGTCCCTTACTGAAATAATCTGCTTGTGTATAAACTTAATTCACACTGAACAATATTAGCACTGACTTCTACCTAGGAGCTAATGTTTTTTTTCCTGTTACGTGGCGCTCTGTAGTTTCAAACACTCCTCCTTTATATATTGAATTCAACATCTGCAGTGTCGATGGACTTTACAGCCCTTGTCATGCCCCGAAATGCTGCTGCTGTTGTCAGGGTCCTCGAAAAGATCTCAAGTGACACCGATTTTGCCTCCTCTCCCCGGGCTCCCCATCACATACAGAATCCAGTTTAAAGTTCTTGTGATCACTTACAGAGCTCCGCAGGTTGAGGTCGTGTTTACTAAACTTTGGAACGCTCGCTCATTTGACTTCAAGGATAAATTCACCCAAAAATGAAAATTCAGTCATCTATGTTTTCTACTCATCCTCATGCTGATGGAAAGTCCGGTGAAGTTTCGTAGTACACAAAACATTTCTGGAGAGACATTTCAGAGACTTGTTTTAAAACGTAAAAAAAAAAACTGAAAGAAAACAGAAAATGGCTCCATACAGCTTGTTTGGCATAATCCAAGCCTCCAGAAGACCTGAGATCCCGACTTGTTTTGAACAGACAATATTCACTGCTTTTTGAAGCTGAACTCTTTGCTGCAGCTACTAAGCTGATAGCATTAGCACACACCTAGTCTGAAGTGGGTGCACAAGCTCGACCACGCTTCCAGTGTGTAAATATTGTCTTTTCAAATCAATTTGGATCTCAGGGCTTCCAGAGACTTGGATTATGCCAGACAAGGTGCCATTTAATTTTTTTTTTTCTTCAGTTGCTTTAACTTTTAAACGTTTTAAAAGTCCCCATCTGCTTCAGACATTTAGGAGAATACTGCAGCGCCCTTTTTCATGTGAAGCTCCATAAATGTTTTGTGGACTATGAAACTTCACGTGTCTTTCCATCAGCATTTATTTAGCCCCTGCTTTGTATTGTGTCTGACATTACAACAACTTAAAACTGTTCTTTTGACAGGACAACACTGAAATCCTGGGTTACACACTTGGACTGCTGTCCTTTGTCATCACCTGTACCTCCAGGTTCCCTGCGCTCCGCAGAGCAGTAAGTGGCAAACAGCACAGGAGTGATTTAGTGTCAGAATCACTTCGTATTGCTTTAGATTGGCTTTTAAGGGAGTGAGATTTAATTTTTCCCTTTAGCACAGAGGACAGATGTTAACCCGGGCCGCCGCTTCCTCTGGCCTGCTGTGCTCACTGGCTGGTGCCCTCTTCACTGCTGCCATACTCCTCTACGACACTCAGTTTGGGTTTCTTCTGGGGGTCATGCCGTGGCTGCTGTCAGCAATATGTTGTGTTACCCTGGACCTTCTTGTATCCTTAAATAGAGCAGTGTGATTGCATCTAATGAACTCTGCTGCTGCTCGTAATGTTTGATTTCTTGGAAATAACATGCAGCACAATCTGATTTCAATGATGTCTTGAATGTATGGGACTTGTACAGATTTTCACCCAGGTGTTGATCTTTTGACCTTTAAACCAACGTCGTCAGATTCTCGTCATCCATTGGTGGAAGAGAGGAACCAGACAGCAGATAACCACTTTGTCTCCAGACACAGAGAGCCTTCTACGAGGCTCACTCGTGCCAACTGAGGATAAAGCTGTCATGAAGAGACTGAGTAAACAGCAAGTGCACTCATCAGCACAAGCAAAGGTAAGTTTTCAGGTCCTATTTGTTTTCCTGAACCAGAAGAACCAAGATTACTGCTCACATTTCTTAGTGTTAAAGAGATCTCATGAGACTCCCCGAGTAAATAAAGTGATTGTTTTATAGTTAACACTAACAATATTGGAATTTGACTTGCTGTGCATGAAAGTCTAAACAAAACAGTATGCAGGCCTTCCTCTACAAGAATTGATTATTTTTTCCCTAGATGAATACTGCCTTTTCACTATTGTCTTGGTTTTAACCATTCTGCTATTCAACCTTTTCTTCAAAGACAAAAAACATCCAAAAGACGACTGAGATGGGCCGTTACATAGATGTCAATATTCAACCTGCAAGAAAAGTAAATGAAGAATCTGCTCAACATGTTTTCTTCACCTTAATCAGTGGTGATTACTGTAGTGGAATATGTATGTATTTAAAAAAAAATTTTTTTCCAGATGTGCCTGAAGGAGGTGATTTCAGAGGAGGAGGTGGGAGACCAGCTTCTTACTGGGAAGGTGCGAGTGATCAGAGTCGACAGTTTCTACTCCTCAGATACATCCTATGATTCTTCAGTAGTCAGCTCTGATCTGGAGGTGGGTTGGACTACTTAAAGTGATAGTACAGTATTGTACTGCTAAACGGCATCGACAGCAAGACTAGCCGCCTAAAAGAAGGCACACCTAAAAAATATATCCGGTTAAGTGTACACTACATTTTGAACATTTTTGGTTCTTTAATATTGCTGTCAGACAGCCGTGTAATACAGTGTAGATGAAAGGAAAAGTGTCAAAAAAGTTCAAATCATAGCATAAACTTGTCGCCAAATGTTGCTTTCAAATAATGTTGCCTTCAGTAATCTTTGACAGGAGTATGACATTTGCTTACAAAATGAATGTCAGCAAGCTAACCAGATTCAATCCAAAATACATTCAAACTGTGGTCGGCAACCGAACCAAAAGATTCTTTCCCCATCAACATTCTGATTAATACCTTGATATTATATAATATTATAACATTTCACCTTTATTTGACTTCAAGTGTGTAGCAACAATAATTTATCTGAATACCCCAGGTATCTACTTCAGTTTGTATTTGCTGTTGTCATGAAATTGCATTGCAAAGCATTAAATTCACACAGTTGAATAGACATTTGTTTTGCAAACAGTATCATATTGTCAGGAACAGCTTTGCCTTTTTGGAATTGTGGACACTGAAAAGGTTCTGGACAGTGAGTTCAGACCCAATCCAATGATAAATAAAACTATAAACGTGTTACTTCTCTTGGTGTGCCACTAGGTGGTGACAGCATGTTGACTGTGACAGTGTGAAGGCATATAAGAGGGTGTTGGACTGCTGTTGACCTGTGTTTTTATCGCCCTGTATGATCTGCTCTGAGGACCAGAATCTGTTCCATTTATTGCCTTTTTATAGCGACTCATGTAACTGGTTTTCCCCTGCACAACACTGCAAAGAAGTTCATGAAGAGGTGAAAGTCGAGACTGATATTGTCTGATGAATGTTTGACTCACTGAAGGGACTTTCAACTGTGACTGTGTTTCCCTGAGTATAGTGTGCCCTGCAGCTCGTTTTGGATATATTCAGGCTTTAGTTTCACTAAAAATCGCAATTTCCTGAAAGAATCAGCACCTCCATTAACGGGTTTAAACAGCTCTTTTGTCCTTCTGTCTATTTCTGAGCTAAAGCCACCACAAGTATCTCTAGATCTTTATACCTCGTTGCGTTCGGCTGTCCCTGTGAGATTAGATTAAAGTGATTAAATGCAATTTGAGGAAGAAGAAGTAACACTCAGGGCAGTGTTTGAGCTGCTGCAAACCTAGCGTTGTGCTTTTCACATGTGACTCTGAGGGAAGTAAGTGAGACAGCTGTCAGAGGTTCTTCTCAGAAGAAAACAGTCAGCATATTCTTCAGGATTGATGATTCAAACTCTATGGAGAAAGCCCTGTGTATGCATGCAGGGTTGTGGGTAAAAGTGTATGGAAGTGTGAGGAGCAGGGTTTGATTTAAAGTAAAGTGGAGCGTCGCTTCATTCTGCAGCATACAACTGTGCCTAGAATTAAATGTTGGTTACAAAGCAAAAACTAGTCTTGTTTTGGAGGTCAGTTCACGTCTATAATAGCATAGTTTGAGCTTGCAGGGAGAATGAAATTACAAGCTTTTTTCTTTTCTGGCCCTGACGCTCACAGCCACAAGAGAAACTCCCTTTAGCTGTGCTGCTGTAGAAAGCCACGCTATGGAGGATGTCATTTACTCAGAAACAAAGGCAAATGGTGTGGGTACAGACAATTGTAGCTTGATACTGTTCACCAAACAGGAAAAAGCAAATGACGCGACTGCCCTTAGACAGCAAAGTATGTGTGTTCGAGGAGTCGGAGGGCTCTGACAAAGTCTTCAAAATGTACTGTGTGTGTATTTTAAGTGGTAAAGCCTTCAACTTTATTAGGCTGTGTGAAAATTCTTCCTCTTTAACTTAATCCAGTCTCAACTCTCATTGGTTGGTGGAGCTTTGAACACTACAGAAGCTTCCAAATATTCAGTGTTTTGGGGGCAGCTCAGATTAGTCTGCGAGTCTGTGAGGCCAAATCTGTAAACTCCTGATAATAACAGCTAATCTATCTGCTGCTTAGTACTCGACAAATCTCTCGTCTGTAGTCTGTCTAAACAAACACAACAGCAGGTAAATTAATTGATAAATTCCTCAATTTCTGGCACTTTTTCCACTTCCTAGTTAGAATTAACAGAAGCTGTTTACTTGGTGATCGAATAGAAAGATGGTTTCCACCAGTGTTCAATGTTTAATCTTCAGTACACATTGACTGCTCATTTTAAACTATAACTTTGTGTTTGGTTCCATTAAATCCAGAGATTACCCAACTGTTAAATGTTTTAAATCAAGCTGAAGACGGAAAGGACAAGCTCAGGACTCGGGAGTGAGCAATGTTAGACATATTTACAAATGAATTTTGCCTGCTTTGCACGATGAAGCCACACGATATTCTGCATAAACTAAGCCGCAAGGGTTCCCTGCAGCCAGCGGTTTGAATTGTCTATTGTGCTCTGTGTTTCTTGCACATTTCTGCTGAGTGCCGGGTCTTTGCTGGGGTGAGACTGAGGTGGAGGTGAGGGGGGGAGGGAGGCCTGAGAGGTACAGTGAGGGGTGGAATTGTTTGTGATTTGCCTTGTGGCCCAATTGTTCTGCTGTAAAGGATCTTTGATTAAAGACCAGCACTGGGTTGGGCCAGTCTGCTTAGGAAGTAGTGCAAAATGGTTGCCTTGTCTATAGGGGGCCAGTGTTACCCTCTGCTATTTTGGGAGATGTTTATGGACTCTTGTGTGATGCCTGCTGGCCAGGTCTTAACTCTAAACCATGTGCATGCTTGGCATTTAGCTGATTCTCTTACACAACATGAGTTATAAAAAACAGAATTTACACTGTAAAAAAAAAAAGAAAAACTGGGTTAGAAAAAAAATGAAAACGAGGTGTCGTTTGTTCAGTCTTTTCTCATTAATTTCATGTAAAAATACAAATTTTAGTTATTTAAAGGTGCCATTTGTAGGAAAAGTTGACTTTTGAGTCTCATTCCCAACTCATCAAAAACGGACTCTTTGGGATTTGTAGGACTGGTTGACGGCAAATCACCTCAAAGCATGCTCCTCTTGAGGTCTCAATTTCTTCTTTATTTCTGTAATTCTCCATTATAATATCTTGACCTGTCCATATTTTCCAGTGGGACTTTGAAGAAATAAATACCAGGTGGAGTGAACCAGCAGCAAAGCAACAGTTTCCACTGCAGGGGTGGCCAACAAAACCCAAACCTTTTAGGTTCTACACCTGTGCCATGTCTGGACTCAATCAGAAAATGCTGCCTGGAACAGAAGAGGGTGAGGGTCTCTCTTCTGCAAGCCGAGCAAAATGAAAAAGAAATGTGGCTCTCAATTAGTAACGTGATACACATCTGGTGCTTTAATGTGTGGGGTAATAAAAAATGTAAACACTGACCTGTTATCTGTGTTTTACTGCAGTGTTTTACACTTAAGCTAATGTGTATGTGGCATACTGCATTTGTCTCAACACCTCTGCAGGCCAGTGTTGGTAGAATGGTGAAAATTGCAGTTATTTGGTTGACCATGTTGGATGCTGTACAGGTTTGTCTCTAAGGTTGCCTTTGTCAGTGCACAGAGGCAGCTGCAGCTACTGTCAAAACTCTGTCCTGACTGCATTCATCAAGCAAGACTTTACAGAAAAGACCTCCCCTAATAAAACAATATTGCACCCCTGCCGCCTTGCAAGGTTATTGGGTCAAATCCTGTATTTTGCTAGTCGTCCCGGGTTATCAGGGCTGGACTGGGAAAAGGCCGGCCGAGCAGATAAGCACCAGACTAGACGACCAGGACTCCCTCCGTCCTCTCCATCATCTCTCCGACCTCTGTCCATCTGCCTGCTCCGTGGTTGAGATGATTATGCTCGAGCAACAGACCGGGGCATTTTTAACTGAAGGGACTTCCTAGAACCTGATAATGGAACAATACACAGATTAGAGCAACATTTTGAAGCACATTTTACTCCTCCCTGTTACATTTCCTCAAGTGACATGTTGTCTGAGACAAATGACTGGGAAACAACTAATGAAGTGGAACAAGGCAATTACTAGTATCAGCAGGAGAAATGAATGTAGCTTAACACCTTGTTTGTCCTGTAAACATTACATGACAGGCTGGACTGGGAGCTCATTAAAAAAAGAATATAATAATGTTGTTTGTTTAGTATCGCAACATCATATTGAGATGATATGATTTTATGTAATTCTTCTACCCATTTAAGTTAATGATTTTGAGCAAGCTGTTTGACGCATGAACTATTAGGCCTCATGACTTGCATAACACTAAAAAGAATTTACTATCAACATGTTTTATTATTATCTGTGTATTTTTGCATACATATCTCCTATCATGAAACCCCTCTTAATGTCTTGATAATGTTAATATTGTATTACATAAAGATAATATTGTATTTGGGATGGGACTAATGAACCCACAATGAAAAGCCATTTATTTCACACCAGGATTCGCCCCCAGGAAAGTGTTTAGCTGAGCTGGTAAACCACACAGATCCTGATGTACTCATCTCATGATTAATTTAGTTTATTTAAAGCAGAAACAGACAGCATTTTGTCTGTGGTATTACTGTTGGCGCCGCTGTCGTCGACAGCATCAGCAACATGGTAACTGGTAGTGACCTGGCTACTGTTCAAAGCAACAAACAACTAAGAATCCCAGTTTGACCTAGAAACCCCGATTTCAGTGCTATGAAAGGGCAGACTTAAAAAAAAAGGTTGTACAAAAAGGTAGGCAGGTTTTTTTTACTTACTGATATAGTAGAAAGAATGCCGAATTTGAACTGCCTCATGTCCTAGTGGTAAGGGGGAACATGTGTCGACGTGGGAAGATTTTGACACAGCACTGAAGCGCTCTCCATCAAGTGAATACTCCTCTGTTCACTCTTCTTCTTCACCCTCTTTGCCTCCTCCATCAGCAGAGTTATTTTTCTTTTGCAGTGTAGAGTTTCCTCAGTTATTCCAGTTGTTCCAATGTTACCTGAGTACTGTGACCGGGGTAAACAATGCCTCTTCCTGTTTTGGCTGTGCAATGGCAGACTTGCTTCCTTTGTGCCATGATGCGACCCTCATTTTTGTGGGAAAGATCGACCCCGGTGGTAGACCGAATAGCATTGTTTATACAGAGCCAACCTACATGTGGATGGTGCACGTTTTTCTACAGCCATCACACTGTGCAATCAGTATTTACTTCTGAATGATAAGTTAAAGCAAAATAATTGCTGATAGGTAGGAATTTAATCCCATTTGTATAGCTTTGTAAAGAGGGCTGAAATCTGAGATCCTGAATAATATCAACCACTACATACTGTACATAGTGGGAGTTTAACTGGAGCCCCTGCAAAATACGTGTCTTCAACTTTACTTGGGGAATTGTTTTTTAATGGTTTTTTTCATGGTTTATTTGTTTGGTTCGTGTATACTGGCTAGGAACTTAAACTGCTATTAACCATTTTGACAGTTGATGAAACCACAAGTTGCTGTTTTTGCCAATAGATCCAATAAACAAAAGGAAAAATGATGTGTTTGTACTCCATGAATGCCCTTTGATGTCATGACGAATGCTGAGTAAGCATTGCTCCATCTCTGGGCCTCATCGCTGTCCCTTCTGAGAGTGGGCCAAAGGAAAACAAACTGTGTGTCCTGTATAAAAAGGTGGAATTCTGTTTGCAGAGGTGATGAAGAGAACGGATTAGCACATCTGAAGCCGTGGTGGGGAACAGGCCTGACTGTTTTTCTTGGCCAGTACGTCAGTGATCGCTCCACTGCAGAGGACATGGAAGACGCTTAATGATTTGAGCCTGCAGGACATTTTGTTCACCTTTGGTCAGAATGGGAGGAGGGACAGGGGAGATCGTTCAGGAGGAGTAACATGAAATCGTGAAGAGTTGCAATAGTTGCGATAAATCAGAAACCATGTACTGATTAATAAATAGCTTGTTGTTACTGAATAACTCTGAATAAAAGATTATGTAAGAGTGAGTTGCTTGCGAACTTGCTAAAGGGGGACTGGAAGAATCAGTTTTCTTGTCACAGGTGGAAACAGTCTGAGAAAACAGTTTCACACAAACATGGTTAATCTAAGCTCAGGGCTTCACGGGGCATGTCTACTACCTTTAGTTAATGTTTACATTTAGAAATGCTATGTGAGCACTCTGTTTACTTTAGCCCTGTTTCACTCTGGCACCTTCTAGCCCTGTGTTCAGTAGATTTTCAGAAAAAAAAACCCCACCACAAACTCCAGCTGCTCTGGAGCACAGCCGGCAAGCTGTAGACTAAAGTTTGGGTAAGCCCACTTTGGAGTGTGCCAGGATTGTGCTCATGTGAATGCTCTCTTAGCCTGGGGCTAACAGCTTTCTTAGTCTGGGGCTGAGAGGGTTCTAAGAATACTTTTAGCCCTAGTGCCGTGGGAAAACCACTGGCTCTGCAAGAACTTTTTAAAGTCAAAAGAAACTAGAAAGACACTCAGTAGAGTGCATACCTCCACCATAACCCAACAGACCACTTTTATACTCAATCATACCAGCCCCCGAAAGACTCTCCATGCAAAATTCTCTGAGAAATGAATGAAAATGTCACAAAAACACACTGTCTTGCAATGTTAAAAGTGAGAAAGTGAGAAAAAGTTCCTGTCCATTATCCAGAACTGCACCAAAAGTTAATGGGGTCTATTCTGGGTCAAGGCCCATCCTCCATCCAAGTTTCATGGAAATCCATTCAGTAGTTTTTGTGTAATCCTAGTGACAAACCAACCCTTCCATGTTGGAGGTAATAAGCCTGACGGTGATGTCTCAGGTTGGACATGAAATTTTGAATTTCTTACAGAAAGTCTGAACTACAAACGTAGGACATGTAGATTAAACATGTGGGCACCTAGCGATCTGATTTGATTTGGGTGTTGTGTCTTGCGATTAGGGGTCTGTGTGCATCTGGTGACCTTACCAGAGTGTGTTTGTGCATCTTTAATTTGGGGGTCTATTGAGTCTGATGATGTCTCTGTTGCAATGTCGATGTATTGTGCTACTAGATGATGGTGGGTTAACATGCTGGAATGTCTTATTTGTTGTAAATCAATGTGTCTGAATAATTCCAAGAGGGATGGGTCATGTCACTGTAAAATATTCATTCATTCATTCATTCATAATTATTCATTCTGTATAACCAGAGTGACAACAAACATATTAAATCTTGAATCTTGTAATCCCTCACTATGTGGTAATAATTTATGATAAATGTTTGATTTATGATGTTTAAACAGACTGGCCAACTTTGGTGAGGAACACCACAACAGGAAACAAGTCTGAATCACATGTAAATTCATAATATATCAATAAAAAACTGTTCCTCCTCATAAAATACTATTTTTGTCCCTGCATCATATGGTTATACAAAGAATCAAGCATTACTTCATTAGTACCTCACCATCATGTGTTGTTTTGTGGTCACCCAAGGATGTGACACATGAGAGTGAATCAGCCTTTTGTACCTTATTTACTTTTGGATGAATGTGTTGATGTGTTATAAAAGGGTGTGCTATTTTTTTTTTCAATTAACTTTACTGATAAACAATCAAATATTCAAACACATCAGACATGTACAACATATAATGGAACAGAAATATAAAAAAGAAGGAAGATCATTCCTCTTTGAAAAGTTTTTTTTATTACAGCTTAACGGTTTTGTCGCCTTTTTCTTAGTATGAATAATAAGCGCCAGAGTTTTAATATATTCTTTAAATTCGCACAGAAAACCTACAAAGTTAGGGGAATGTATGTGAAACTTACCACACAGAATTAATAAGTTCACAAAAAAAGGTCAATATTTTGTGTCCAAAGTACATAATAACATTTTTTACACTTAATTTTACACAATATTTAATTTTCCAGTTTCAATAGTCGCGTGGCAATGACCAGGACCTCTGTCTGTAAAGATGCTGTCCCAAAGAAGTATAAGCGCGCGCTATTCACCTTGCGTAGTCCTCCCCCACCGTGATGTCACGACACGTCACTTCCTGCCGTCAGACAGCCAGTTCAGGCCAGTTCACCGCTGCTGTAGTACTCAGTCTGTCCCACTGAGCTGTCAACACACAGCAACCATTCACTCTGCCTGTCTGTTGCGACAACATTTTCCTATCAAACCTAGTCCGCGTTTCTCTTCAACGACGTTTTCCTTCAGATAACGGCTACTCTCGTCTCACTATGACTCGAAGGTGATCTTCAGAGTGTCCAGGTGGTTCTGGGTGAGTATCCTCCTCTGAAATATGTTTGCGGTTTGCCTACATCGCTGTCATCATCACCCATGTGTCAGTTGCTACCGAGCGGGGCTAAAGCTAGCGCTAGCTAGCTGATGCGTGTACGGAAAACTGGTCTGGGTTGCTATTGAAACGCTGTTTCGCTTCAATAGTGTCTGAAAGCGAAAGCAAGACCAGCAGTGGGGGACACATGGACGTTGTTATTTAAGCTAGTCACCAATAAGCTGGCTATCAATGAAGCTTTGCTAGCGTTAGCCCGCTAGCCGACAACCCGCGACGTCTTCTCGTTTTACCGATGGAGCACTTCCCTGACCGCCCGGGGCTTGTAGCCATGATTCATGGTCAGCAAATGGACATTTATCATCAGCGAGTGTCATAAGGGATGTTGTGAACATTGCCCAGTGCAACCTAAACCAAAGAAAACCTATATCATGTCACAATTTAGACCTATAGCACATGTCATGTGTGAGATTGTGTCTGTGGCTTAAGACATTGCGTTAGTTTTCTTTTGTTGGAGTAACTTTTCATTTAGTGTAGCCAGTCATTTCATTACTTTAAAAAATATAGTTGAAGCTACATGTAAACCATTTGGCTACCACGCCTCCTCTCTGTTAGCTTTGCCTTACTCCTCTTAAACACCTGTCACTCTGGTAAGGTCACCAGCAGCAGTCAGGATGTACGGTGCAAGCCAGTTAAATGAAATCAGCGTCTGAATTTCATAATACATCCACTTAAAACAGCTTCCAGGTCTTCAGTGAATGAGAACATGTGCTTGAATTATCTTTTACAAAACAAATACCTGTTTCAGTTGCAAAAACTACGCCCTTGTTTGATTCTTTTGCAACACTGAATCACAGTGGATGTCTTTAGCTGTTTTTGACAGATTAACTCATGAGCATTTATTGACAAAAGTACAAACAGTCTGTCAACCTGTGACATAATTTAAAGGTGCACTGTTTAGTTTCAAGGAGAAATTTTAATCAGAATCATTTTTTTACTGCCTAAACAAACTAAATAAACAAACTCTCAACTCAAATTGACCTTAAAGGGCAACACAATTTCATACTGTAGACTTGTTTTGATATTTGGCGGACCCTGCCACCTTTTTAGCTTGAAACAGTGTTCTGGGGACCTTATTTTCCTCTGAGAACAGCTTGTTTATTCAGTTATGGAAAAAATTGGGCATTAAGGAGAAAAAATAGTGTGTAAAGTAAAACTGAATGAAACCGAAGTGGCCTATTTGGATTATCCATTACTTTTGCTCTTTATCATGTGCTGAATTACACAGCTGCATGAATGCGGTGTCAAAGTCAAATCTAGCCAGCAAAGAGTAAACAAGAATTGGTAAAACAATGCACAGTGTAGCTTCAAGACTGTACTGTACGTGAAAGATGTTGCAGTTAATTCAACCACTTCTGTAGTTCTGTTCCTGCGGCTACATTAACCTTATGCTTATAATTTGGACTTGGATTTAAGACTTGCTTTTCTAAAGTTTTTGCTTGTCACATTCAGACACACATTCATACACTGATGGCAGAGGCTACCATGTAAGGTGCCGACCTGCTCATTACGAGCAGTTTGGGCTTCAGTATCATCCCCAATGAAACTTAGACATGCAACCTGGGGAATTTGAATTCAATTATACTTATTGATATATACTGAAACAATCTAACCAAACAAAAAAGAAATAACTTTTTGAAAGCTTATTTATCCCTTAACTTCTCCTCAATCGAAAATGTATTTCTTCTACATCACTTTTCAACGATCAGATAATAACAGCCAGGCTAAAAAAACTAACTGAACACATACAAGTCTTTTGACTTGACACAAGTGAATAGTCAAAAGTCTTTAACTTTCAAGTGCAAGTTGAGTCTCAAGCCATTTATTTTTTCTGTCAAGTCAAGTTGCAAGTCATCAAACCAGTGACTTGAGTTGACTCGAGTCCAAATCACAATGACTCAAGTCCACATCTCTGGAATAAAGTAGAGCTACATTGTGGCATGTGTACAGGCCTGCCACTAATTCTCAATTTGATTGAGGTCTGGACTCTGACTTTCCCATCACACTTTATTTCAGAATCCCCCACAAGCCCTCTGGCTAACAGTAGCCAGGATATCATGTGAGTTATTTCGAACTGTGGTTTTATTTTTGACAGTCTACCCTACAGCGGCAACTGGTGAAACACCAGGATGAGGGTTGTTGTTTGCACAATTTGTCTGATCTTTCACAGTAGCTTCTTCCTGTCGCCTTCAGAGATACTCTAGGCCTCCTCGCCGACTCGCTCGCTGGTGGCCACAGAATTTTTGAGAGTCTTTGAGACATATTCGACTTTGCCTTTCCATTTTGTACTTTTTTGTTTTCCTCTGTTGATTGGTATTACCTTGTTGCAGGTTTGTTTGGAACGATGCTTCTTCTACATGGTGTAGACTTTGCCAGATAATTGACTTATCAGGCCACCCAGACACTGGTGTCTAATCTCACCGGTCACACCTTGATTATACACAGATGATGTCCATTCAACTTCCAGTAATTTAGTTGTCATAGTAAAGGGAATGGATGCTTTGTGAATACATGTGTATTATATTTGTTGTTGTCTCTGATACATTTGTGAAGACTTTTTTCACTTCATTAATAAAGAGTCTCTAGGTAGCTGTGCTCACATTGCTTGTGGCTGCACGCAGTCTGTGTGGATATCATTAATTTAGCCAGCTGCTGGCAGCTATTTGTTTACCCATATTTCTGCCACGACATGGCTGGCATGCCCAAGCCACAAAAGGTTTCAGTCAACACAGATCAGAGAGGGATTGGGCTTTTTATAGCTGTCACAGATCAATTTCGGAATGTCCTGATCAGTTTGAAGTTTTTCTCTGCAGCACAAATACAGGTTGTACAGATCACCTCAGGACAAATGTATTCATTGTCGATTCACTTTTCTGTTTATATTTTAACAGAGACACTGGGCTAGGTGGCACATGCGTCTTCTCTCCTGTCACAATGAGGCTCAGGAAATAATTAGTTTGTGTGACGTTAATGAGAATGAGACCTCTGAGTTGAGAGGAGTGACATACACACACAGTGTTTTGTTGCACATGAAGAAAAGTTTCCTTCACACAAATACACCTGCAGCCTTTGATCACACAATGTAGGATTCAGAGATGATATGCAGACTCTTCTATGTTAGTTTAACCCTGATGTCACAAATCATTTGAATGTGCTGGAAACATTGCCTGAATAATGAATTCAGTATCTCTATGTGGATTTCTTGGTCTATTCATCATTTATAGTGGGAAAATAAGAAGAATTGAGGATTATTGTTTTATGCAATTTGAATGTGTGCCAATTGGGATTGTGCCTCATTTGCCATGAAAAAGAGAAAAAATATAGACTTGAAGTGTCGAAAGTTTGGGGATTGGTCATTTTTTTGAAAGAGGACATCGTATATTGAAGTGTTGTTTGTGGTTTTGCTTTTTAGTTGATCATTTTCTATTGCAGGAGAATATACTCACAATGAGAAGCTTGCGTTTTCGCTCAGATGATCATCAGAGTAATTCCTGATTATTTTTTCATCTAACACACTAATCAATTATTCCTCTGATCAGTTCTACCACTTAGTGCAAGTGGCTCCTTCTGTTGGAATTAAGTCTACTAATAAGAGATTAACCAGACTAGTTTAAGATCTGTGTCTCCCCATAGATCTGCTTTTTACTGTGGTAACTTCATTCAGTATGGCCTGTCCCAGGACAAGGTAGCATGAACATATTGTATATATTTATGTTTTGGTTTGCTTTAAACTTCTTTCAGGATTAGGTTAGAAATTTTGACTTGACTTAAAGCAACTTTGTCATTGTGTCTTGAGTCATGTGAGTATCATTGAGGGGAAAGTTCAACTTGCTTAGTCAGTGTTACACATTTATAATCATCTGAATTCCTGGAATCAAGGAATTGTTCTTGCCTTTTTCACCTTTGACCTTTCTGTGTCTCAGTGAGAGACCTTGAGGTCCTGTCCAAACTGGATTTGGAAGCGTTTTAGTCTCAGTTTAAGAAGTGAGGCGCCAATATTCCATAGGCCTTTGAGCCAATGCCTCAAGACTTTTCACAAGTGATCTTTATGATAGCAGCCTGTGATGGAAGGTCTGCCAGTGTTGATTCAGAATGGAGATGAGAAATATCCTGACATGGTAAAAGTCCTCTCAGCAGCCCAGTACTGTTTGATGTGGGAGCCCTAGAGCAGCGTGATAGAGAAACAGATCTTTCTAGTGCCGGTCTAGCGGTTTGCCTCCAACAAGACCAGGACAAACAAGCGGGCCACATCAGTGGAAGTGAAATAAAACACTTCAAATGAGTGTAGAAACAACTGTGAAATGTGACACAGTAACAGAGACTTGAGAACAGAGTCATGCAATTAGATGGATATATCGAGCATCGAAGATGGAGTTCAACACTGATCAAAATTCCCTCTTTGATTTGAATCTTAGTGTAAGTCATCGTATCTTCACACTTCTTTTTATGTAGAATTGATTTTAATATTTTACTGAGGATTAGTAAGGCTTTGCATAATGCACACCCTCAAAGTTTGAACTTTAAATCTATTACAAATCTGCATGCAGTCTCTGGTACTCTTGCAAAAGTGTCTTTATATACATGTATAGAAGACCAGCATTCATAGTTTTTGTGGCATTTAACACACTCTTGGCTCCAACTCCAAGATTCAGCATGTTGAATTGCTGTCAGAGGCTGTCTGTGACAGAAAGCTGAGGACAGAGCTCTGGATAGGTCCGCTCCTTAAAATGCTACTACTGATGATCATCATGGAGCAGCTCATGAAATTCAATGACATTGAAAGATAGGGCTGCAACTAATAATTATTGTCATTATCAATTAATCTGCTGATTATTTACACAATTGATTGTTTAGTCTATAAAGTGTCCAAAAAAAATCTGCAAAATGCTTATCACTATTTCCCAGAGCCCCAAGTGATGTCTTCCATATTGCTTTTTTCTACCCAAAAACGAAAAGAAAAAAGAAAAGCAACTTATTGAAAAATAACTTCAACGTTTATTCAATTATCTAAATAGTAGGCAAATTATTTTCTTTCCATCTGCTGTAACACTGCAAACCACACATCAGTTGCTATTGACACCACTAGTCCATCTAACATTACAGCAGTGACACACTGCTCAGTTGTTGTAAAGGTCCTGCAATGGTTCGCTTTGTGGTTGCAAAACTGTATGACATGCTGTGTAGCAAGAAGCAACTGCTGAAAATCAGATTCTCATGCTCTGGAGATACAAAAGTGATCATTTACATTACATTTACATTTAGGGCTTTTAGCAGACGCTTTTGTCCAAAGCGATTCATACATTCATACACTGATGGCAGTGGCTGCCATGCAAGGTGCCGACCAGAACATCAGAAGCAGTTTGGGGTTCAGTATCTTGCCCAAGGACACTTCGACATGCAGACCAGGGGAATCGAACCAATGACCTTCCGATAACAAGACGCTGGCTCTACCTCTGAGCCACAGCCGCCCAAGTGATGCTTCCAAACAAAAAAGAAAAACCATCAACAGCATACTTTTTCTTTGAAAGTAACTTGGAAGACTCCCATTTGGTCTATTAGCTTATACCATGTTATCACAGTACCCCACTATTCGCTAGGCACGAACAGTTCATAGATAATCCCTGTCTGATTGCATCTCAAGTAACATAAACTGTCTCAGAGGCATGTTTAATCGAGAGTGGGCAGTGAGGACAGTGTTTGAATTATATTTATTTCTCTCGCCTATTTCTCATATGTGTGATTGTTCTAAATGCCAGCTGATTTACATCTTTTATCTTGGTTTGCCCTCTTACTGAGATGACATTTAAAACACAATTTGGCTCATGAAATAAGGAAACTTTAAACAATTCAATAATCTGTTACATCCGTATAGAAATATTATTTCTCACCCAGGATCATTATGTACCAATGAGCTGCTTGGTGAAGTATAAATGTGTTTTGATCTCTTGCACAGTGGTAGTTTTTCATAGACTGTTAAGCATTGCCAGTGTTAATCCAAAAGCATGTGGTCTGACTTAAAACTCAGCACACTTTTGATCTGTAGGATTACTGTGTTTTTCCCAGCCCTTGCCCTCCATTTTTCTTCTCATAGATTTTTTCACAGGATTGGAGCTCACTTGCAGACTTAGTCCTTGTAGATCTCTTTTTGTCCTGCAACACTCCCTGATCGAATCAATGTTGACTCCCCTTTCCCTCTGCTTCGATCGTAGTAATGTCAGGAATACTGAAGATCTGAAATATGTGTATATCATCTAGGCCTGTCACGATAACAAATTTTGCTGGACGATAAATTGACCTAGAAATTATTGCGATAAACGATAATATTGTCGCTTTGAGACCATTTTTCAACTAATATAATAATAATGGCATAATAACGCAAGTACATCCTTTCAAAGATCAATAAACCTTTATTTCTAAAGAATATTTAACATTGGAATGTGAAAAAGACATTTTAAATATCCAAAATAAATAAAGATGGAGGCTGTGGCCAAAGCAATTGAGCCATGGCCAGCAACGGTTCCTTACTGCAGCAACAATGTTAGCACCATTGTCTGTAGCGATGCGGAGGCGTGACGGTACACGTGATGATGATGACGTATGTGTTTTTTTTCAAGGTGTTTCCCCGGTGTTTACCTGTTAATCTAAACATGTACCAGCTGTCTGTTTATAATCATATGGATGCTGTTATAATGTGTTGTGATTGAGATCCTGACACACCATACATCCTGGAAAGTGACAAAGTTACGTTTTTCTATCATTTACATAATTACATAATCGCCATCAGTAAACTGGACGCTGTCTGACTATTTCACTCTCGGGAGGGCTGACCGTCACCATGACAACAGTAACTGACCGTCGCGCGACTAACACTTGGTGAGTTAAAGTTTTTTGCGGGGGACAGACGCTGTTTTTCGGGCAGAAATGTGACGAAGAGTCGGTCAGACCGACAGGCTGACAGACACTTGGTGAGTTAAAGTTTTTTGCCGGGGACAGACGCTGTTTTTCGGGCAGAAATGTGACGAAGAGTCGGTCAGACCGACAGGCTGACAGACACTTCTTCACGAATAACTGCGGTATTTTTTTCCTCACATAAGTTGCCAAAGACACGACCAGTTACTACGTTCCTGTTGTTTGGTCCTGTAACGTTGCTTTGTGGGACATTTATTTTTATTTTGTTGAGTGAAGGATCTGTAGAGTTATCAGACACCAACACCATCAGATCGACACGCCCTCGCTCCGCGCCGCCGGCTCGGTTCGCCTCTGATACTACCTCCGGAGGCGCAGCGAAATTTCACCCCTCACCGCATCTGAAACGTTCACACAAAGGCGGATGCGGAGAATTGGCGCAGTATCCCCGCATGCAAACGGCTGCGTGAATGGGGCTAGTGACTGACAAGAGGGTTCTAGTGAGAGACACGAGGAAAACAAACAAGCATGCAAATGGAAATTATCGAGGCCGGCAAAATTATCGAGCTCATTTTAATTTATCGTATGATTAATTGATTTATTGATTATCGTGACAGGCCTAATATCATCGCAGAACATACAGAACTTAACTACCTATGAAGCATTTTTTGGCTGATTCTCTGGATTAGATGTATGGATGTTTGTTGCATTGAGAGGTGAGTTTGACTAGGTGATTGATTTTCAGTTCATTCAGTTCATATCTTCCCTGTTTCCCTTTTTTCTAAAAGTGGGTTTGGGCTTGTTGCCTTGCTGCATTTGCTCTGTATGCATGAATGTAATATAAAATGTAACCTGCAGGAGTTGTTAGGTTAATTATGTTTTCAGTGGTAGTGGGCTCTTAAAACTGGCTGAGGAAGCGTTTTTAGCTGTTCAGACATCAGATGAAGTATAGGTGGTCATAGATGTTTAGTAGGGCCAGTGGACACAGTGATAAACTGCTTGATTGGCCCATGATGGGGAACAAAGCCTGGCTATAATACCCCACGAGTAGGAGGGGAAGTGATAAAGAAAGCACATTGAGTGCAGAGTATGATGGCAACAAAACACTTTTTCCTCCGAATGCTTCCATGAATTATGAACTTCTGTCCTTAGGTCATGGCTCATTGTTGACTTTTTCCGTTTTGTCTGTAAGTTGAGGAACAGGACAGAAAGGGAAAGGAGAATATGTCCAGTCTTGGGTATCCTGGAGTTATTTATTTGTATACTTTTGCTTTCCCATGGTCTTATAAAATATGTTAATTGTATGAGCTACTGCAAAAGGCTCAGCCTCATTAAATAGTGATCTTAACTTTTTACAGACGATCATTAACAATGTTGATACTGAGACACTTTGTTAATTCTTATATTGTGCATGTACGGGTCTTGAAGCACGACTGTAAGCTCAGACTACTGTTGATATATGGTGGTGTGGCAATGAGCTTTTTATGACTAAACTTCACTGATGGTTGGGTCATTCAGTACCAACTCACCGAGAACCTGCCAGTTCAAAATAATGGATTTTCTTGAAACAAATCATGTGAAATCTAAATTCACGAACCTTACAAAATCCTCATTTTTGACGCCATCAACTCAGCCAAACTTAAAAGGTCAACTTTTTCCATTAGTTTGGGCGGGCTTGTGACAGTTTCTTTATTTAGGCTTTTTCTGATACAGAATGGCTTCATGGTCTCACTATTGCATCAAACTGAACCTTTTTATATCTAGTTCTGGGGATGTTGCTGTCCATTTTGCAATGATCCACACAAACCTGTTTCAGTAAGACTTGCTTTATTGTTTTCTAATGCTACTAGTTAGTGATGTCAGGTATTGGTTCAGAAAAGTTTTGAACTGCAAACTAGTGTAAAGTATGTGTATTTAGATATGTTTTAGTTAAGATTAGTAAAATTAATAATCTGTCTAGACAGATGGAACAACATGGCATCACCTAGTATGCAACAAACCAAACCATTACAAGCTTTAACCTGCAAATTTCCTGAACATCCATCCATCCGCAGTCGGGTCACAGTGACAACAGGCTAAGGAGGGTATTCCGGGGAGCTGTCCAGCTTTTTGCAACAGAGAACATAGTGCTGACTCTCATATTAATCAAGTTTAGGACCTCCTCAAAGTTCGACAACATCCCCAATCCGGGTCAGCAGTTCTGCTCTCTATCTGAACACAGCCTGAGCCAAGCCCTGCTTTCCTTTTCAGTTTGCCAGAACTTCCTTGAGACCAAATGAAAGTCCCTCCCCATAGCCTACCAGAACTACTCCGACAGCTGAGGTTTTGCTTCTGCGACTGCTGAAGCGGCAGCCCTTCTAGCACCCTGATAACCTTTTTGCTGCCTCGGAGGCCCCTGGCAAACCAAGCCCAACCCAAAAGGCCTACTTCTTCAGCTTGACGGCAGCAATTAATTACATGTTGCAAAGAGTTCCTGAGATTTCTTGGATCTTTAGTGCAAATTTCAAGCAGTAGATAAAACAATTTAAAAAATGCCCTATTCCCACAGCTGTAAAAACATTGCATCTGTGTTTGACGTATTAATGTTTGTTAAAGGTCCAATTACTTACATTACGTCCAGTTCAATAACAGCAGTTAATGAGTTGGAGGGACAGAGAGCTCACAGCACAGTCAGATAATTTGATAAATAATTCATGTCATAATACATTTGCCAATGGGCTGTGTAAAAGTTGTTCTTGATCATAGAATCAGATTCTACCTCTGTTGTAGTTTTATACTGACATCTTATAGTTTCTTTCCAGGAACACTGATGATTGGCTTGTTTAATCTTGTAGTTTGAAAAAAGATCAACAGCTGCCTCTTTTGTTTTTTTTCCCCCAAGCCAGCGTTGCTTATTAATACAATAGCAGACTAATCAAATGAGAGACAACAATGTGGCTTTAGGCTGGGCTGGAGGAATCTATAAATATCTCTGAAGTCATGCTGACTCTTAGAGGCCCTAGCAGGGTCCTCTATTCTCCAGTAAAACAACTGCTGTCTCCTGTCATCCCCATATTCACAACAGGAGACATAACTCTGTTTTTGTTGTTGTTGTTTTATGCGACTGTTTCTAGTAGGAAAAGGGTTGGGAGGAGTCACCTGACAGTTCTTTCATATTTTGGGTATTTTCTCAAGACATCTCTTGGCATGTTGACATCAACAGTAGCCACATTCTTTAGTCACTGTGGGAAATAATTACTGGGAATGAAGCGTAACAAATGAACAGGGTCGGCACAGGATACGATTAGCAACGATTAGTAAAAGTCCAGAGAAGCTGGTGGGAACAGAGACATTTAAATCTGAACTTCAGATGATGGGAAATGTTTCACTCACCCTCTTGTGTGGTCTAGTCCATTATAGTCCATTTTGTCCTAAAATCTGCATTAGTGACGACATACTTTCAATATCGATACTCTCTTGTGGGGTATTCCATGATGCTGACAGTTTATTATTGGGCTTCAGTTCAAACTGAACTTCAGACAGTTCATCCATTTTCATTTAATTTATCAACTTTTTAAGAAAAGTCATTGCCAGTAGGGGCAACCAGAGAAAACTAAATGATAGTCAGTGGTTCACATTTGGTCACCCAAGGCCAATTAAAGTAAATTGAACTTACTTTCATAGTGATTGGTCTTTCAGAAGAAGTCTAAAGCACGTTCTGTTATCTTGTTGAATCATACTTAAAAGACAGTCCTATCCAGTACTTGGTAATAATAAATGAGTATATGCTCACTAAAAATGTACAACAATGAACACTTTGGCATGCGCTCTTACATTACCTTGTCGATTTGACAAACTCTTCAACATCAGCTCAGTACACATTAACCATTATTGTTTTTCCTTCTGGAGGATAAGTTACTGTTTTGTGGAAGTCCCTCTTCCATTCAGCCTCCAGGTTATCATGGTCAGTTTAGCGGAAAGACCTGCATTTCCTCAAAAAACTTTTTTTGTGATTTTCTTTTTTGTTGTTGTTTTTTTCCCCCACCCAGGGTTCCAGGTTGGTGTGGTGAGAGAGCAAGCTAATTGCGGGGAGGAGGACCGCCTGGGGCATCGTGTCCCTGGCTCTCAAGGTAGGATTTTACCAATCAACCAGAAACGAGTTTGAGTTTGCGCTAATTACACTTGTTGTATAATGTTTAGACATTGCAGTGATCTGGCACTGTAGTCCTATGTAGCTAAATTATCAGCCACATCATCCACAAAAATCCACCCTCAAACAGCCAGACTGGTTGTAAATGACTTGGACCTGATTGCAAGGCAAATATCTTAACTATGTGAAGTATCTTCGGTAACACAGTTGGTTGATTTATGCGACAAGGGCTTAATCCGGATTATATGTGATCAGTTCTTTCTTTTATTCTGACTCTGGTATACACTATGCTCCCATAATTTCTTCATATTTATAATACACATTATTTCTATGACAGTTCTCCATCCATTCTCTTGTGCAAGTTCACCTGAATTAAAGTATAACTTAACTTCTCCCTGACCTGAGTTACCTATTGATACTTGAGCCATAAACAGGGTTAACATGTCTGGCTTTTCAGCCACCAAGGTTTAACTTTGGCCTCTTTTGTGTTTGGAGCCTGTAATTATAGAACCCTGTACGTTCCCTGAGGTCACAACCCTCTTTTGTCTGAATAGATGATTTCAACATAACAGACGTGTATGTAACAATTTTCGGTCACAGTAACCGCAGAAGCTTGATACTTTTAAATCCTTTTTGGGATTGATGTGTTGTTGCTGAGTCACCATGCTAAGACAACAGTTTAATCAGAGTGTATCCATGCTGCCCTGGTGTCTGTAATTCCAGTCATAGCACAAATTTGGGAGGGAATGTTCTTGTTGCGCTGCACCCACTGCCTAGCGCCGGCCAGGGGGCTGCTATTGTAAAATACTAGGAAGGGCTTGGTCCTAAGCAAAATATCCCGCTGTATGCCAGAGAAAAGGTCCACACGGGTGCAGCTGGCAGATAAAATCTGCATGTGAGTGGCAGCGATACAGGACCAGTTGATGTTGGACGGTGGTAGAGGCAGTAGCAGGGTGGCGCTATGGGCACTGTGCCCTGATACACCATGCCAGCACCCCTCAGTGTCAAAGTGTTTGAACTCTCCTGTGTTTGTGTCACTTTATGTGTTTTTTATTCTTTTTTAGTCTGTGTGTGTGCACCTTTCTGTCAAAGGTATGTCTGGCACCAGCTTTGACAGAGGCCCCAGTGAAATCCTGAGTGTACCCAATAGACTAATTGATTACCTAACTTCTGACCTTAAAGCCAGTAGCCTAATTAACCTCTCAGTCATACTACTTACTTAGTTTGACTCCACACACATTCAGCTTTACTGTTTCTTTGTAATTAAGCGCATGAGCAACTAAATGGCAAATTAACCTGTTGGACCTTGCTTGTGCTTTTAGCCACAGAAACAGATTGTCTGCAGCCTAACTTGTATTTCCAAGGGCCTGTTCATCTTTTGACCTAGATGCCTTACTCTGTCAGTATCGATGCAGAATTCTCACACACACACACACACACACACGCACACACACACACACACACACACACACACACACACACACACACACACACACACACACACACAAAGTGACAGCGTGCCTTCCTTGGCAGCTGCCTAGTCCTTGGGGACAACTGAGAGGAGGAAATGGGGACGAGCTTGATATTGGGTAACACACATAAATGATGACTCAGTTCGTCTGTGTGGGTGTGTGACACTCTTAAGAGATAATCTCAGGTGTTTTGAGGTCGAGCAGCTGTCTGGGGAGTGCTGTGCATTCCTGTAGTTGGATCGAGTCCCTTGTGCTCCAGTGAACTGCTTACCTCCGTTGACGGTGATTTCTTCCTTCGCTATCGCTCTTACCACAGACCGTTGAAGAGTTCACATTGGGTGAAATAGGTTGGAGTTGGGAGTTGAGACCAACACTGACAGACAACACAACAACACAGACCAGTCCTTTTTCTCATTGAATTACATTTCCCATTGGACTTTTCCTCAGTGCATGCTTTTTTAAAATGCCCTTGAACATTTTCTGTATATGTAAGAAATCATCGGCTTGCACTTCGCATAAATATAGCTGAAACTGAAAAAGTTTAATATCTGATCTAAAGCCCTGGGATTGAGCAATTGGATGAATTGCATTGCAAGACTGTTGTAAATAGCATTTCAGACATTGAGTCAATGCTCTTATCACGAGCACCAACAGACGGAGGGTTTATGTCTTTATGGGACATTTGAATCAGAAGTTCTGTCTTATCACTTGACAGAATTCAGTTGAGCAATGCAGCACTTTGGGTGTTGAGCTGACTTTGTCATTATTTACTAACAAACACTGCCTGTGATTTGTGTTATATACTGCATGCCTCTAAATGGATAAGCAAACCTCAAAGTCTTTGAAGATGTCAGAATACATTGATTGGATAATTGTAACACAATCCTTTATCACATTGTCACAACCTGGCTCCTAAGGCATTGGAAAAGTGGGAAATGCAGTGTATTGAAGATTATATAAGGTAATTTATTTAACAAAAGGCATCAAAAGGCAAAAAAAGCTTAGATTTTATGGTCTGAGGACACTGGGCTCAGGTGTTACCAGAAGGCATGGATGACCAAACAGTGAGGTGAATTATAAGCTTCTGAACAGTCAGGAGCACAGGTCATCACACATTTGTTTTTAAAATATATTGGACTGTAACAGATCGAATTTGTCTGTGAAATTTGGGAATTGCTACGTATCACTTGCCTTTTAAATAACTAAATAACGGAGGACTTTTATTGTGAAGAATTTATAGAAAATTGTCACAGAGTTAATGAAGCTTTGTTGGTGGCTTTTTTCAATAGTGCTACTGGGAGGAAGAGTATTTACAGTTGCTCATCTGACCACAACACAAGCCAAGCATATTGTCAATTAAAGGCACACCTTCAAGCTCAAAGGCCTGTTTTGACGGAAATGCAAATCCCTGCCACGCTGGGCTGACGCCCTGAGTCAAACCACATAGAGAGAGGCCGGCAGATGTAATGGAAAAACGCTCCAAGTCACCCCTTTGTCTCTTCACCACCACTGTACCACTTTATTTTGATACCAGATATGTTCATTGGCTGCACAGTAATGGTCAATTTATGTGAAGTGTATGCTTGATTTTGCAACCACGGAAATGCAGAGTTATTCACATAAATGTATTACAAATATAGTATTACAAATGGAGGAAGTTGGCAAAGATTTGTAAAAATGTGTGGATGATAGAAGGTCACCAATTTCCATGCACTGCTCCTTTGTATCATATCCCTTGAAAGCATCTTGTGACTCTGCTGGTTGTTGTAGAGTTGAACTGTTTTTCCACACTGTTCACCCTGACATTTTGTCTGTTTGCAGTGACTAAGGGAGGGGCTCAGCAAACTGTTCTGCAGCATGGAGAAGGAAGACCTGAAGGTCCTCAACAAAGGGGAGGAGGAGGAGATGGTATGCCTCTCTGTGACTTTACATCTGCTCCAATGTGTGAGTTTGTGCTTTCCAACTTATCGGACTAATCCCCCTTTTCTCCTTCCACCCTTTAGGAGCTGCAGGGCTACCGTCTGTGTCGTTGGCGGCTGGCCCTGGTGGGCGTCGGGGTGTTGTGTACAGGGGGCTTCCTCCTCCTGCTGCTCTACTGGATGCCAGAGTGGTGCGTCAAATCCACCTGCACTCGTACCACAGCCCGTGATGCCGAAGTGGTATTGATGCGCTCCACGGTAGGTTGCAAGTAGAGCTGCAATGGTTAATTGATTTGTCGATAAAAAATAAATAAAATTTGACATATATTTTACAAGCAAAAATTAGTATTTTCTTGTTTTAGCTTCTCAAAGATGAAAATTAACAGTAAACTTCATATCTTTAAGTTTTCTTTAGGATTGCTGCTCAACTTATTGAAGAAATCATTGCAGGGTTTTAAGGAAGCAAGTGGCATATCTTTAGTTTTAATCATTGTATAGGCTAAACAACAGTAATGGGACAAAGTATCGATATGGAAATATAAATATTGCTTCCTCTTGTGATACTTTATCGATACACTGGCGCTGTATATCAATATTTTTATGAAAACATGCAGTGCTCTAAACAGATTCCCTTTTCAATGTGACTTACTAGAGACATCGCGATGTATCCTGGATGATTCGCTAGCATCAAACTAAGATGTGAGGTTTTATGTTTACATTTGAGTTTTTAAATTGTTAGTTAAAAATGATAAATATTTTATATAACTTCATTTGCAGACCTGTTTCAGTAATCTGAAAGTTGCGATTTGACACATATACACTCAGTCTGTGCCTTAATCGAAACACTCCAAGGGTTCTTTATTTACCACAGAAGTGCAGCGAGTCCAAATGCTGTCAGGCACAGCTCAGCATATTGGTACATGAAGAAGATATGAACCTCAAGCTCATGTGCTTTTAAAGCTGTGAGTGAATACAACTGATGTATTGTAGTTGCACAGTAAATACATTGAGACTGACTGGCTCCTACAGAGAGTCACACCAGCAGGAATGTACAGATGATTTACCATTTGTCCAACAGTCCATAACAGTCACATGTGCTTGTGTGTGTGCGTCTCTGTGTGTGTGCATTCCTTTATCTCTGTGTTGGTCTCATACTTGTGTGTATTCATCTTTGACCCTCTGTGTATGAATCTGAATGTCTGATTAGATTAGATTCAACTTTATCGTCATTGTGCATAGTACAGGTACAAAGCCAAGGAAATTCAGTAAGCATGTAGCCAGAAGTGCAAAAGAATAGCATTATGTACAGAGAGTGCAGTTACAAGTGATTGTGGTGTTGATTGAGTTTGAAATATCTACATTAGGGTTAAAGTATTTGGAATAATATTCACATGTAAACATTAAGCTACTGCAGCCTTATAGCTTTTTTCAGAAATAGGAATTAGGTTTAGGGTTTAGTTAGGATTAGATGAGGTTACTGAAAATAACACACCAGATGTAGCTCAATATTTAAAAATGTTACATAACGGCTATATATTCCTGGTCACTCAGTGTTACAGGGTGCCTTGACATAAATGTACCGTACAATGTAATGACATTCTTTTAAAAGTCCAGAAAAAATACAACTTTGTGTGTATTTGTTCGACTAGGATGAGTTCCGTCGCTGGTTCCTGGCCAGGGTGCGAGTGATGCTGGCCCCAGGGAGCAACCCCTTCCACAGCCTGGAGACCCAGACCACCTCCCCCTCCTCCCCTTCCTCTCCCACCTGCCCCTTCTCCTCCCCTGCCTCCCCCCCTCTGGCCAACGGACATACCCCTCACCCCTCCGATGGCAGCCCCGCTCAGGAGCTCATCAAAAGATATGCTGACTACCAGCCCACACAGGTAAGCACCCTCCTCCACAATATAAACGCACCAATGATGGCAACCATAATCCGGCAGCCAGACCACCTATCAGAGAAGTTGATAGAGGGGCCTCCATGTTTTAATCATGTGTAATTATACTCCATATTTACACTATGCTAGAAATATATAACAGCTTGTTAGAAATACGTTGATGTTATTGGAATTTGATTTTCATTTATTGCAAAGTTTACCATAAGTGTGTGCATAACAATACAGTAATGCAAGCATGTGTCAAATTAAAGCAATGTTTCTTCTTCCTTCTGCCACTCCACTATTCTTATCCCCACAGATTCGCTATTTTACCTTCCATAGCACAAAGTATTATTGGAATGACGAGGTGCAGAACTTTGAAGTTTTAAAGTAAGCATTCTTTTATTATCTACAGAAACTTTATGGGCTATTTTTATACCAGGTTGCACTTGTCCTTACAGTACGTAATGATAAATACATCGGTACACACCTATTTGTTGACTCATAAACAAGTGTAATTTGAAAAGAGCAAAACAAGCTTTTGCATTTACAGTAATGTCATTAAATTATAATGTAATTAAAAGTGCAATCTTTGTCCCCTGCTTTGACCATATTTTACCTCCACAGCGGCTTGGAGGATCTGCAGGTCAGCTGCTCCACCCTCCACTCGGAGCACAGCGCAGGCCTGACCAGGAACCAGCAGGAGTACAGGTAACATCTCACCTGTCTGAAGGATAGGTCACACAACTTTGACCCGCCAGACAGTATAATAATCTGGTCAACAGGCCTGAGCACTTTCCTCCTGTGTGCGTTTATAGTAGCAGTAGTTTATAAGCCCTTGGCCTGACAAAATTAAATATCATGGAAAATGTGTCAGCAGTGTTGACATTGTTTAAAATAAAAACCTGCATAGCCTTAACCTTTCCATGGTACATTGTTGTGTTTTTCTGCTATATTCTTTGTGCATGTGTCTAGCGTTGTGTGTGTGTGTGTGACTGGTTCACAACACTTGTCTCATGAAATGTCTCTTTTACCACTTGTCAGGAAACTGTTCTTCGGAGTGAATGAAATTGCAGTGAAAGTGCCTTCTGTTTTCAAGCTGCTTATCAAAGAGGTATGGCCCAGTTTACATTAACAGAGGCAGCATTTACTTCCACTCAGTTTGAATTTCCTTGAATAAACGACACCATGTCAACTTTTTTGATCATCTTGCTGTTTTGCAGGGATATTTGCACAATTAACAGTTCATTATGCCAAATGATGTGATTTTTCACAATTTTCCAACATTTACACACTGACCATTTCTTTGAACAATCTAGAAAATAATGTCAAATGAACAGATAAAGGAAATAAGTGTTTTAGTTTCAGCCCTGCTCCCAATAACTGGGGTGTGTGTTTCAGTTGTTACTTCAAAAGCGAACATATCAAACCAACGCTTTGTCTCCTGTAGAAGTGCCTTAAGACAGACCCATATTTATTTGATAAATGTTTGCTTATCATTTGCATTTTTGCAAGGCATTTGTCACATGAACTGCCAACATTAGTTCATCTTCAGGGCACATCTGTTCCTCTGCACTGAGACTATTCTAACCTTCTTATTACTCCTTTTACCAGGTTTCTCTTTCATTTTCAATTTGACCTACTTTTTGACCATAAGCCTTCTCTAGGGTGGTTTTGGGGGCTGGGTCTGGGGGTCAGTATCTGGTGTGACCACCATTTGCCTCATGCAGTGCAACAAAATGAGCATTCAGTTCACGGATAACAGCTCTGGTGGACATTCCTGCAGCCGGCATGCCACTGGCTCAGAACTTATGACCAAAGTAGCTCTGTGCTGTATGATGACACATTTGCACATTAGTGATCAGTCCAAAGAACAACTGTGCATTAATCATGTTGTTTAATCACAACTTGATTTGCCACACCTGTGAGGTTGATGGATTATTTGGGCAAAGGAAAAGTGCTCTTTAACATGGAATATAATGAATTTGTGTTTAAAATCTGATGGAAATCATTCTTTTATGTGCATTAAAAAGTCTTAAATCTTTTACTTCAATTTGGGAAAAATGGGTGCAAAAAGTTTATATTTGCAGTGCATTTCTACAAGAGAAGTGCTGTACGAGGGTAAATACAACACCAATGCCCCCTGCAGACCAACATAGTAATGTGGGTCTTAACTTTAGTAACATTACCCAGTGGCCCTATGTGTCAAGTCCTTCATTAGCACTTTTTTAGTTAACACTTATTTACATTTGGTATCTAATTCCCTTGCACCTTAATACAAGCTACATAAATAAGTGTACATCTTGTAAATGGGAATTATGTTAAATTCCTTGTAGTTGTGTCACTATATTCTCATCTTCGTCCCCTCCTGCAGGTCCTCAACCCTTTCTACATCTTCCAGCTCTTCAGTGTGATCCTGTGGAGTGCCGATGAGTATTACTACTATGCTGTGGCCATTGTTATCATGTCGGTCATATCCATAGCTACCTCTCTGTACACCATCAAAAAGGTGAGCTTTAAGACACTGTGTGCTTTTAATCTTGAATGTGATCTTGATTGTGTTAACTTGCACTACATGTTTTAATCGGACTTTCTACACAGCCAGCAATGCAAACTTTAATTCTCACACCTCTGGGGATCAATTTATCGGGGTGGGTGCTCATACTAAATGTACGCATGGGCAGCTGGTCAGTTTTGTCCATTGACAATTCCAATACAAGAAGGCTACATCCTCAACAAGGCAGCATTATTTTGTGTAATTCTAATGACAGAAAGTAAAGGGACAGAAAGAAAAATATGGAGCTGCAGATCGCTTGAAGAGAAAGACAACTTTGCCAGTTTTTCCTGCAATGAATTTTGTTGCCAACATAGGCAAGACTACAGTTAACCACAACATTACTTCTCCAGCAATATGCAGACAAGACAGGTCAGATGACAGATATTTTTATAGCAGCAGTGTGATAAATTATATCATGGAACTGCTCAAGCTGCAAACCAACTGATCTGTCAGAAACTTGACTCAATTATAGTTTAGTCGACCACTTTGGAGTTAAAATTAGGCTTGACATTAGACGTAATTGTCTTATATCACGTACATACTCTTATCAGTATATCAATCAATCTATCTATCAATCAATCAATCAATCAATCAATCAATCAATCAATCTTTAATTATATAGCACCTTTCAAATAGATCAAAATGCAGTACTTTACAAGTGATTGGGAAAAAAAACATGGGATGTTAAAAACAAAATGGATTTAGAAACAGCGATACATTTTGGGTAGTAATAATAAAAGATAAAAGATGAAGAATAACAGATAAATGACAAAATACTAATCACAATTGATTTTGATAAAACATTTTAATAAAACCACATTTGTTTGTGGAACAGCTAAAAGTACATCTCATTGCTTTGTTGTATCTCAGACTGGTATTGACAAAAGTGTGATTCTGCTATATACATCTATACAACATGTACTAAATGTTACCAGATGGAATCACAGGAATGCATATTTAAAGAAGGCACACACTCGCGATCCTGCTCGTGTCTAATCCAGAGTTTTCATGCGAGAATAAAGGATCATCTGACCATGGTCTGCTGCCTCTGGCTTCAAAGTTCAAAAACTCAGACAAAAACACCCTTGCCGTCACACAGGTGGTCATGGGAATTAAGAAGCTGACTAAAGTTCTTCATCTGTTTTCTTTGTCCCTTTTTTCCAGCAATACGTAATGCTTCACGACATGGTGGCAGCTCACAGTATTGTCCGTGTGTCTGTATGCCGAGCCAACAATGGTTTGTCAAATTTTAAACTATTTTTTGCTGATGGCCTCTGTAAAGTGCTGCTAATAGCAATACACTGCATTCATTATTCTATTCATTTTCCTGCTTTTCTGATGAGTGCTTTCCAAACCAGACCTGACAGTAGACATTTTTCTGCCTCTGTGCTGGGCCAGACACAATTACACCCTGCTTTGGCTGTCTTCCAAATGGCTGCTAGGGTGGGACAATGCAGAGACAGAGAGAGACAGAGAGAGACAGAGAGAGACAGAGAGAGACAGAGAGAGACACAGAGAGAGACACAGAGAGAGACACAGAGAGAGACACAGAGAGAGAGACAGAGAGACACAGACACAGAGAGAGACAGAGAGAGACAGAGAGTTAGACAGGGGGTGTAATATATGTAATGGCTCTGAACATGCTTTTTTTTATGTCTTCATGCTTTTTAAAATAGATGATGGCATCTGCAGAAGTGATGCACAAGCATTGACTGTCTCATCTGGTGTCATACCAGCTTAAGCCAATTTGAATTACCTCTAAAGGACAACATTAAACTCAGAATCAAATAGATATATTGCTGCGGAAGATTGCACACCTCTCATATTTTTGTTTTGCATTAAACTGCCGCCCTAGCCTCTGCTTGTGATGCCTCAGCTTTTTTCCCTGCTGTCTAGATAGGCGTGAGTAATGAGAGATGTGCTGAACAAGACTCTGGGGCTCTGACACACAAAATATCTGCTTTCTCACCTCCCCACAACCCCCCACAACCCCAACCACCATATGCCACTTACACACTTTTCACCTTTCTCCACACTCATCATTTTTTACTTTTTATTTTGTGCTCTTTACCTGTCTCTATTATATGCTCACATTTACCATTTCACTCCCTTTCCCGGCAGAAATCGAAGAGATTTTGTCTACTGATTTGGTGCCTGGTGATGTGATGGTCATCCCCAGCAACGGGACCATTATGCCGTGTGATGCCGTGCTGGTCAGCGGCACCTGCATCGTCAATGAAAGCATGCTCACAGGTAAGAGCTGAAATCTGAAAATCTAAGTCTGATAACTCAGGGGAGAGACTGTTGGAATTTTTGACATAACAACCAAGAACTTAAACAGCATAATGTTCTTCCTGTAAGTCTCCAGCACTAATATCAGTCTGCCCGCCCATCAGGTGAGAGTGTTCCCGTGACAAAGACCAACCTCCCAAACCCATTGCCAGGAGAGAGGGAGGAGGACACTGACAGTGCCTATAACACAGAGGAGCATAAGAGACACACACTCTTCTGTGGCACCCACGTCATCCAGACCCGCTTCTACACAGGCGAACTGGTCAAGGCTGTGGTGGTCCGCACAGGTATGTGTGTGTGTTTGGGGATATGTATTCAGTCATGTTTATGTTTGGATGATCTGTAAATTTATGTAAATTCATTTTTGACGCTTTGTGTAGAAATTTTTGTCCGAAAACAAGATATATATATATACATATATATGTATATATACATATACACAAGGAATTACGAACAATAAAAAGACCAACACTAGTCTAAAGACGCATAACTCACAGGTTCTATTGCTGTTCATTACAAGAGCAGCATTTCAGAGGTCAGATATATCCCTTCCATTCGGGAAGTCAGCAAATTATGCGCTCCATTACATATTAAATTCACATTTGAGCCATTATGAGAAGATTCAAAAGTGAGTTTAAAATTGACTATTGAAAACCTTTTCACTCACTTCTTCATCCAGGTTTCAGCACAGCCAAAGGCCAGCTGGTGCGCTCCATCCTTTACCCCAAACCCACCGACTTCAAGCTGTACCGCGATGCCTACCTCTTTCTGTTGTGTCTGGTGGCTGTGGCGGGAATCGGCTTTGTCTACTCCATCGTCCTCAGCATCATGAACAAGGTAATCTAGGCATCGCGATGAGCAGATTAAACAAACGAAGAAGTAAATGGGATGAAAATGAGTGTGTAGCTGTAGGAAAATCAAATCTTGGAACATTCACTGGCCTTTTTGCTGATTTTTCAATAATGTAAAATGCATACACTCTACAAAAACTGTACTGGTGTGTATCACAGTATAACAGCATTTAATCCTAACATTTTTAAAGTGTCTGTCATACAGTCTGACCTGTGCGCTGCCTGGTACAACCACACTTTTATCTGTTCAGTGTTGTAGGGGGCAGAAACACTCCAAAACAAACTCTCAGTAACAGATGCTCAGTCAGCTTATCAAGTTCTTTTTGATGTCAGGTTAATAAGGAACTGCAGAGCCGCCCATTTGAGTCCTCTTTATTTTGATCTGTCAAGTAAGATACTCACTGACTTGTATTTTAGCCATTATCTCCCATGGTGCAACATTGTGCAAAAGCTTTTCTAACAACAAACAGCATGGTAATACATTTCTAAATCGCTGTGTGCTGCAGAACTTGAACTGTTTGAAACATTCCCTTTCTCTAAAACATATTATAGGCTTGTTGCAGGATTAGCATCAGACTTAGTGGATCAGCCATTCTGCACCATGCTTTGGATTTGTTGTTTACATGAACAATCAGGAGAAACGGCAATGCTTTTCTTTACCAATGATATGCAACATATTTGACTCTAAAACTTCGATTCAAGCAGCCACTTCTGAGTCTGAATCTATGTCTTAGGAGTATTGATAATGCTGGAGAGGTGGTAATCAAAGACAAGTGATTATCAAAAATGCAGACGTTTCCTGACTTTTCCCTTTCTGCCTGCCCCAGGTGCCAGCTAAAACCATCATCATTGAGTCCCTAGACATCATCACCATCACTGTGCCACCGGCGCTGCCAGCCGCCATGACCGCCGGTATTGTGTACGCCCAGCGACGCCTCAAACGCATTGGCATTTTCTGCATCAGCCCACAGAGGATCAACATCTGCGGACAAATAAATCTCGTCTGCTTTGACAAGGTGACTATTACTGGTTGCATGATGGCCGTTTTTGCTCATAAAGTAACTTAGATGACGAAGTAACCACAGATGATACCCAAAATAGATTGTACCTGCCTCTAGTTGTGTGCCAATAAAGATGTTTTATCTCAGTCAAACCCAGTTAAACTCTGCTTCATGTCGTCTTCTAGACTGGAACTCTGACAGAAGATGGATTAGACCTATGGGGAGTCCAGAGGGTTGAGAATGGCAGGTAAGCTGGTCTGTACTCTGTATTTATCAAACATGTAACAACCATTGCAAACATTCCGAAGGTGTTTTAGAAACCTCAAGTCATTGTCTTAGTTTGGCTGTTGCTGCGCTTGTATTGCTTTGCTGAATAAGTGTTGGAAAATAAGTTTGAATATCTTTTTGTTAGTTTAGTTTCATTTCCTTCATTTGAAATCACTGTAAATGCTGAAAATTTCAGTGACAAAATCACAACAAAACCATCCCTATGGTTATCCTTATACGATACTAGAAAATATCAACAAAGCTCCACTTAGGAAATTTGTTACTAGTTTAATACTTTTTTTTAATACATGTCACTGAAATCCATTGCTTCTGGAAACATTTTCATTTTGTCACAAAGTATATTCTTCACATCATAAAAGTAACTGTCAGTTTTTCTTACTTGTTAATTTCTCTGTGTAAAATGTGTCATCTTTTCTCGTCCACCTCCTGTTTCTTCTGCCCCTTTTAGTTTCCACCTGTCAGAGGAAAATGCCTACAAGGAAAATCTAGTGAAGTCACAGTTTGTGGCTTGTATGGCCACTTGCCACTCTCTTACCAAAATAGAGGGCCAGCTGTCCGGAGACCCACTGGACCTCAAAATGTTTGAGGCTACAGGCTGGGTGAGTTGTCCTGTATCAATGCGAAAGTGTGGGATAGATAGCCATCTGGAATCAAGAAAGACTGAAACAAAGAGAGGGAATCTAAAATATTTATTTTGTCAAATATGTCTACACATTCTTGACATCTTTTATTGTCTTATTTTTCTGATCCTCATTTTCTCTGAATCTTTTATCTGCCCAGATCCTGGAGGAGGCCACTGAGGAGGAAACATCTCTCCACAACCGTATCATGCCCACTGTGGTTCGACCTCCAAAACAGCTGTTGCCCCCAGAGCCTGTTGCATCACCAGAGCAGGACATGGTATGAACTGCGACACAGTTGTTCTCCAGGAACAACTTAAAATTGAAATATGTACATATTTATCAATCAAATTATATCAATGAAATATTAGAGCTGAAATGTGGTCTTGGACAGTATTTGTATCTGACTGTCAGGGTAATAGAAGTTGACTAAGCTGCCAAAATCTACAGAGTATTGGCTATCATTTAAACCGGCGTATTAATGTGCCTCAGTGAAAAATTAATAAACACTATCATAATATATCAACAGCAACCTTATTATAACTCTGAATGATGAGTATATTCGATTCTCATGGATTCTTTTTCTCATTTTAGGAACTGTATGAGCTCTCGGTAAGTAGTCTGCTTCTTTTTTATTAATGTACTCATCAAATTCCTCTTTTTCCCTCTGTAATTAGTCCTTTACTAGCATTTGTTTTTAGTTTTCGTCTTCTCCTTGACATAAATTATAAATTAATTTTTCATATTTCTTTTTGTGTGTGTCTGTGTGGGTGCGCATGTGCAGTCAGCGTATGAGATAGGTATCGTGCGCCAGTTTCCTTTTTCCTCAGCACACCAGAGGATGAGTGTGGTGGCTCGTCGGCTGGGGGAGAAACGTATGGATGCCTACATGAAGGGGGCGCCAGAGGTGGTGGCTAGTCTGTGCAAGAAAGAGACAGGTGAGATGTCTAAAGTGACTGTATTTGCTCTGGTGCTGTTACATTATCAACCCTAAAATCCATATTGTGTTTTGTTTGTTTTTATTTTTTTTTTATTCTTTCTGGTTCACTTGATGTGTCTTCTTTACCTGCTGCTCACTAACTGTCTCTTTGTCACTTTGCAGTGCCAGAAAACTTTGCAGAGGTTTTGGAGGGCTACACCAAGCAGGGTTTCAGGGTCATAGCTCTGGCTCATCGTCGACTTGAATCCAAACTCACCTGGCACAAAGTCCAGAACATAAACAGGTAGCATACTGTTTATTGTTGATCTGACCTACATTTTATACCTAAACAGGATGTGATCCTGTTTAAAGTTATCTACTGTGAGCAAATGCATGCCCTCTTGAGTTCCCTGTGTATATGAAGTATTTTGATCTTGGTACATAAGTACAAATGCGTGCATCTTTATCTTTGAACCAGGGATCACATAGAGGCAAACATGGAGTTCCTGGGTCTGATCATCATGCAGAACAAGCTGAAGGCAGAAACCCCGGCAGTGCTGCAGGACCTCCACAGAGCACACATCCGCACTGTCATGGTTACTGGTGAGACCACGCACATACAGTATACTCATACACACACACATACACAGGTGTTAACGAAGCCATTAATGACATCAATATAGTCGCTAAAGAGAATAAACAAACACAGATATATAAATAGAAATGTACAGGGTCCTAAAACACGCAATCTTCCCTTCACATTTCTCCCTGTCTGCAGTTGTTGTCCGATATCATTTTTTCCTTCCCAATACCGATTCCGATACCCGGGCTTTTTGGGCCGATGGAGAGTACCGATCCGATACCAGTGCGTGTTTAAAAAAGAAAAAAAAAAGAAGGAGAACAGCTGTAAATACCACTAACCCTGTATGGATGTGATATGATTGATATCATTGTTGTATGGCCTGGTTCAGGTAAAACCTTGCAGAGAAAGATTGCCATACAACATTCTTATAGTATCTGTTTTGACTTTTAGTCATAACCGAACAAATGGAAAAAAGAAATCTTGGAATAAATAACAATTCCTTTAAAAGCTGTTAAAGTGCAGCCACTTTTTAAATAGAACAGTTTAAAACAGTAGTGCGAAAGCAACTTAAATGAATCGAGGAATAAATAATTCCGTTAAAACTTACTCACGGAAATCGTTTGCTTGCAGCACCGCACTTTGAAGGGCAAATGTTGATAGCGATACTGTGTCCACCCAGTGTGCAGGCTCAGCAAAGACATGGGGCACACGTTGGGGGTCCAAATGTCAGCAGTAAAGCCCATTGCCTGTACGTCTTTCAGCCTACATGAAATGTGTTCCCTCATTGTCTCATAATGTTTGGGGGGAGCAGTTTCGACGCGCTCTGTCGTGTGATGCGTCTTCAAATGCTTTATAAGGTTGCTGGTGATGAAATCGGCAACCCTCGTGCCACCCCTCGAAATTACAGCCTTGCATACTGAACATGTCGCTGTTTTACTGGTCGGGTTCTCCAGAGTAAAATATTGCCAAATAGCTGACATGTTGCTAGCTCCATCTGCAACTTCCTGTGTTGGCTTTTAGAGCAGCGAAGAAGAATTGATTTCTGTTGTGTAACGTTAAGCAGAGCTAACAGAGCTAACTGGGAACTAGCAGGGTCCCGTTTCTAAATTACATGGGATTGGATTGGTGCATGAACTCACATACTTACTGATACCTTCCTTTTTTGGCAGTATCGGCAGCATATCCAATACTAGTATCTGAATTCGGAACAACTCTACTTAAAGCTCTTGTGTTGCTGTGACACGGAAAGCATCATGAGTTTGGTAAACTTTGTAATGGCACTCAAAAGATTTAATCCCTCAGGTATTTACTCGGCTGCACCTGTAATCTCAACTAATAACATTGTCTAGGCTGCTGCTCAGTGTAACTGGCACAAGCTAACTCCAATAAGATTTCACATTCTTGCTTGGCTCTGACCTCATTATCTGTCTTCTGGCTTTGAAAGGAAAGACAGTCTTGTCGGAAAATGTCTGATATTGAAGCTAAAAAACAATTCTAGTAATTCATCAGTGATTCTTGATCTACACATACAGCATTAGACACCCTTTCAGAACCAGTCCTCCTTCTCTCCACATGTCCACAAATCCCGGTTCCTGTCTCAATTCAGCATCCCACCATCAGTCACAGCCTCTGCCCCATCGTAATATAAATACTAATATGGGTTTTTGAGGAGTAAACCAAAGAAAATCTCAAGGTTGTGATGCATGTGTATATGTGAGAAAGGCAGAGAATGAGAGGGAAGGATGGACATAAAACCAAGAAAATGAATTTGTGTCCCAGCCATACATCCCTTAACATCCCTGTTCCTCTACAATACTATATTCATTCATTCATTCATTAATACCTAAGACAATATGAGGAAACATAACTGATCTTCGTAAAACAATTGATGAAGTGGAAAACAACTGATGAGTTGAAAATGAATGCAAAATAAGAAATTTGTGCTGTATGTACATTCCAGGTGACAACATGCTGACCGCCATCTCTGTGGCCAGGGACTGTGGAATGATCCCTCCCCAAGACACTGTCATCATCGCTGATGCCCTCCCTCCTCATAATGGTCAAGCCGCCAAAATCACCTGGAGATACGCTGACAAGCCAAGCAAGACACCTCGCCTGGAGGTGATGCGATGGGGCTAATGTTAACACGAATGCTTGTATAAACACAAACACACACGATAAAAGGATGCGTGCAGGCATACACACTTATACACCATTTAACTTTTAGTGGGAAGGGACACCATTTCCCTGCCAGTTCAAAGTAAAAGCCAAGCAAAGTTGAACATACTCGTTTGTACTTTGATATATGAGGGCTATTTTGTCTACTGAAAATCTATACTTATTTTGTCTCCAGGTTTACCAGTAATTTACTGATTAGTTCACAACAGATTTGAACATGTGGATGGAGAAGAAACATTTTTCAACTGCTGAGCTCAAGAAGTGTTTTTCTCGCTGAGGTTTTGGCTCTAATTCATACTTTGCTTACTTTAACAGGAAGTGAACATCAGTCTGGAGGATGTGTGTCCCATAGACGAGCACAAAACACAAGAGATGTACCACTTTGCTATGAATGGAAAATCGTTCGCCGTCATCGAGGAGCACTTCCCTGACATGCTGCAAAAGGTAAGATGGATGTCACTACAACCTTTTCTGTAACCAGAGTAGAAATGTTAAAGTTGCTTCTACTGTTCCTGGAGTATAATTTTATCCACGGTACCTAATGTTTCTGGTGCTTTCTTCCTTGTAGCTGGTGCTGCATGGGACAGTGTTTGCCAGAATGGCCCCAGATCAGAAAACACAGCTCATTGAGGCGCTGCAGGGCGTAGAGTGAGTATTAAAGTCAAACACACAATATAAACATTTTTATACATGCATATATATTTTTTTTTTTCAGGTTAACATGGTAACATTGAGCAAGGAGTCACTGTTTGTTATTCTTTGCTCACAGCTACTTTGTGGGAATGTGCGGAGATGGAGCAAATGACTGTGGGGTATGTACAGCCACTTTAAAATACATTTCTTAATCTAACAATAACAAGTTTGAATGGACATTAATTGAGTCTGGACATACCTTACACTATACTTCTCACTTTCCTCACCCAGGCTCTGAAGAGGGCTCATGGTGGTATCTCTCTGTCAGAGCTCGAGGCCTCGGTAGCCTCTCCCTTCACCTCCAGGACCCCCAACATCTCCTGTGTCCCCAGCCTCATCAGGTTTGTCTTTCCATAACAAATAAATGATAGAGAAAATATGAATGGTGAACGTTATTAACCCAAAAGAAGCATCTCGTCTCTAAAGCACCAGTACAATATTGTTGTCATTGTACTGGTGTAGCAATGGGTCATATATAATTTATTTGTGTTATTTAATTTTAGATTTTACACTTTCTATATCTTTTGTTTTCTTGTTAACACGGTATTCATAGTGGAAGACAAATTATTAATTTCTTTGACAGTATATGCTTTGACTACTTGATTACATGTTGTATTGACTATTGATATAGTGATTGGAAAATGGTTCTGATTTCTTCATCAGATAACACAGTGTTTGCTTACTTTTACAGGGAGGGACGTGCTGCTCTCATCACCTCCTTCTGTGTGTTCAAGTTCATGGCCCTCTACAGCATCATCCAGTACATCAGTGTCACTCTCCTCTACTCTGTATGTAATGCTGCTCCTGCAATCAATAGTAGCTCAAGAGTCAATGAGAAATGCAATCTCTAATCGGTGCTATCTGCTGTTCTTTTTTTTTTTTAGATCCTCAGTAACCTTGGAGACTTTCAGTTCCTCTTCATAGATATTGCCATCATCCTCCTTATTGTCTTCACCAGTAAGTAAAAGAAAAGTAACAAAGACAAGGTTTTTACTGTGGTAATGTGTCACACTTTTACATTTCCTAACTTTTATCTTCCTGCTTTTTCTCCTCACTGTCAATGTCTGTTTTCTGCCCCCGTTTCTCCTTAGTGAGTCTCAACCCAGCGTGGAAAGAACTGGTGTCACGTCGTCCTCCATCAGGTCTGATCTCAGGGCCTCTGCTGTTCTCTGTGCTGACCCAGATCCTCATCTGCTTGGGCTTCCAGACCATTACATTCCT
The DNA here is from genome assembly GCF_040436345.1 of Pagrus major. Classification (NCBI taxonomy): domain Eukaryota; kingdom Metazoa; phylum Chordata; class Actinopteri; order Spariformes; family Sparidae; genus Pagrus; species Pagrus major. Next base: position 18,942,663 of record NC_133225.1, read on the forward strand.
TTGGGTCCGACAGCAGTCCTGGTACACAGTCTGGACGCCATCTACAGAGTGAGTGCCTGCGATCATTGCTGATATAGCTCAACCAAACAAATGTAACATCACAACTAGATTTGATTAGAGAATAATTTAATAATATGTTATTATATGTAATATAATATGTTATTATAACTGTCTTGTACACAGTCAAATTTAATTGAACTCTCTTCTCATCCAGTGTCTGCAACCGGTCATCGCACATCAACATGTCGGACCTCAACGACACCGAGATTGACGACCACAACATCCAAAACTTTGAGAACACCAGCCTCTTCTATGTCTCCTGCTTCCAATATCTCATTGTTGCCATCGTTTTCTCAAAGGGAAAACCTTTCAGGCAGCCTAGCTACAAGAATTGTAAGAAAATTTAAGCCACACTAACAAAATGTCCTAAAATAGTTATATTTTACTTTTATATGTTATAAAGTTGTGTGTTTTTGCTTACGTGTCATCATCTCAGGGCCTTTTGTGGTGTCCGCCTTGATTTTATATTTTTTCCTGCTGTTCATCATGTTCCACCCCGTCGAAGACATTGACGAGTTTCTAGAGGTAAGAAGACATCAAACACTAGAAACATACACTTTTACTCAGCTCTGAAGACTGGTTTGCTGATCTCCATACTCTTTTAATGTTTTTATGTGCTATAAAGGCCCAATTTCATGGAGATGAGGATGTGCGTAACTGAAGTGTTGCAGAAACATACAGTAAAGCCTTAAGACGAGGCTGTTTTGCTAATAATCACCGTTGATCTCTCTGGACAGATTGTTTGTGTCCCGTATGAGTGGAGGATAAAACTCTTCATCATCATCTTAATCAATGCTGCTGTGTCTGTTGTGGTGGAGGTAAGAAACACACTTGAACACAGGGTAACAGTAGATGTTTTTCTCATGTCCAGTTTTTGTTTTTTCATGCAGTGTGCTCATCTTTGTCTCATTCAGCTGGACAGCAGGATCAGTCTTGTGTTATGAGAAGAAATAATGTTGTACAGTGAAAATATGTTGAAAGTCCTTTTAGCAGCAAATATTTGTCTTGTGCAATTGTTTTTTCGATTGACAGATGCTCTTCAAGGAAATATGACAATGGATAGTTTGCGCTGGTCTGCCACACTCAGTGGAGCAGTGTCTCTATGCCTTTGCCTTCCTTTTTAGATAGCTGCTCTTCCAGACATGCAATGCTTAGCAGACACCCTGGATTAAGGCTGCACGATATTTGGAAAAAAAGTTTTTCTTCTCCGCGCTAAATATTGCGATATGAAAAAAATACAGGAATAATCAAATTATAGAGTGAGCTACTAATAAGACAACCAACACTGCAACAAGAAGTAGACCACAACTAAATTAAATACGCATGTGAGTGTGTGCTTGTGAAAGACCATCTGGTGAAGAGTCCTTTTTGTTTTACCCACGGCCCTCAAAAATTGCTCCGTTTACTCTTCAGTAAAATCAGACTGGGAAAAACTCACGTCCAGTGCTTTCAAGTTCTTAGAATTTTACATTTTATTCTTGGTGCACAGTCACTTTTCACAAGCTGCGGCTCTTTTCTGCCCTCCCTATATTCGGCACACACACACACATACGGAGATTAACAATGGCCTAATACACTCTACATCATCAACATTACATGATGATTAGCTTTCTGTTCTCAACTGCCTGCTCTTCTCTCTGTCAGTCGGCCTGTGTGTCTGTTGCTTTGTTTCAGTGACACACTGAAAATACAGACAGTGTCCAAGGACACACACACACAACAACATGGTCCAACTGGCTATCAGACATGGCCTGTCCAACAGTCCCAACTGACGGCTCTTTGGGCCGCACAAGCCAGCAGGGGGGTAGCAGCACTTATGTTTTCCCACTTCAAGCACTGCACATCCGACATATTATTCCTCCTCTTCCTTGTATGAAGCAGCAAAACTTCTGTAACAGTTTGAGATAATTTGCTGACATTGCATGTCTTGTAATGCCACTGTTGCGCATACGCACATCGCAATGTTGATGCTGAAATGGTATATCGTGCAGCCCTACCCTGGTTGATGCTATTTCTTAAACTACCGGTCAAAATCCCCTTCCCCTTTTTCAGTGAATATAAAAAAAAACAAAAAAAAACAAAAAACAATCAACCAAAATAATTTTGCACATGAGCAAGATTTCCTGCAGAGTTTCCAGTGTTTTGAGACAATAGTATCCATGCACTCTTCTTACTAATTTGTTTATTGTAATTTTAACCTCACTTGTATTAACACACAACTTAATGGGAGAAAACTCTAAAAATGCTACATTGTGGCTATGCAAAAACAATTGAAGGGGTCTTCAATTGTGTGCAAAATCAGCAGCAGTCGCTATGTGAAATCAAATTAGACTCTCTGTAATTCTTTCCCCTGCCCACTGCGCTATTCCATAGACCTTCATCCTTGACATCATCTTATGGAAGCTTGTGTTCAGCCGAGACAAACAGGGCAGCTTTGGCATCACTCCTGCCGCCCCGACACCACAGGTTGGGAAAATCTGAAACCTTCTTCTTAAGCCCTTTCATTTTCCTCCTATGTGGTGTTCCCTCTCTCTGTCCCCACCTTTTCCTCTAATGCTACAGACTGCACCTTTCTATTCTAACCTTTAACACAGACATGCATGTGCGAGATGTCAGTCTCATTCTGATCTTTCCTCTCCTTCTCGTGTTCCCCTGACTGGCCTTTTGTTCAGGGCTTTATTTTTTAACAGATGTAGTTTTTATCTCCAAATCATTCTGTTCACTGACTCTGTTTTGACATAAGATTCAGAACTGGTTTCAAGGGCATTTTATTAATTTTTTTAGTAACACTTCCCACTTAACACTGAACCTGAAACTGTTAAACACATTAACATTGAGATAAGTGGGTTTATGACTGGGAAGTAATTGGTTTCTTTTGAAGTTTGATGGTCAAGTGAATGAGTAATGCTCTCACTTCCTTTAGAAACCACCATGTAACAATATTCAGCTGTCTATATGTTGAATTTGTCAGGTTTGATAGCATCTAACCCAACTTCACCCTTAAGGTGGCAATATACATTACAGTGTCATATGATTATGTAGTTTGTACCATGTACTGTAGATCCCCATTGTATTGTATTTTTATAGTATAAAAATATGTTTAAAAGAGTGATATGTGCCAGACACATTATTGTGGAATACAATTATTTGTATCCAAATATTGATATACAAATTATTATCATCAGCATGGCTCAAACAGTTTCCCATTGCTTTTGTAGAAGTGATGATTGCCTCCTCCTTTCCCTCCGTCTGCTGCATCTCCAGTTCCAGCCTACGCGCTTTACTAAGCTCTGCGTGCTGCACTAATCTTAGTTTAACTGTTGTGTGTTCGATGACTGTCAGTCAACACTGTCAGTGGTTCTTATTAAGTACAGTATCAATTATAAGCAAGCTAGCCTTAAATGTATTTTCTAATATGAGGTTAAGGACATTTTTGTTATTTTTTTTTTTTAAGTCTGTAATGGCCTGCTGTGGAATCCTTTTGTTTGTACGATCTTTGACTCCATGAGCTTGTTTTTAAGGAGTTGGCTTACTCTTTAAGATATGTACTGCCAACTCCTTCAAACTATTATCATGCTGAATTTTGTTTTGAATGACTTGCATGCATGCACACATTGCAATTTAGCAGTGTCCTCCTCAAATTTTATATGTTGCATGCAAAAGTTATATCAGCATGCACTGTGCCGATTTCCATTTGTCAGTAAATCTCAACAAAATATGACAGAAGTTCATGGAACCATTCATCCCTTTCTTTCTTCCTTTTCTCCGTTTATTTTTATTTTATTTAATTTTGTTTATTTTTGGGGCTGTGGTATTTTCAGGGGGCCATTGACCTGGGGGCCTTCAAGTGTCTGACACGGCTGTGCTGCCCACGCAAGTTGGCACCGAAGGCTCGCTACATGCATCTGGCCCAGGAGCTCAGTGTGGACCCCGACTGGCCTCCAAAACCGACCACCACCACTGAAGCCAAACCCCGCCCAGAAAACGGCTCCACCTATCAATTCATGATCAACTCCTAGCACCCCCCCGGCCCCAGAATCTAATCTAGCCCTTTCATACAGGAGACGCGTATATGACACGTGTTCAGTGAACCTATTCAAACAGAATCGTTGCAGGATAATTGCTTGCCATCACTGTTAAGAGACTTTGGTCTAATAATGTAGTTTCAGAGGCATTAGTGCAAAACAACCACACATAAGAACCAAATAAAATTTTAGTTGTCTCTAACTCGCCCACTTGCGCGCTCTCAGGTCTCTTGCTTGTCTTTAAATCAGTAAATGTAATTCCGTTCCTTACTGCAATGTCTGTTCACCGAAGCTGAGCGGCATTCACCCGAGGCTTGGAGGGAATTAATAAGTCAGGTTGAATTTACAGGCTGACCTCTTCAGATTGACGGTTTAATATCGCCTCACTTCATACATGAAATGTCATAGAAGGTGGTGAAGGCTTGAAAATGATTGCTTTTATACCATTGTTAAAATAACAGGATCTTAAAATGTTCCAAAATTTGGAACCACTGTACTCAAAGTAAGTTTTAGCTGAAGTATAAAATGATATTTCTGAGCCTTTCAGGATGATCACTGGAAATGTACACTATAGGATGAAGCAGATGTTGGCCCAAAAGAGGCGTTTCACTCTGGCCTTTGTGTCTCTGACTGAAATGGCAAGTGAGAGAATTGCTCGATAAAGAAAGAGTCTGGAAGTGAGATTGTGGAAGAGTAAGAGTTTTCACTTAAAAATTGAGACATTCTGTAGGGTTGAACGTACATGGAGTAACAGATATATATTGATAGGTGGCTTTACTGACCAACTCTGTGTGATCTGATCATATAGTCTTTTTTAAATCAGCAGCAATTTTTCTCTATGTTCATACTTCTGAGCAGCCACCACCTCACTTTAAGGATGTTCACACAGTGAGTTACTTGTTCAACAAGCTGCTATGGGCAGTGGAGGCTCTGATTGCTACCATGTAGTGGTCTTTTT